>NC_133658.1:357946866-358295606 GCF_037893015.1 Macrotis lagotis | reverse complement strand
CTCATACCCTCATCCCTGCAGCTCCCTTTTATGTATTGTCTTTCTCCATTTGAGACCCAGGATCTGTCTTTTTGCTTGTATTTTTTATCATCAGCACTTCCTGACATACTGTAAACACTTAAATATTTCCTGCCTACCTTAGGAGATTGCAGAGTTCTTTTAATGAACTCAAGGTTCTCTAGGGAACAATGATCAGTCTTTCTGATATTGGTGATGCTATATGACTGAGACATGTGCTATGATAATCTCTGAAAAATTGAAAATGAATTTAACCCAGAAAAGGAAAGGAGAATGGTCAGTGTGAGTAGGATGCAACATATAGCCAATGAGAAGGTTTGAAGAACAGGAAGAAAAAAATGTCATGGGGAAAAAAGATAGCCTGGTGATGTGGCAAGGACAGGAGATAACAGAAAACACCACTGCTATCCTTTTAATATTAATAGAAATGAAGGAACCTGGGATGGACCTTCTTTGGCATTTCATGAGAGGACATGGACAGGATAGGCAAAATGAGGGTCTGTATCATTGAGGAGATCCATAAATCTATTTGGGTACTGGATATTACCCACCTCAGGCTT
This sequence comes from Macrotis lagotis, assembly GCF_037893015.1. NCBI lineage: Eukaryota > Metazoa > Chordata > Mammalia > Peramelemorphia > Peramelidae > Macrotis > Macrotis lagotis. Next base: position 358,295,028 of record NC_133658.1, on the reverse strand, counting down.
ATTGATGAGGTGCTTTGTAAAATCTTAAAGCATTATAAAACCATAGAACTATCATTACTTTTTTTCTGCTTTCCTTCCTCTAATACTTTTTTTTAGCAAAATATACTCAATAACTTTGTTAGAAGCAAAGACACTTTGCAAGAGTTTGAAGGAATTGAGAGATCAATGGATTACAGATTAATAAAAGTATGATGAAGACTTTTTATTACTCAAACAACCCTTGTTCAGTTCATTTAGTTAGACTTTGAACAGATTGCTGTTCGATTTCATTTTTAGACTGACCAGTATAACCTGATAGTGAGTTTCCTTCATCTTTTCTTTAATAAGCAACACTTCTATTCCTTCAGTCTGAGATAAACATTTTATTTCCTATAGTTACTGAGGAAACAGGATGGTTTCTTAGGCTTGACTATCCTAATTAGTTCTCCAACATCCACTCACAGAAACTACCCTTAAACCACATATTTATTTCCTGGTGTGTGGGTTAAAAATGCACTAAACAAAAACAGACCAGGGGCTGGTTCGAGCAAAAGTTTTTATTTGCTTGTCTTGAGAGAAGGGCACACTTCAAAGGTAGTGCAGATCAGGAGCAGCCCCGAACTGACAGTCAAGCAAGATTATATGACCTTACGCAATCCCCTCCTCCTCCCTATCATCTCTTTCTGTCAACTCGTTGGTTAGTCTTCAGTTACATTCTACTTGTGAAAATCTATCCCAGCAACAAAGAAAAGAATGAAAGGTTTTCATAAAATATTACCTCACCATCCAGATGGTGAGAACATCGAAAAGATTTTTAATGACCTTCTATGTCTATCTAAATGAAATAATGTCCTAGTATGGAAGGTCTTCTACTATCCTCCTTGTCAGTAAAAATAGTCTTATCATCACACAAGAGGCTTATGAGCTTCTTTGGAATGCAAGGTTTTTCTCATGGGGAAAAAGTCTACTGTCCTAATAGTAAAAGAAGTCTTATCAAAAGTTAGAAGAGTGTTGGGGCAGCTAGGTGGCGCAGTGGATAGAGCACTGGCCCAGGAGTTAGGAGCACCTGAGTTCAAATTCCGCCTCAGACACTTAATAATTGCCTAGCTGTGTGACTTTGGGCAAGTCACTTAACCCCATTGCCTTAAATAAATTTTAAAAAAGTTAGGAGAGTGAGCCACCTGTTCAGAATACAAAGGATTTGCTTCTAGAAATAGTTTAAGAATAATAATTTGTTCTTTCTTTAATATTTCTTAAACCTGAGAGGACTTCACTGAGAATATTAACACTAAGAAGGTTTTATTGGGACTATTTCACTCACTGGGCACAACTTCTACTCAGAAACCACTTTCCTCTTGTGCCTGCCTTACATCTTTCAAACATTTAAAACAAATTGTTTTATTGATGCCCTTTCCCTGTATCACATTCATTTCCAAATTTAGCCGACTCTATTCAGCTCTATTCAACTCTATTCAACCAGCTTTCCCTTGTATCAAAGATTTAAAAAACACCCAACTATCAAATAGTTTAACAAAACCAATTAGTACATTGATAACAATCTTAACAGCTTGTGAAGTATTCCACACACATAATCTCCAATGAAGGGAGATGAATTTTCTCATCTTGTTTCAGGGTCAAATCTTGGCCAGTATTTAGTTTCATTTTATTGTGGGTTTTTTTTTTTTTTTTTTGGTGTACCTTGAACTACATGACTCAGCTTATGATCAAATAGTACAGATATTTTAGTCACTTTTTCCTCATAATTCCTAAATGTTTTCCACAATGATTAATTAGACCATAACTCTACAAATAAGGTATAAAATCTGTCTTGCCTTTGTCCTTCCAGCATAGACTGTTTATATCTTTGCTAGTCTGCTGGGGGTGAACTGACTGAATGACTTGACTTAGTAGTTGTCAGTGACTCCAAGTTAGCTTGCCTTGTAGACTCCTGGGGATTGCTCCAGAGACCTACTCTTGGCCTTGAGATCAAAAAAATTACATTTTTTTTATTAGTGACTTAGATAAAAGCCTAGATGGCATGTTTCTCATATTTTTAGATGTCACAAAGTCAAATGGAATAGTTTACATCTTGAATGAGAAATGCAGGATTCAAAAAGAACTTGACCATGTAGAATTTGGGGATGATTCTAATAAGATTAAATGTACTGCAGAGAAATGTAAAGTCTGACAAATTTAATATAAAAAATTGAGTTAGGGGGTGACTAGGTGGCACAGTGGATAGAGCATCGGCCCTGGAGTCAGGAGTAGCTGAGTTCAAATCAGATACTCAATAATTACCTAGCTGTGTGGCCTTGGGCAAGCCACTTAACCCCATTGTCTTGCAAAAAAACCCTAAAAACAAAAACAAAAAAAAATTGAGTTAACATGTATAAAATGATGAGACATTGTTAATTATTTGTTTAAAAAAAATCTTAGATCTATAGATGAAAGGGACCTGAAAGGTCATCTGATCTAATTTTACAGTTGAGAAAACTGCAACCCATGGAAATTGTTACTTGGCTAGGATCTATCAGGCATGATAGATGTCAAATTTGAACTCAAGTCTTATGATCCCAGAGATAGTGCAAAGTAAGATTATACATAGCCCTGAAAATCTGTCAGGATGTAATTTTAAAAAGTCAAAATATTTTGGAAATTTAATACAATTAAATTTTAAAAATCACTTGAGAGTTTTGGTGGACTTCAGATTCAATATGAGTCAGTTTCATGATGACAGCCCAAAAAACTAAGACAGATGTAAGCTTCATTACAAGTCATAAATTACAACTCAGATATCTCTGGGTATGGCCAAACCAGTTTAAAATGGAGGCCCTATCTGATTTTAATGTGTTAATGTATTGGAAATATATAAACTTGTGGTTTTCTAAGTCATCATGTTACTTCAGGAATCCTTATGTCTGGTTTAATGACCTTGTTTCTGTTTTAGTTTGATACCATTGGTTTACAGGATAAGGAAGCTATTAAAAACAAGCATTTTAAAATCTTTATATGATAGGCATAATATTGGACTGGGGGGGGAATTAAAAAGATAAACCAATCACATCCTTACTCTTAGGTTCAATGATCCTGCAGTGTTCTTTTCTGGGGATGATGTTGGTAAGATAGAGAGCATAGATAAGTAGGGTAACCAGGATGGGTAAAGGACTTGAGTTCATGTCACTTGAGAATAGATGGAAAGAACTGGGGAAGTTTGACCTGAAGAAGAGTTAAGGGAACACATAATTGTTGCCTTCAGATATTTTGAAGGGTTTTTAATGTGGAAGAGAGATTAGATTTTTTTTTTATTTTTGAACCTAGATAGCAGCTGCCAGAGGCAGTGGGTGGAAATTGCAAATATTTAAATTTAGATTTGATGTTAGGAAAATACTTCATAAAAATTAGAGATATCTATATATGGAGTGGGCTGCTTCCAGAGGTAGTGATTCCCTTTTTGGCTATATTGTAGTGAGAATTCTTTTTTCAGGTATAAGTTAGACTAGAGTTTTACTTTACCTCTAAAATTTCATGTTTGTGAGAGGTGTACGTGTCATTGACTTAGCACATACTGAAAGTTTGAATGAAGAAGCTTCCATTATGGGGCTCCATTTCTTGTCATGGTGGTCCTTAGTGATGACAACATCAAAAATCCCTGCTTTACTTTTCCCCCTTAATGTGACTGCAATATAAGCTGATGAATCTTTCAAGGTATATATTAAAAGAAACCAGGGATATTAATCCTGAATGAGATATCATTTTGAGGAGAGGGAGAAACCTAGGCTCTTTGCTGGGTGTGGCAGTCCATGCCCTTAAACCAAGGTAACGGAAGTTTAGGTTCAGGTTGGAGGATTTCTTGAGCTCAAAAGTTGTGAGCTAGGGTGATCTATACCCATGTGATCTATACCCATCTGGTATCCATCTTAAATTCCACATTAGTATATATCTGAGTCCTTGGAGCAGGGAGCCACCATGTTGCCTAAGGAGCACAAAGGAGCCAAGTTGAAATGGAGCATCTTGGAGCTCCCATGTCAGATTGGGCCCATGAGTAACCCCTGTATTGCTAGTCTGGGTGAGATGGGGAGACCCTGAGGGAAAAGAAGGCAGGCACAGGCAGGCGGCCTTCACAGGTCCAATGAGTTGTCTATCATTCACTAAAATTGCTTAAACTAGAACTGAAGGTTCTTGATCCTGTGGAAGTTGCAAAGAACTCAGGAAGACCTGAGTTCAGATTTCCCCTCAGACTTCTACTAGCTATTGGGACTGGAAGAAATCATTTAACCCTTATATGCTTCCATTTTCTCATTTATAAAATGCGCATAATAATAGCAATTCCCTCACAGGGTTGTTGTGAAGATAAATGAGATAATAATTTGTAAAGCACTTGCAAACTTTAAAGCATTATAAAAATGCTGGCTTTTATTAACTATTACATTAGCTATAGGGGAAATAAGGTAGCTAAACATATAAACATTTCACAAAGGGCTATAGAGTGGCCTTTAGATTTAGTACCTTTAGATTTTGAAGAATGAAAAGAATTGTAGAGCTTAGCTTCAGGAATGGCTCATAGGGGACGTGGGAGTCATTAGAATTGGGGAAGTAGAAAAGTTCAGTATATATTTAAGGAGAAGTGACCATACCAATTTGTCTAGTATCATTGCACTATTCTTCTTTTTTTTTTAGGTTTTTTATTTTTTTGCCAGGCAGTGGGGTTAAGTGGCTTGCCCAAGGCCACACAGCTAGGTAATTACTAAGTGTCTGAGGTCGGATTTGAACTCAGGGACTCCTGACTCCAGGGCTAGTGCTCTATCCACTGCTTCACCTAGCCGCCCCTCACTATTATTCTTAAATCTGCTTCAGTTTATAGGCCAGAAAGTTATTCAAGCTGTTTCCTAGTTTTCCCACCAGTAAAAATGAAAGGACTGGAGGTTCCTTCCAACTTAAACAACAGCAACAATAAATACCACAAGCCTGAATTTTAAGTGAATGTTTTAATTTCCTTTTTATAATCAATTTGATGCTGGTTTTTTCACCTGACAGGTATATGTCCTAGGCTTATGATAAGTGCTTGTCTGGTCCTTCCCCAGGCTTAGCTATGCTGCTCTGAAGGAAAGGAATTGGTTGAGGCTAACCCTAATAAATATAAGGTAATTGGATTTTGATTAAAAAGTTCTAGGACAGGATTTTGCTGTCCTGGTTTTTTTCAGTCTCCCAGAAAACCTCCAGTTATTCTAAGGTTGCACACAGAAATTCTTAAAAAATAAAAATAAATTGAAATTAAATTAATTAAATGATAACTGATAATGATTTTTGGTAGGTATAGATATGGCATCTTCTAAAAGGTTGGAGAATCACTACTTTAGGGTAATCTTTTAGCCAGATATTGGTTGGGATCCTCTCACTTCAGAAAAAACTGTTAGTAGCCAGGGTACAGTTCTTGGTCAGAGAATGTCAGAACATAATGAATTCTTAGGAGATCAGAGCATCTGACCCTACCCCCAGAGGCCTAGAGAGAAATGATTTGCTACTGTCACACAGCTATATGGTAGCATACCAGTACCAAAATGTGGGTCTTTTGATTTCCAGTCCAGTGCATTCTTTAAACCACCAACTTTGAAGCTGTTAAAGATAAGAGCAGCCATAGTTGTATAATGTGCTCGATTTTTTTTTTCCTTTTTGTTACCCAGGTAAAAAAACCCCTAAATAATGACCACAGGAGAGGCAGTCCTGTGAAGCTCCCTAGATTCTGCAGAGCATCCTTCTGGCAGAGTTGATTTTGAAACCATTGTTTAATTATGACTTTATCATGTAGTGTTGGTAAATGAGGGGGAGCTGAGTAGAATTCAATCCTCATGAACAAAGCCCAGCAGTAAACAATAAAAGCAGTAAAAGTGGATACTTCTGTGAAATAGGCAAGTTAGGAGAGGAACAGGGTCCTACTTCAGACCCCTGTAATGAACTGTGGAGATAAAATATGCAGGAAACTTTCTCCAGTGTCTAGGGCAATGGAGGATACCAATATCAGAAGACTAGTTAACTTATCGATAGTTGTATTTAAACCTACATTTAAGAATATCAACTGCCGAGATTTAACAGTGATATTTCAGGCTTGCACATACATTTACATATCTGAGAGAACATTACCCAGTTAATGTAAAAAGTCTTATGTACTCAGTGTAAATTTTGGCTGTATACATAAGCAATTCAACCTGTTAGGGAATGTGGAAAAACCTAAAACTATCAGATTCTGAGTGATGATTGTTAAAAATATGAAGTTCTAATTGGTCTTTGCCTCCCCTCTTTTCATTCCTCAAAGCAGTTCCCTTTATTTTAGTTAATTTTCAGGATCTATTCCTTGGTCATAATATCTTGGAAGTTTTATTCTGTACAGACAAAAGGGAAAAACCTGTTAATGATGACACTCTCCAGATATCTTATTCATAGATAACATCGAACTAGTTTATCCCTGGAACAGTGCAAAGCCTCTGCAGTGAATTCCATAGCAATGCAAAAAGAGATTGCTGTAAAATCATTCACACTTAAAAACCAAAGTCGGTAGAAGTTGCATATTGCTTGGATAGGAGATGGACAGTGATCTGAAATTTTACTGGATTGCATTTAGAAAATTTAGCAATGCATTTAATAATCTTAAGCTGCCCACTGCAGCTAAAGTCTCTCTAGCAACACACAGTCTAATTTTTGTAATGCAGTGTTTCTGAAAATTGTGGCATGCTGAAATCAATATTTTTAGTGTCATAAGGACAAGGTGAAGATGTGTGGTAGTTATAAGTACATTTATTAGCTTCAATTTGTTTATTAGAAATGGTATAGAAAGAATTATTGATATGTGTATATGTTTATATCATTCTACTTTATTCTAATTTTATACACACACACATATAAAATTAGAAAAAGAAATAGATGAATCAAACAAGAAAATGGTCCCTTTGAATCTAAATCATTTGTTCCAATGACTGGCAGCAGTTGGACAGCTGCAATTCTTCATAGATACTCCCAGGAATGAAAATGAAAAAGGAGATCTTATTTGGAATTTTCTTTTTTCCTTTTTTTTCCTAATTATATACAAATATAAGTTTTCAATATACAGGTTTTTTTTGGTGGGGTAAAGTGGCTTGCCCAAGGTCACACAGCTAGGTAATTATTGTCTGAGGCTGGATTTGAACTCTGGTCCTCCTGACTCCAGGGCTGCTGCTCTATTCACTGTGCCACCTAGCTGCCCCTCAACATGCAATTTTTGTAAGATGTTGAGTTCTGCATTTTTTCCCCTTCCCTCCCTTTCTTTTCCCCCTCCCCTTGACAGCAAGGTCTGATAGAGGTTATACATGTACAACTATGTTAAACATATTTATCTGAAATGTTTCTGAAAAAACAAGTTTAAGAGTCTCAGAGGATTAGGAGTAGTTGTGATTTTCACTAGTTTAAGATTATATATCCCATACCTGATATAAAATTTGTACTACATTAAGAAGTTTTATATATCCCATACCTGATATAAAATTTGTACCACATTAAGAAATTTTACAAACATTTTGGGGTCATGAGTAAGTCAAAATGTCTATTGTCTTCTTAAAAACTCCGAGATCTATGGTGGTAACTTCTTAATAAAACCTGGTCCTTTCAGGATACTTTGAAAGTAAAAGTATCTGGAAATACGCCAGGTAACAAGGGAAAGAAAGGAGCAGCAGGCAGTACAGAGCTGCTATTTTGAGCTTTTGTTTTTCTTAAAATTGGAGCTTGCAAACTGTAGTTAGGGAGAGTTATGGCATGGTGGGAAGAGAGATAGGTAGAAAATTAGAATCTCCAGAGACCTGTCCCAGGATCATTACTGACTCACTGGGTAAACTCATGAGCAAGTAAGTCTCTTTCTATCTCATTGCCACAGATTGTTCATCTGGATATGATTTCCTGAAATGAATATCCTGAAATTTTTGTTCTGTTTTAAAGGGATTTGGGGATGACTAGGACCTTGAAACTATGGACAAAGTTGGTTTAAAAATTATATTTCTTGATTCTTTTTTGATCATTCCTGTAATGTTGACTCAAGAAGAGAATACATATTCTGATGGATTGTTTAAGAATCTTAGAATACTCAATTTTATTCATCCTTTAGTTTTAAAAATATTCTTTGTTATATGGCTGTCTGGGATGGGGGAGGGAGGAAGACAAATATAGTGGCAAATTTAGGCAATGTAAAAATAAGATGAATAAAAATTTTTCAGAGAATCTCATTACATCCTTATTTCAAGAGTGAAAAATGGACACAGCATTTCCTCATATTTCTGATTTGGGTGATCAAGAAAGAAGGGTCATCACAATGGAATTATAAAATGGTAGACTTAAATTTTTGCAACATTCAGCAATTTGAGATCTTCAAGGGTAGTATAGTTTTCCTTATAACCTTTACCCAACTCCTTTCCAAGTCTCTAGCTTTATTGTTCATTTGTGGCATTTGTCCCAGATACATAAGAGAGCCAGTGGTATAATGGATAGAAGGTTGGACCAGTTAGAGACCTAGAGTCAAAATTTCACTTCTGACATTATTAGATGTGTGCCTATGAGTATGGTGCTTCTCTGAAACTCAGTTTCTTCACCTGGAAAACAGGAACAAAAATATCCAAATTATTATTCAGTCAGTAATTAACAAAGGCCCACTTTGTGCTAAGGACTACAAAACAAATAATGAATCAATCTATATTTGCAATTGGGGAGAATCAGGAAAAGTAGCATTCAGAAAACACTGCCTGAATTGCATCTTAAAGAAAAGAAGGATTCTTTGTCAGAAGCAAAGCAGGGAGCACATTCCAGACATGGAGGATATTTGGTACAAAGGAAATGGAGTCTTAGTAAGTGGAACAGAGAGAAGGCCAGTTTGGCTGAAATGCATAGTGTAGAAAAGAGAGCAGTAGTCAGTGAGGCTGGAAGAATAATCTGAAGTCAGGTTATGAAGGGCATTAGAAGCTAAACAGAGGTTTATATTTTTATCCTATAAGCAATAGAAAGCCACTAACAATGGTTGAATTGGGGAGGCACATGATCATATTTATACTTAAGGAAAATTCCTTCAGCGGCAGTGTATATGATTAGCTAGAGTAGGAAGAGATGAGGCAGGGAGCCAATAAAGAGGTTATTGAAATAATGTGGATGAGGTGATGAAGTCTGAACCAAGGTGGTTACTGGGATTGGAAGGAAGGGATCAGATGAGAGAGAAGCTGTGAAAATAGAGATGGAAATATTTGAATATGGAGATTAAAGGGGAATGAGGATTTCAGGATAATGCTGAGGTTATGAACTTGAGACTCTGAGATGTTGATAGTGTCTTTACCAGGAATAGGGAGGGGCTTAAGAGGGAAGAGAACATGTTCAATTTTAGACCACATGAGTTTAAGATGTTTCTAGGACACCCTGGAAGGTCTGATAGGTGATGTGGGAATGAAGTTCAGGGGAAGAGACTGGGGCTAGATATATAGATCTGTGAGTTATCTGCATGGAGATGTATGTAGTTAAACCCATGGGAGTTGTTGGAATCACCACTTGAATACTGAGGGAGAAGCAAAGAGGGGCCAAGCAAAGCAGGCCGAAGTTTGGGGGATATAGTTAAGGGGCCAGGATCCAAGTGATTAATACCAAGTGATTCAGTAAAGTATCATAGGATCAGAACTGGAAGAGAATTTAGGAATTATCTAGGCCAAAATCATTTTAGAGATGAGGAAATCAAGTCCTAAAGAATTGAAGTAATTTCCTTGAGGGCACATAATGAGTTCTTGCTCAGTTTTCCTGTTTCTTTGTGCTTCACTCTCCCCACTGCAATACAAAAATAGAGTCCATGTTTATATAACACTTTACAGTTGGAGAATGCTTTACTTAAGTTTCTTCATTTTAAATCTCATAGCAACCCTGTGAGGTAAGCAGTATACTGTTAACCCCAATTTGCAGTTGAGAGAACTGAGGCTGGGAGATGTAAATAACTTGACTGAGGTCAAACAGCTTTTATGTGACAGAGCTGGAATATAATACAAATCCAGTGCTCTTTTAATACTGTATGATGTTGCCTTCTTTGTATGATGTTTGTTCAGATGGTACATTTGGGTTACATGGGCATTTGGTAGTTCTAGCTTCTGTCAAAACTCCCTTGAATTATTGTTGAAATTAAAAGAATCAGAGACAGAAGGGACCTTAGAGATCATCTAATTCAGCAGCTCCTCAGGGAAGAGACTGAAAGAGGGTACATGACATGTTCAGAGTGTCAGAGTCAGGGACAGAAGTGGGACCTACACCTAGCTTCTAGAAAATGCATGGCACTGCCCTGGTGCCCTTAGATGCCCTGTTTGGTCCCAATGACTCCTTGTGGTATTGGTGCCAAGAAGTACTTTTCCATTGTAGAAAGGGGCAAAGCAGCTTGCAGAGGGCATTGAGGGAATTTTTGAGGGAATAAGACAGGAAGCACCACTCTTTGGCATGTTTTCCAAAATCATTATAGAAGGTTGGACCAGTTAGAGACCTAGAGTCAAAATTTCACTTCTGACATTATTAGATGTGTGCCTATGAGTATGGTGCTTTTTTTTAAAACATTTAAAAGATTCACTTAATTATAGGAATGAAAGGATATTCAGCAAGGTTACAACATTGATTTAGTCGAGGGCAGTTTATCTGTCCCATGTTGATCGTGTTATTTCACTGGTCAATCTTGAGGGAACTTCTGACTCCTTATTTGATGGACTTTGTTCTTGGATCACTAGGAAGCTATACTCATATTATCCTTCTAGGCTGATTGACTTTTTTAAAATATATTTTTATCTATTTCATTAAATATTTTCCAATTATGTATAAAAATTGGAACTTTTTTTTTTAGGTTTTTGCAAGGCAAATGGGGTTAAGTTGCTTGCCCAAGGCCACACAGCCACCTAGCTGCCCCTAACATTCATTTTTTAATATTTTGAGTTCCAAATTTTCTCTCACCCTCTGTCCTCTCCTTGAAAAGGCAAGCAGTTTTATATACATGTGAAATCATACAAAACATTTGTATGTTTAAACATGGTACAAAAGAAAACAGACCAAAAAAGTTAAAAAAATGTATTTCAATCCTCATTCAGAGTTCATCAGTTCAATCTCAGGAAGGTGGATAGCTGGACCAGTTGAGTCTTGAGAATAGTTTATTTTTTCAATAAACAAAAATCGATTTTCTCTACCTTCCAGTATCCCCTTCCTATTGGGGGAAAATGACAAAGAAAATCCCTTGTAATAAATATGAAGGCAATCAAGGCAAATTTACACATTAATCATGTCCCCAAAATATGTCTTATTCTGAATCCTAAGCTCATAACAACTGTGTCAGGAAGTAGCATGTTTATAGCCCTAGATCATCCACTTGCTGCTGAACCTACCAGCTTTGTGACGTAATATAAAACATTTCTCTTCTCTGAACCTTAATTATCTCAATAGATGTTGTATTGCTCTTAATGATTTGTGATCTTTGAAAGATAATGGAGTGGGGGTGGCTAGGTGGTGCAGTGGATAAAGCACAAGCCTTGGAGTCAGGAGTACCTGGGTTCAAATCTGGTCTCAGACACTTAATAATTACCTAGCTGTGTGGCCTTGGGCAAGTCACTTAACCCCATTTGCCTTGCAACAACCTAAAAAAAAGATAATGGAGTGGAAGAGCTATTATAGTCTTGGAGAGAATAGTGGCTAGACAGTTTCCTGACAAGTTTTGTCAATACTATACTGATTCTACCAAGTTGATTCACTGTGCTTCTTGAGAGGCAGTGGTTTTTGGATTTGGGACTGGGGTTTTGGATTTGGATTTAGGGAGGATTTGAGTTTGACTCTTGCCTCTTGTGATCATGAGTCAGTCTGAGTTTTAGTTTCTTCATCTATACTTGAGGATAATAATCACATCTACAGGTATATTGTGAGGATCAGGTGATACACTGTAGAAATCACTTGGTAAATTTTAAAAGTATATATGTTTGTTGCTCTTATTAGCTTTCTTCTTACCCAACTCTTGGATCCTTTCTCTCTTTTCTGAAAGGTCCTATGACTGCCACTTAAATTGAAGTCTTCATCTTTTTTTCCTAGACCATTGCAATATCCTATTAATTGGCTAACATCTATAAGCTTTTCTCTTCCCCAGCCCATCCTCTACATAACTGTCAAAATAATCTTCCCAAAGCACAGGTATCTGATCATGATATTCATTGACTCAGAAAATTCTCCGTGGCTTCCTATTGTCTCTCCAAGTTAAAATATAGACTCCTAAGTTTAGTATTTAATAGCATTTACAATCTGGGTCTAGCATTTTTTTCTGAATTCATATTATTCTTTGTACACACTACATCCTGGTCAAATTACTGTTTCCTGAACCTGGAATTTCATCTTGAGGCTCAAAATCTTACCAGTTGCTCTCCTAGCCTGAGGCTTGACATGTATTTCCTTTGTCATCTCTTCAAGGATCAGCTCTTGTGTTACCTCCTAGGGAAGACTTTTCTGAACCACTCCCAAAGGCTTTTTTGAGGGGTCTTGCATTAACTTTTTATTTTGTTATTGTTGCCTTTTGTTTTTATACCACATTGCTCAACCTGTCATTGATTTTGTCACACAGGAAGACATTATGTAGAGCCAATCCCCTATGTATGTCAGCATATTCCAAATTCTGTATCCAGAGTTCCTTTTGCTTGAGAGGAGGAAGATGTGTTTTATGTTGATTTTTGTAGGACTTGAGATGGGTCATTACAGTGTTCCCTTGCTTTTTAGTGTTATTTATGTTATTAGAGTCAATGTGTATATTCTTGTCTATTTCCTTTTCTCCAGATTACTTAATTAAAGGCCTCTGTTTTTAATTTTCAGTCCTCATTTGTCATTTCTTCTAGTACAGTAATTCATATCCCATAGTTTGTTTAGCTGTTACCCAGTTGATAACATTTTATTTCTCATTCTTTGTGGTAGCAAATATAATTTTGTTTTATTTATACACACACACACACACACACACACACACACACACACACACACACACACGTATATGCCATCTCTTTTTGTTGCCCTTCTTAGGATAAATAACCAGAAGTGGATTTGGGTGAAAGGCATGAACCAGTTCAGTGATCTTTTTCAATTCTAACTTTTGTTTACTCATGGGCATGAATCATAATTAAAAAAGCTTATCTTAAAAAAAATCAGTCAGCACAATAGGAAATTTAAGACATTCATTTCTTATTTGTTGAAACACCTGTTTTTGAGTTATTTTGCTTTGGAGTTAGATTTTTCTTATGTTTTACAGTAGGCATGCACCTGCCATCTGAAATAGGAGACAGAGTGCAGTGGAGTACAGAGAATTAGTACAAAACTTTGCAGCAGCACAGCCCCAGGGCCCTGGTCCCAGCTTCCTTTGAGCAAATCAACCTTCCAGGTCTTTACATCTGTAAACCAGATGTGAACCAGAATGATTTCTGGGGTCCTTTTAATGCAAATAATTTGTATTTCTAAGGTTAATTTAGGATAAATTCAGTTTGATAAATACTCTATCTCATTTAAAATGTTATGTTTTCATGCCATTGGTGTGTATATTGGTCATCAGAGTTTGCTTCATTTTTCAGTTTTCCCATCTCCCAACCTAGTGGACTGTTTTTGTTCAGTAAATTAGATGAGCAAGAGCTGGCTATCTGGCATAGATTATAGTGCTTTTTAAAAAATCCAAATCTAGGATTACATAAATTTGGCAGTTTGTAAAGGACATAGAATTCTAGGTGATGTCTGTCATGATGGCCCTTTTTTAATTAATTAGGGATGACTTAGGGATGATTTCTATGACAATAAAATAGGGATGACTTAGGGATCATTTTAAAGGTCTTACTTATCAAGTACTTTCACTTAAAAGTAACTTCTGCTGTAAAAATTTTGTTCCCTTGTAGGACAGACTATATTTTTGCTGTATAGCAGGAGTTTTATGTCTTGGACCCCTTTTGTATTCTATTGAAGCCTACAAACCCCTTCTTAGTATCATGTTTATAGTTCAAAACACAAAATAACGTAGGATTACAGAAAGGGAACCAGTGATATTGAAAGACAGCAAATATTTTAAAACTCCTCAAATTTATGGACCCAAGGTTAAGAAATACTGCTCTACAAAATATCTTAGATTTCAAATCTTTGCAAGCTAAGTGTTGCAGATTCCTCACTCCCATCATTACTTCTCTTTTAATTCTAGTTGTACCGATTTTGTTTTGACAAACTTTTAAATTTTATGTCATTAAGGGGGCAGCTAGAGGGCAGCTAGGTGGTACAGTGGATAGAGCACCAGCCCCGAAGTCAGAAGTACCTGAGTTCAAATCCAGCCTCAGACACTTAATAATTACCTAGCTATGTGACCTTGGGCAAGTCACGTAACCCCATTGCCTTAAAAAAATTATGTTATTAAAACTGTCCTTTTAATGATCATCTCTATTCCTATTTAGTTAAGCATCTCCTTTTCCTCTTAATTTTTTAAATAACGATGTAACTTATGTTTAGATTATATATCCATTTGGAGCTTATTCTGGTATATGGTACTGGTGTAAGCTTATTAAAGGCTGCTTTGTAGTTTTCTTATCAGTTTTGATTAAAAAGTAAGTCTAGTAAGTTGAGTTCTAGGTAGGATATTATTTGAACACTATCATCCTTTGTTCCATTGCTCTTTTTGGTCTTTTTTATCCAAACTACCAACTTTTCTAATTTTTCGCCAATACTAAAATAGTTTTACTACTTAATAATATAGTTTAAGGTCTGGTAATGCTAGATCTCTTTCATTTCTATTTTAATTTTTCTCCATTATTGATCATTTGTTGTTCTAGATGAATTTTATTATTTTTGTTTAGTTTTATAATTCTACCCTTTAGTAGAATGACTGACATGGCACTAAATCTGCAGATTATTTAGATAGCATCATTTTAAGAAAAATTATTATGGCCCAACCATCATCATCAATTATTTGTTTTCCTTTATTTTTGTGGTTATGATATATTCATATAAATCCTGAATGTGTCTTGGTGGACTCAAGATATTTTATACCTTTGTTATTTTCAGTGTTATTTCCTGTTATGCTCTGTAATAAACAGAAAGACTAATGCTTTAAGAGTATATATATTTTAATTGTGCTAATTTACTTATTTTCAATTAACTTAGTTGTCTCAGACATCCTTTTATCAGTAACTTGCAAATAGCATTATTGTTTATTGTTTTATTCTTATTCTAATAGAATTAAATTAAAAATATCAGTAATAGTGGACATCCTTACTTCTGATATAATGGAAAGCCTACCATTACAAATAGTACTGATTTGATTTTAGATTTTTGCTGATTATTGTATTAAGATCTCATTATTTCTTTGCTTTAGTGTTTCTGAAGAATCCTTAAAATATTTGTCTTTGTTCTCCTGAGCCTGAAAAAAATGTTTTTTCACTTTCTATAAAATTTGTGATGGTGAAGAGTGGTTGTCATTTTAATACATTATTCTCTTCAATTCTCATACATCAGATAAAATGTTAATAACTTATAAATGAAATTCACTTAATCCCTAAGTCTAATACTTATTTTATGATGTAGAGCATGTTTTTTTCCATTTACTTCAAGTAAGGCTCTAGGGCTGCAAATCATGGAAGACCCAACTGAAGAATTAATGTTGAGACATTTTAAAGGAAACAGTGAGGCCTGTGGTGGAAATGCTTAGGTTGCGATGTATTATCAATGCACACCAGAGAAATAGTGTAGAGGTGTCAAACTCCAGCCTGCAAAACTCCCATTGAATGCAGCCCAAACTGAATTAAATTGTAATAGGAAAATGTTTCACACAAAAAAATATAATAAAAGATAAATAATGTTAATATTTAGTTCTCTAGAGTCATCATGTGGTCTGCAGGGATTGTTTCTCTATTTGTGTTTGACACCACTGATGTAAACTGTTGGCTTTATAGAAGGATCATAGATTTAGAACTGGAAGGCATCGCAAAGCCTAGATCTAGTCCAGTCCTTTCAATGTTTACAGATGAGTAAAATGAGGAAATTTTCAGATGAGCAAAAAAGTCATTTAATTGATGAGGTCATCCAAGATACTACTTTGGTATCCACAAAAGATGTAAGAGACAACTTCCAGTGTTTTAGGTGGATCCCTAAATGAAGGATTTACAAGGAGGATCTATAAAGACCTGCAGAGAATTAAAAGGCATACTTGGGTTGCCATTTGTATACCTGTAGGAAGTACCCAACATTACAACACAGTAGATCTTTCAGAGCACCTTATTTACTGACATTTTATTTCTTTGAACATTAAAATTATAGGACTCTAGAACAAGGAGTCCTCAGAAATTTAGTTGAACTTCCTCTTTTATGAGGAAATTGAGATTCAAAGAGAGGAAATTACTTGCTTACTATGGTCATATATTGTGGTAGTGACTGAGTCAGAATTTGAAACTCAAGACCTCTTCAAGCCTAACTCAGTACTTTTTCCATACCTGAAATGAAAATCAAAAAGAGTGCTTTTTGGTTTTCCTCAATTCCCAATGTTGTGTAAAAAATTGCTTTGATAGAAACCTAACATTAAACACCAATACAACCGACCATTTTTGCTGAATGATTTACATTTAAATTAACTTTTAATGCCTTAAAAATGCCACATTTTTTTTCAGTTCCTCCCATTACCATCAGAACTATCACATTATCTCAAAAGTTTAAAGGACCTTAGTGACCAACCTATGGGAAACAAACAATCCTCAATATATTTGGCAAGTGGTCAGCCTTAAAACAGTCCATTCCACTTTTAGACAGCCCTAATTTTAAAGAAGTATTTTCTGACATTAAGTCTAAATTTTCCTCTTTGCAGCACCCATTCATGGTTTCTAGCTCATTCTCGTTCACTTTTTAAACAGCGAATGTTACTTCAATACATCTCCCCCCCCCCCCAAACAGGTCTAAGCTATAAAAATTTCCTCAGATAATTTTACAAGTCAGTCAACAAACTAACTTAACTTTGTGTAACATGAGCACAAGGTGCTTGGCATCCTTCAAATAAAGTTATACATCAGTTTAAAATATATACATATATATTACACATTTTGCAAGTATTTTAAATCACCCAAATTTTTCTGTAGCACGGAGTCAAGAGGGAATAAAGGATAGTTCACATTCATGATGATGTGAAGATGAAAGGATTTCAGTCCATTTCGGCCCTTACTCATATTCTAAGAATAACCATAGTTATAAGACCTAAAACATAAGCGGCTACTAATTTTTGATTCACACTTAAATGGAAGTAGTGAGGCACTAGAGACTCCACTTCTCCCAGCGTGGGGAGCATCAGAGCAGCAATGCACACTATTCCCAGGAAGACAGTTAATAAACTAGGTCCCGAAGAGACAGCCCTGTTTTCCGTTTGACACAGCATCTGCTCCAGAAAGACACTTTCTGCTAACTGCTCCTTTATCCTTTTTTCCTCTTCTTCCTTCCTTTGTTCCTTGGCGGACGGCAGGAGGGTCGCGATGATCTCTTTGCGTCCCAAAGCCTTCCTCTGACTCTGCTCCGAAACTTGAAGCCGGAATTTGTCTATGACATCATAGTGGCAGGGCCGGACGTCTCTGTGACGGATGACGATGTCCACGCAGCACTGGGGCTTCACCGCCCCCGCGGCGTCCACCACCACGTACTTGTTGGGGGTGGTGCACAGCACTTTGAACTTGAGGGCAAACTCGTAGGGATTGTACAGAGTCAGCACTTGCTTGTGGGTGGACTGGTCGTCTGCATAAAAGATTAGCTCCGTAGGAAACACGAACACGGGCAGAGTGCCTTCCCCTAGCTCGGGCTGCCGTGGTGGCTGCTGCATTGGCGCAGAGCCCCAGGGCCGCCGCCGCCCTCCCGTGGCTGGCCGAGCCCCTTCTCCGATTCAGTTAAAAACCCCAGAGCATTCTTCCGGTCTCCCTCACGACGGACGGACGGAACGCGGCTCCTCGGGCTCGGTCCCTCCCCCTGCGAGCGCGGGGACTACGGCGCTTCCCCCGGCCCTTTGTCAGCGACTGGAGCTGCGCTGGCTGCTGGGAGACGGGGGCCCCGCGGCAGCGGCGGCGGCGGCGGCGGCGGCGGCGCGGCGCTGCGTAGCGGCTCTCGGGGCGGAGCTGCCGTCCGGGGGGGGGGGTGCCGCGGGAGGGCGCGGGGCGGGGCAGCGGGGGCGGAGCCTGCGCGGCGCGGCGCGGCGCGGCCCTACCGGGCCCGGGGCGGCCCCCGCTCCGCCCGGCCGCCATTCTCCTGGGGCCGGGGCTCCTGGGGGGGCTTTTAAATGCTGTTCGGTGTGTTGTCGTGCTGACGTGTTGGGCTGGACCCCGGATGTCCTTGCCTTTATGCGTTCCCGTGGATTTAACCGCTTCTGCTCCGGACAGATTTTAGGCGACATCCATCTGTAACCAAGCAGGCATTGAGGCAGAGTGGCGGCAGAGAGGCCATGGGGGGACCAAGCCCGACAGAGGTTCATAACCGACCCGGGAGCTCACTGAACCGGAGAAGGTGACATGGCCAGGCCTCACCTTAGGAAGACTGATTTGGCGGCTGGATGGAGAGGCGGCAGGCGGGCAGAGCCCCGGTAGCTGTCGGCTTCTGGTGTAGTGCAGGCTTGGGTCAGCTCCGGGGATCGGCAGTGCCCGTGGAGGAGGGGCTTCTCCAGGGTGCAACATGAAGCTGACACTTCGGGGTTGCCACGGACAGTTTCTTCACTGGGAAGTTGCTACACCGGGGAATAAATAGATTGGGGATGGGGGAGGGTTGCTGGGATGATTTTTTCTCTATTAAAGACTTTATTTATTTTGAGTTTTACAATTTCCCCCCTAATCTTACTCCCCCCCCCACAGTAAGCAATTTGTCGGTCTTTACATTGTTTCCATGGTACACACTGATCCAAATTGAATGCGATGAGAAATCATATCCTTAAGGAAGAAACAAAGTACAGGAGATAGCAGAATCAGACAATAAGATATCAGTTTTTTTTTTCTAAATTAAAGGTAATAGTCCTTAGTCTCTGTTCAAACTCCACAGTTGTTTCTCTGGATGCAGATGGCATTCTCCATTGCAGACAGCCCCAAATTGTCCCTGATTGTTGCACTGATGGAATGAGCGAGCCCATCAAGGTTAATCATGGGATGAATATTTTATTTTATTTTTTATTGAAAAAATTTTTAGATTTTATTTCTCATATACTTTAATTGATTTTCCCCCTTTTTTCTCATTTATTCATATTTTTACAAATGTTTTTTATATATTACAAAAATATTATTTAAGAATAAGCAAACCCCCTCCCCCCCAAAAAAATATAGACCCACATGGGCAATAAAGTAAAGGGGAGAGAAAAAATTAAAATTAAAAGAAAAGAAAAATAATAATTGTAGGTATGGCCAGGTGGCACAGTGGATGGAACACCGGTCCTGGAGCCAGTAGCACCCAAGCCCAAATCCAACCCCAGACACCCAACAATCACCCAGCTGTGCAGCCCCAGGCAGGCCACCCAGCCCCATTTGCCCTGCAACCCCCCCCCCCCCAAAAAAAAGATAATAAAATTGTGCTTCAGTCTGCGTTCCAACACCACCAACTCTGTCTCGGGTGGATCACATTCTTTATGATAAGTCCATCACAAAAGTTATGGGATGAATATTTAAAACATTTTTTTCTCTTTGTTTTGTTTTTTAATAACATTGCAACAACTTTCATCTGTTTGTAATAGATTTTTGGGTCAAAGATTATGATTGCCTTTTTAAACTCTTAAATATTTTATTTAATTTTTAATTACATGCAGAGATTATCTTCAGAATTCATTTTTTTGGTAAGGTTTTCTCTCTTCCTCCTCCTGACAAAGTAATTTAATAATATAGGTTATGCAAGTGTAACTATTTTAAACATTCATATTAATGATTATCTTTTTAAATATATTTATTATTTTAACATTGTTTAAAAAATTTGAACTCCAAATTTTTTCTCCTTCTGACCTTCCTTTTTCCTTTCCCCATCCACTGAGAAAACAAGCAAAATATCAATTATGCATATGAAATGATGTAAAATATATTTACAAATTAGCCATATTGCAAAATAAAAACAATAAAAATAAAATGAGAAAATTATACTTGAGTTTGCACTCAGAGTTCATCAATTCATCATCTCCTCTGGAGGCAGAGAACAATTTTCATCATGAGGAATTGTTTTGGATTATTGTATTAGAGTAGCCAAGTTTTGAATGGTGGTTGATCATCATTCTAGCCTTACTGTTAACTGTGCACAATGATCTCTTAGGTCTTCTCATTTTACTTTGCATCAATTCATATAGGTCTTGGCATGTATTTTTCTGAAACTACCACCTTAATTTCTTAAAATAAAATAGTATTTCCATTATAATCACAGGCCACAACTTGTTCAGTCATTCTCTACTTGATGAACATCCTCTTGACTTCCAATTCTTTGCCACCAAAAAAAAGAACTGCTATAAATGTTTTTGTATAAATAGGTCCTTATCCTTTTCCTTTGAACTTTTTTGGTAAAAACTTAGTAGTGATATTGTGGATAAAAGAGTATACACAGTTTGATAGCCCTTTGAGAATATTTCCAAATTGTTCTTCAGATTGATTGGACTAGTTCATAATTTCACCAACAATTTATTAGTGCACCTATTTTCCCTCATTCCCTTCAGCATGTATATTTTCTGATGGCTGTGAGATGGTATTCCAAAGTTGTTTTAATGTGCATTTCTCTAATCAATAATGATTTAAAGTATGTTTTTCATATGACTAGTGATAGCTTTGATTGCTTTGTGAAAGCTATGTGTTTATATCCTTTGATCATTTATCAGTTGGGTAGGTGCTCTTATTTTTATAAATTTGATTTAGTTCACTGTATATTTTAGAAATGAGGTCTTTGTCAGAGAAACCACCTATACATTTTTTTGATAAGTCATTGTGGTACTTTTTATATGTTTTAATATTTTATTTTTCCCCAGTTACTTGAAAATAATTTATAATATTTATTGTTAAGCTTTGAGTTCCAAATTCTATCCCTTCTTTCCCTTCCTGAGAAGGTAAGCAATCTGATATAGGTTATACATGACCAATCATGGAAAACATGGGGAGGGAGATTCAAAAAAACAAAAAAAAAGTGAAAAGCAGTAAGCTTTGATCTGTATTTAGATACTTTAAATTATTTATCAGGAGATAGCATTTTGAGTCCTTTGGAATTGTCTTAGATCAATCATTGTGTTACTGAGAATAGCTAAGTTGTTCATTATACAATATTACTTTTACTGTTTACCATGTTCTCTTGGTTCTGCTCACTTTTTATCAGTTCATGTAAGTCTTTCAGGTTTTCCTGAAATCATCCTGCACATTTCTTATGATATAGTAATATTCCATTACAATCACATATGTGGTACCTTGTTAGCAAAATGTAACCTGAATTATCCCTTTTAATTAGGGCTCTTCTTGCTTTTTTCTTTATTTGAGGTCATGATTACTGTCCTTGCCTTTGTACTCTGACTGAAGCATAACAGATTCTGCTCCAATCCTTTATTTGAACTCTGTTTGTCTTTGTCAAGTTTGTAAACAAGACATTCTGTTTTCTAATTCAGTCTTGTGTCAACTTGTTTAATGAGTGAGCTCAACCTCCTCACATTCACAGTAATTTCCCTCTATCCTGTTTTCTTCTGTTTATCCTGTTTTATTCCTGTTCCTTCTCAAAGCTCTGTTTTGTTTTTGACTATTGTCTCCCTTAATTCACCCTTCTACTTGTCATTTCCCTCTCAGCATTTCTTTTTTCTTTTTTTTAGGTTTTTTTTTTCAAGGCAAATGGGGTTAATTGGCTTGCCCAAGGCCACACAGCTAGGTAATTATTAAGTGTCTGAGACTGGATTTGAACCCAGGTACTCCTGACTCCAGGGCCAGTGCTTTATCCACTACACCACCTAGCTGCCCCGTCTAAGCATTTCTTATCCTTTTCCTTTCTCTCTCTCTCTCTCTCTCTCTCTCTCTCTCTCTCTCTCTCTCTCTCTCTCTCTCTCTCTCTCTCTCTCTCCCCCTCTCCCCCCCTCTCCCCCCCCCTTCATGTTTTTCTTTTGCCTGATGCAGCCACTCCAACCAAAAGGCATTTCTGAATATAAAGCATATTTTAACTTTTCTAGGGAAAAGTTAAAAATACTAGCAGCTGCTATTTTCCATTAATACAGGAATCCCAGCCATTTTTTGAGGAAATAATTATCTTCTTTGAAGCCTTAAGATTCTCCTGGAGACAACAGTGAAATCGATGAGCCTCAGAAAGAAAGGGCTCTCCTTTCTCTAACTGGGAATCTAGGGAAGAAGAAGGGGAAATGGAGTGCCCCAGTCTTAATAGCTCTGGAGATCTGTCAGGGTCTCACTCTCACTCTCATTGAGTGAGATCTTTAACTCAAATCCACTTCTAATTGGCGATATTGCCTAAATTCCTAACCATTCTGTCTTTGCTCTCTGGTTTCCTCCTTCCCCCTTCTTTTTTCTTTTCTAAGTCAGCTGACTCCTCCTTTTCTTTCTGATCTTTTTACTCTTTTTACCTTCCCTAGTCCAAAGTTTCTAGAAGCTTTGTGCCTCCCCTCCCCCTCTTTCCAGAGCTGTTACCCAGCAAGGTAGGATGGGTAGATCATGCTCCCTTCCCATCACTGTGAATGCCCTGCTTATGTCCTCTAGAGGGGCTACTCTGCACATCATTTCAGACCCCAGCCCAGGAGCTAGGTTGTCATTTCTGCTGCCAAAGCACTAAAGCTGCATTAAATAAAAGGGGGTCTTGTTGGCACCAGTTCAGCTGGAAAGGATGGAAAGAAAAGCTATTTGGAAAAGAAGTGGTACATTCTAGCCTGGGAACAGAAATCAAATAAGTTCTTCCTTGCCTTTAGATTCTCAGAGCAAAGGAAGAAATTATTGTTTGCAAAGTTACTTTTAAATGCTCTCCACACAACCCTTTGCATAAGGTTCTTGATCCAGCTAGAGTTTCTGCACAAAGACAGGGCTGAAGTCATAGGTTGAAGAAAAAGCAGTTCTGAGATTTACAGAAAGTTTTTATTATTAAAGTAGATGAACAGACTCAGCTGCCTTTTCTCCTCTCTTTGGAGAAGCCAGGATTACTGTTATGAGATGATTACTTTGTGAGGAAAATAAGAAAATTATATAGAAAAAACAAGTAACTTCATTCATTTCCATATTGCTTCCAGGCCAGGGGTGACCTTCCAGCCCTTTCTGATTTGTTCCCTTTAATTTAACCCATTTGAAAGTAGGTACTAGGTAATGTTGCATTGGCTATAACTGTGTCAGTCCAGAAGACCTTTTTTCCCCCTTTAAGAGGCAGCCACAGTGGTTAATAAGCATTTCAAAAGGTCTTAATAACTTAGTCTGAAGCATATAACTCCAATTAAATAGACTATGACAGGATACTTTCCCTCCCCACTCTATATTTCTTCTTGGTCCTTCCCTTTCCAATAGTTCCACATTTTTCTACCCATATATTTCACTATCATGATCTCTTTTATCTGTGGGACTGTCACTCCCTAATTCTCATCTCAAGTCTGTTTCTCCTTTCTTTCACTCTTTGTCAGTTTCTTGTCTCCTCTCTCTTCCTTCTCTTTTCCCTTTTCTTTGAATTATAGATTTAGAGCTAGGATGAACCTCAGAAATCATATCTGGTCCAACTCCCTCAGTTTACAAATAAAAAAATTGAGGCTCAAGGAGGTGAAGTGACTTGCCCAAGAACACACATAAGGATTAGAAGCAGAATTTATACCCAGACCCTTTGGCTCTAGAGTCATTGCTCTTTTCTCTTTGTTCCCTCTTTCTGTTTCAGTCTTCTCCTAGTTCTCACATTCTCTTTTCCCTTAATGTTCCTGCTTTCCTCACCCTCTCCTTGTCATCTCTACCTCCCTTTTTTTCTTCTCCTTCCTTTCTATTTTTCTGAATGTTCAGATGCATTATTGTTTAATCAATAGAATCCATGATCTGTAGTAGAAATTGGGTTCAAATCCTCCCTTTAGTTTACCCCAATCATTCAACAATTATTTCATCTATTATGACACTGCAGGGGTCCAGCCTCTGCCGGGTCCTTGGAACCTGACAGGAGGGATAGAGTCTGCGAAATGAGTTGAGTCAACAAGGGGGTAAAAGGCAGGAGCCGGTTGACTGACTGTCAGCTGCTTAGATTTATTTTTATAGTCTCAGAATCATATCAAACAAGCAAACTAAAATCATTTCCTTGGTTACAAAAGTATACGATTTTCATCATTAATCATATAATTCATATGGTTACGAGTTTGATCATGTAGTGGTTACAAGTGTGATTATCAATCATGTAGTTAATTTTCTTGTCTCTGCTCAGACTGTGATGACCTCAACCTGTCTGCTGCCTAGTTTGTTACTGCATAGTAAAGTTATTAATTAAGCAGAACTTTCTTTGATATAATTTGTTTAATGGAATGTTTTTGTGTTGCATATGTAATGTTTTTTGATATGCTCCCTTGACAACCTATAGTGAGGATAGTTATGTTTGTCCACCCATCTGTTGACTCCTTCAGTAACCAATTTTCCTTTCAGCCCTTGTTGGTAGACACTATGGTTTCTATGATTTTTTATTCTTTCCCAATAAACTAAGGCTGTTAGAGTTCACATATTGGTCACCTATACTAACTATTCTCTCACCATCTTTATCATATATTCCTGTGTATGATAAGGCGGGGGGGCAAAACTGTTAATTTCCCTGGAATTCTATCTGACCCATCTTGTATCTGTTTTCCCAGTATATATTCTGACATCTCCCTGGAACTCCCAGTGCTGTATTTTCCAAAGATTTCATAATGTTGAAGCCTTTTGTATTCCTCAGGGAGAGATAATCCTGTTAAATTTGGACAGAGTTCACAATCTGTTTTATTCAAGGAATTTCTCTGAAATCCTTCCTTTATAGTCATTCACTATTAGGATGAGTAAGTTTTGCAATCAATAATAGACCTATAAATTTGGGCATACATGGAATCCCTATATATATATTGAAGAAGGAAATGTTGTTCCATCAGGCGATGTGACCACCTTGAGTCCTCTTGCCATGACTGTGTCAAACAGCTTAGAGACCCTGGCTCCCAACATGACACTGTTCTAGGTGCTAGGGATACAAAGGGAAAAAAATCTTCCCCTTGTAGACGTTATAGTCTTCCCAAGAGAGACAGCATATACTATAAGACTTTATAAACAATATTTTCAGGAGGGAGGTACTAGAAGAAGAAGAAGGTTTCATGAAAGAACCGAGTTTTAAAGGAAACTAGAGATTCTGAGAAGTAGTTTAGGAAGAGACAGCTAGTTGGCGCAGTGGATAGAGCACTGGTCCTGGAGTGAGGAAGACCTGAGTTCAGATGTGGGCACAGACACTTATTACCTACCTGTGTGACCTTGGGCAAGCCACTTAACCCCATTGCCTTGAAAAAACTTAAAAAAAAGTTTAGGAGGCTGTGGATTTTGGGTACAGAAACACACCTATACAAAAAGGAATGTCTACTGGAAGGATCTGTAGTATTGGTCTGGCTGAACAGAAGGAAAAGCCCTAGAAGAGTAGAATAAAGCCAGATCATTAAAGGTTTTAAATGACACAGGAGTTTGCATTTGATCTTTGAGTAAATAATGAACTGATAAAGTCTGATTAGGGGAGTGACATGAGAAGACCTATATTTTAGAAATACACTTTGGCTGCCATAGGGAGGATGAATTGTAGAGGGCAGACATTTGTCAGAAAGACCAGTTAGAGAGCTAGGGAAACATCCAGGGGAGAGATGAGGGTCTGAATTAGGGTAGGAGTCTTGTGAGCAGGTGGTCGAACTTAAATTCTTTGGACCTTAGTTAAAATGAGATACCACTCATACTAGCTTGCAAGGTTGTTAAATGAGGATTAAGAAGGATAATATTATGTAAATCACTTAGTAAACCTATAACCATAAATGCAACTATTATAAATATACATTTTATTTATTAAATAGTCCTCAGTTGTATTAAACTTTTAAGATTAATTTTTTAAGATTTTATTCCACATTCTCTTCCCTTCATCCATCCTTCATTCTTTTTTTTTCCTTAGGTTTTTTTGCAAGGCAATGGGGTTAAGTGGCTTGCCCAAGGCCACACAGCTAGGTAATTATTAAGTGTCTGAGACCGGATTTGAACCCAGGTACTCTTGACTCCAGGGCTGGTGCTTTAACCACTGCTCCACCTAGCTGCCTCCATCCATCCTTAATTCTTTGAGAAGGCAAACAATATGGATTATGCATGTGAAGTCATGCAAAACACATTTCCATGTTAATCACGTAAATGTAGCAAATATTACTTTTACAACTACTTTACACAGCCCCTACTTCCCTTTGCAATACTTTCCTAGTATTCCTCTCACATTCCCCTTACTTTATCCCTCCTATATCCCCATCCTTCATCTATTTATCTTCCAGCCTTCAGCTACTCACTCACTTATCTTCTCCTGTCTTGTCCCCTCTAGAACACTGACCTTGTAGTTAGGAGTTTGTGCCCTCAGACACTTGGTAGCTGTGTGACCTTGGACAAGTTACTTAAGCCTGATTACCTTGTATCTAGGACCATCTCCAGTCATCCTGATTCATATCTGGCCGCTGGACGCAGATGGCTCTGGAGGAGAAATTGAGACTGGTGATTTAGCACAGCCTCCCTCCCCCCACTCAGATCCAATTCATGTCCTTGACAGGGCATCACTTCCCTGATGTCGTGGTCTTCTAGAGTGGAGGACAAGCATCATCCTTTCTCTTCTGCTTATCTCTCTTAAATGATCATACTACAGAACTGAGATAAATGTTTTAGTAGTGGTGGAATTTATTGATTTCTTGTTTTTGATTTTAAAAAGTATGTGAGCAGAACTTTATTTTTAAATTTTTTTTAAGGCAATGGGGTTAAGTGATTTGCCTAAGGTCACACAGCTAGGTAATTATTAAGTGTCTGAGGCAGGATTTGAATTCAGGTCCTCCTGACTCCAGGGCCAGTGCTCTATCCACTGTGCCACCTAGCTGCTTCCAAAACTTTTAAAAATAGGAAATAGATATGCAAAGTGTTGTACTTGCAATATGTCTTCTGTCATCTCTTTCCTGTGGATCGGTGTCTCTCCAACGACACTTAGGCATTTTCAGTCTTGCTTTGAATATCCCAGAGTTTGTCTCTGGTTGGAAATGATGGTTTCCTAAGAACTATCGAGCATCACTCAGGATAAACATCTTCTTTCTTTGTTTTTAAACTGAAGGTGATTTCAAAGTGTAATAAAAAACCACCTCCAAAATTGCAGCTCTGACTGTCTCTCCCATTGATGTAGAGTAGATTTAAAAGGTAGAATTGATGGGGAAAAATTTTCCACTGTAGCCTCCTCTTTCTGAAAGAGGTCCCTGGGAAAAATATATATGCACTCACACAGATTGAGTTTGTTGTGGAGTTTTAAAATTTTTTCATTTGTCCTTTCTATATATCTATACACATGTTAAATATTCTCACAGCAAACTCCCATTTTAGCCATGTCCAAAAATGCATGTCTCATTCTGGATGTTTAAACTGGCAGGAGATTGGTAATGTTTTTTTGGATTAGAGGGCAAGCAAATGGTACAGTGGAGAGAAGGCTGGGCCTGGTGGCAGGAAGACCTGAAATCGAAATCCAGTCTTAGACACTTATTAGCTATTTGACCCTGGATAAGTCACTTAACCTCTGCCTCAGGTAATATAAAATGAAAGTAATTGTAAAGCACTTGGCTTTACTTACATGGTTTTACTTACACAGGAACTTACATAGTTTCTGGTGCATAGTAATTTATATAAATTATGCTATTATTATTATCATCATCATCATCATCATCCTTGTATTAATCAGACTTAGTTGTTTTCTGGAATATACTTGTGCCATATGGCAGCAGCCATGTCTAGACCCAGAGAAAAAGTCAAGGGTTGATGAGCAGGTACTTAAAGAATAGAGGCTTTCATAGAAGACTTTCTGTGTCAAGAAAAAAAATAGATCATCAAGGTACTCAAAAACTGGAAGAGCAGTATTCCTTGAAAACCTATGTAGACCAATACTGGCTTTTACAGTGTTCTTAAAACTAAGATTATAGCAGATTCCTTTGTGCTTTCTCCTTTCTTTCCAGCCTTTATTATTTTCTGTTAGCAGTTTCTCTTCTAATTTTATATTTAAAAAACTATATTTTATTTTTTCCAATTATAAGTTTAAAAAATTAGCACTTGTTTTTTAAAATTGTTCTTTTCCAAATTCTCTCCTTTATCCTCCTACTCCTTCCTTGAGAAGGTAAGTAATAATCCTTCCCATGTGTCTGTCTAGCACTTAGTTTTTGCATAGTGCTCTCATAGAAATATTTTCTTTATGATCCCTCTTTGGTAGGCAGGACAGTTATAATAATCTGCTACAAATCTAGCAAAGTGACAACTGAGTTAAATCTGTCTTTTGTCTCCTAGTGTAATGTCTTTTGCATTGCAAGGCCTGAAGGAATAAGAATCTTCTAATAGAGATGAAATATACCTTGGAGATCATCTAGTAAAAATAATACTTTATAGCTGTTTTGTGGCTTCAGGCAGTTTTTGTATTCATTATCTTAATGAGTCTCACAACACCTTGGAGGTCTAAGTTGTAGAAGCAATAAGATTTCACAAGTTAGAAAACTTAGGTTTAGGTATATCAGCCCAATGTCATGTATCAAATAAATGTCACAAGCAGAACTAGAACCTAGATCTTTTGACTTCAGGTCATTTCAGTTCAACAAATAGTTCAGTGCTCTTTCCATTACTGCAATATACTTTTTTTTTCTTTTTAGGTTTTTTTTGGCAAGGCAAATGGGGTTAAGTGACTTGCCCAAGGCCACACAGCTAGGTAATTATTAAGTGTCTGAGGCCGGATTTGAACCCAGGTACTCCTGACTCCAAGGCCGGTGCTTTATCCACTACGCCACCTAGCTGCCCCAATGCAATATACTTTTGATTTTATAGATGAGGAGACCAAATTAAAAAAATGATGGAGCATATCTGCTAATAATTTTTAAGTGATATACCTTGCTTAAGTCATATGGAATAATGTTTGGGAGTTCTGATTACCAAGCCTGTTCTTGCCCTCTTTGTTCCAACTAAAGTGATACTGGGACATGTTTTTCCCCCTTCTCCAGAATTTTCCCACCTCACTTGAACAAGGAAGCAGCTCATATTTCTTCTGTAGCTGATGATAAAGTTGGCATCATCTCTGATTCAGTTCTTCTTGTCCCTTACAAACATTTGTTTTCTTGTTACTAAAGTGCTGTAGTTGAGAGTATCCTCTCTAAGCAACAGAGAGCCAGTTAAGGTACCAGAGAAATAGAAATTATAGAGAGTGATGCTGCACTGAAAAATCCATTCAACTCACATCCAGCCTGACCTCTCCAGCTGTGTGGGAACAAATACAGTCTTGTCTCAGAACGTTTTTTCCTAGTGTTTGTTAAGAATGAACTTTTCCTTCTCTTGTGTGAGCCTTTGAGACAAATTGTGTTAGGAGTGGACTGGGAGCCAGCAGGTGGATAGAGCCCAGCCTCTGGGTCAGGCTTTGTTAGGGAATTAGGGATTCCTCAGACCTCTTTCTGCTGTTGCCTTTTTGGAATCACAAACCAAGTTCCTGACCTTTTAAATGGCAAATAGGCTCAAAAATAGATTTTAGAGATTTAGAGCTGTGATTATTTGAGATTATCTGGTCCTGTTCCTCAGTT
This sequence comes from Macrotis lagotis, assembly GCF_037893015.1. NCBI lineage: Eukaryota > Metazoa > Chordata > Mammalia > Peramelemorphia > Peramelidae > Macrotis > Macrotis lagotis. Next base: position 358,265,264 of record NC_133658.1, on the reverse strand, counting down.
TGCAGGAAAGGATTTTTACAGAGATTAATTGACTTTACTCAAAGTTGTCATACAGGTAAGAAGTGGGGAAGCTAGGTTATAAACTTAGAGCCTCTTAACTTGAAATGTAGTATTTTTATTTTTTAGGTTTTTTGCAAGGCAGTGGGGTTAAGTGGCTTGCCCAAGGCCACACAACTAGGTAATCATTAAGTGTCTGAGGACGGATTTGAACTCAGGTATTCCTGACTCCAGGGCCGGTGTTTTATCCACTGCGCCACCTAGCTGCATGGATATGCAGTATTCTTTATACTATACATTACAGCTATTTCCAATCCATGACAACAGAATGGAAACTGGATGGAGAGGCAAGGCATGTCAGAAACATTGACCCTGGAGGCAGGAGATTTCTTTACAATCGACACACATGTGCCCTGTACAAGTCAGTTTTCCTTATATGTAAGATATTTTACATATGTAAGATATCTTAATAACTGCCATTTTTATTTTATAGGTATATACTGTATGAGAAGTTCTTTCCAAACTGTATAGTGCTGTAGAAATGAGAACTGTTCTCTGTAAAATGAGAGGATGGGACTAATGCTTTCTAAGTCCCTTACAACTCCATAATTCTTTCATCTGTTATTTTTATAGGAGTATCTTTATTATAATCCTTATGCTTATATAATGCTAAAAATTTATTCAGGAATTTAATATACATTTGTTAAGAACCTGCTCATATGCATATGTGGGAGGGACAATAAACATTAAGTAGCCATTATTTTCACTGTTTTATGTATATGTCACTTATTTGATCGAGACCTTTAGATTGGAAAGAGATCTGAGTTATCCAAAATTTGTAATTTAATTAGTCTTTGCTTAAGGTATAGCAAATATTTATGCTTTTTTTCTTCCTTCTCCTAGCACTGAAGATTCATAAAGAATAGAGATTAATATTACCTTTTAATTGTTTTGTATGAACTTAAATATGGCTTATTAAGAATGTGGAAAATTAACTGATTGAAACAGGTTTAGGGGAAAAGGTTTTCCATATCACATGGAGTACCCAATTTTTAAATAAACGTAATTCTCAGCCACAATAATATTTTCTTGAAAGTGTCTCTCTTCTATCCTGTTGATACTGGTATGGCATTTTGGAGTAGAGCTTAAAAATAACTATCCTGGTTCTATGAAAGATTCTTTAATCCTGGTGGGAAGATAACATATTGCTGTGTTGGCTCTGGGGAGGTGTTTTTGCCCACATAAACAAGGCAGAAGACTCTGAATGCCTTGCAGTTCTCACATTGACACTATAAAATGCCTGCTGATTGGCAGGTCAGACCAGCTTCTACTGGCTGATCTGAAAGAAAAGGGATGAGCTTGCACTGCCAATCTCCTTTTATGCCTGCATCCCAGCACTGATGGAGTGGTAACAAGGGTTGAGGCAGGGCATTTGTGGATTCCAGATGAAATTTTAAAATCCTTTCAGCCCATATTGAAAAATTGCAGTTCTGAAATGTTATTGTCTTTGGGAGTCTTTGAGCTTTCCCTATAACAATACAACTTAAGTTTAAATGCCTATGTGTCATTAAAATGGAAATTTTCTAGATTAAAATATGGATTTCTGAGAAATAATATTATAAAGGAATAAACATTAAACACATTGTTGTTACCCTTAGTGTGCTTCCTAGCCCCAATTCCAGCTTATTGGTGACAACTTTTGCCACCCTATTCCTGTTAGTAATCTCTGCCTGGTCTCTGAGAATTTCCTGACTTGTCCCTTTTCCAGTGTGCAGGCCTGGATCTTTCCTTCTAATTAGGCATTTAGGGAGTTCAGTGGATAGGGCACAGGGCCTTGAGTTTAAATTCATTCTTAAACACTTTCTAGCTGTTTCACCCTGGGCATGGTGCTTAACCTCTACCTAAGTTTCCTCAACTGTAAAATGAGAATAACAGCAGCTACCTCCCAGGGTAATTTAAGGATTCAAATAAGATCATATTTGTAAAGTATTTAGGACAGCCTGGAGCACAGATGCTTGTTCCCTTTCCTTTCCCTCCCTTTTCCCTCTCCATCCACATTTTTTTAGGGGTTTTTTTTTTTTTTTGCAAGGCCGTGGGGTTAAGTGGCTTGCCCAAGGCTACCCAGCTAGGTAATTTTTAAGTCTGAGGCCGAATTTGAACTCAAGTCCTCCTGACTCCAGGGCTGGTGCTCTATCCAGGGCGCCACTTAGCTGCCCCCCATCCACATTTAATGAGTTTGAGACAGAGGTTGGATTTTTCAAAGAGGACTTTGCTTAGCAATTAAGGAAAGGAACAAAAAAAAAGTCAGTAGCTAGACAAATTATAGGTATCTAAACCTGAGCTATTCTTAATCTAGCCATATTTGACTAACACAAACTATCCTGTACTAACTATAAACACTAACCACATATTCCCATTCAGCTTCAGCTAGCCTTATCATGTGATGAGATATATACAGCCTTGAGAGGAGGCCTAGGCTGTTGTCATAGGCAGAAAGCCTATGACTTCATTTTAGGTTCCTGTTGCCTTTTACTTGTAAGCTGATCCTATATTTGATTTCTCCTAACCAATTTCTTAGGTTAGCACTTCCTTACTCTCTTAGTGGTCAAGATTTCCAAGATTGAGCTTTCTTTTTTGAGAGAGAGAGAGAGCTGGATAAATCTTTCTTTGTTTTCTGCCTTATTCCATTTAATGTTCAAATGCATTAAATTGATGACAACATAACCATTAGTTGTGAGTTCCAATTTTTTTTCCTTCTCTCCCTCCTCCTAAGATAGCAAGCAATCTGATATAGGTTGTACTTGTGCAATCGTGTGAAACAAATTTCCATATTAGTCATATTGTGAAAGAAGAATTAAAATAAAGTGGGGAAAAAAATTCTAAAAACAAAAAACATTTTTAAAAAAGTAAAAATGATGCTTTGATCTGTATGATTCAGACTCTATAGGTCTTTCTAGATGTAGATGGCATTTTCTATCACAAATCTTTTGGAATTGTCTTTGATCTCTGTATTGCTGAAAAGAGCTTAGTCTATCATGGTTGTTAATTGTATAATGTTGCTATTAATGTATACAGTGTTGTTCTGGTTCTGAAGAGCTGGTTGAATCTCATGGGCATCTTGAAAAAACAGTTGGCTATTCTCTGAATAAGTCACTAAGATTTATTTAGTGTCTACAGTTGGTCACTGATTCCAGGATTCATACTATAGTACTTATGTTTAACAATTTTCTTTTGTGTAGGCTTTACCCCCTTGCCCTAATTCACTTTGTTATTAGAAAAAGTTTCAATGCTCACTTTTCCTTGCTTTCTCTGCTGCTGATGTGGGCTATGCTCTTATAAATTCAGTTTGATTACCTTCTTCCACTCCCTCTGTCTCAATTATTCCCGTATTTAGTACATTTTCAAAATCATTTGTACCTATCTTGCTATTTCACATTATAGAAGATTATTGATTTCTGCAAAAAAAGTTCTTTATACCCCAAATTGGCTCATAGAAAAAGGTTCAAAAGGCACTGGCTAAAAATCTTTCCAGGTGCTTTTTTTTCTTCTTTAGTAACATTTTTTTAACAAATGTTTCCTGAACTCCCTAGAATTTGTAAAACTGTACTGGGAATGTGGAAGTATAATAGTCATCCTGTCAATAAGTATTTATTAAGCACCTACTGTGTGCCAAGGAGAGGCAGCTAGGTGGATAGAACTTAGAATCAGGAAGATTGGAATTCAAATGTGACCTCGTACACTTTCTAGCTTTGTGACCCTAGGCAAGTCATTTTACTTGTTTGTCTTAATCCCATGGAAAAGGAATTGGCAAGCACTCCAGCCAAGAAAACCCCATGGAGAGTATGGTTCATGGATCACAAAGAGGCAGACAAATGTGCCAATGAGTTCCACTGTGCTGAGTGCTTGTGATATAAAGTGAAAAGACAGAGCTCACAGTCTCATGGAGGAGACAATGTCCAGAAAGCTTTGTTCAAACATGCTTATATACAGAATAAATAGGAAATCATCAACAAAGGGAAGACACTAAAATTGAGGGATTGGAAAAGTTTTCCTGAGGGTGGGATATTAGCTGAGCCTCAAAGGAAGCCCTGGAAGCTAGTAGTGAAGGTGAGAAGTGAGAGCATTCCAGGTATGGGGGAGTCAGAGAAAATGTTTGGAACTTAAAGAGGGAGGGCCTGGTTAGTGGAATAGCAAAGAGGTCAGTGTCATTGAATAGAGGATCTGGCAGGGAATGAGGGGGTCTAGGGGGCAGGGGGGCAGACTAGGAAGGACTTTGAGGGCCCAACAGTTTTCTCTCACTGTCTACATAGCCTGAGGATTGATAAATCATGTTGATTCCACTTGCACAGCATCCATCCCCTACTTTCCAAACCCAAAGCCCCATCCTTGACCTTTGGCACCTCCATCTGAAATATTATAGCAGCCTCCTAATCTCCTCACCAGTTCGGATATATTTTTTTTTTTTTTTAGTTTTTGTAAGGCAGTGAGGTTAAGTGACTTGCCTGAGGTCACACAGCTAGGTAATTATTAAGTGTCTGAGGCCAGATTTGAACTCGAGTAACTCCTGACTCCAGGGCTGGTGCTCTATCCACTGCACCACCTAGCTGCCCCATGCTATAAATATTTTTGTACAGTTGATGTTTTTACCCTTTTTCATAATCTCTTCAGGGTATGAACCCAGTAGTGGTGTTGCTGGATCAAATGGTATGAACATTTTTGTTGTCTTTTGTGCATAATTCCAAACTGCTCTCCAGAAAGACTGGATGAGTTCACAGTTCCACCAACAATACATTAGTGTCCCAGATTTCCCATATCCCTTCCAACATTGATCATTGTCCTTTATGGTCATATTGGCCAGTCTGAGAGATGTGAGGTGGTACCTCAGAGATGTTTTAATTTGCATTTCTCTAATAAGTAGTGATTTAGAGCAGTTTTTCATGTGACTATGGATTGCTTTGATTTCCTCATCTGCAAATTGTCTTTGCATATCCTTTGACCATTTGTCAATTGGGGAATGGCTTGTCCTTCTTTTAAAAATTTGACTCAGTTCTCTATATATTTTAGAAATGAGTCCTTTGTCAGAAGTACTAGTTGTAAAAATTGTCTCCCAATTTACATTTCTTTTGATCTGGTTACAGTGGTTTTGTCTCTGCAAAAGTTGCTTAATTTAAGGTAATCAAAATTGTCTAGTTTATTTTTTTTATTTTTTTAGATGGTTTGAAGTTCTTGTTTATTCCTTGTTTTAATTAGTATTATTTAATAATAAACCATTCACATTTTTTACATTTACCTCCAAGCAATTAGTGATTGAAAACATTTGTGCCAACACTTAAAGACTATTTTTTAATAATTTGTGTTCTAGGTCAACAATTGCTAGTAAGGTTTCAGAAACATTTTCAAAAGTACTTTGTGCTGGTCATTTTTCCTACCTCTAGTACCATTACATGCCCATTTATGTGATACAGCACAAACTTGAAAGACTGCTTGGATCCATAAGTTTTTGTAGACTGATCTAAGACATTACAAGTTCACGTTTTCCAAACATTTTTATAGCATGTTCTAAATCTTGCAAATTCTTAAGAAAACCATTTGTTCCAAATGCAAGTTAAGTTATTGACAGATATTGGTCCTTTGTTATTGAAGACCAAAATGAAATCATCTAGTGTGAATGTCACATTTCCTTATAGATGCTTCAATTCTGGTCTTCCAAATAGGATGCAGCACCCTCACTGGGGACACACCAAGGTGGACAGCTAATATATCTATAAAAAATACATGAAATAGAGGAATATTGTATATTCAAGTTCAGAAGTACTAGAAACCAAGAGATCTGTGTCTATCCTAAGAAGTGGGAGTTAAGATCAAGTGGGAATGTTAACCTCAGAGGCTGGTTCAATTAATAATTAGCAGGTCCCTGGGTTCAGAAGAATATTTGTAGCCTCAGCTGAGGGTGGAGCTTTCTTCCCTTTGAGTCAGCAGCCAAGGCCTGAGGCTTTCTAGACACCCGAGGTGAAGAATTCTATTAACTTCTGCTCTCCTCTTTACTTTTCATCCCTCTTAAGTACCAATGGAGAAAGGAGGCAGAAACAAGCAGAGTCCACATCTTGGATGCACAGCAAGCATGTATTTTTCTACTCAGTGTTTTGATATTCCACAGATGTAGGCCAACTGGCTTGAGATCTTTTCCGACAGGCATCATTGTATAGCATAGCCAGTTTTGAAGCCAAAAGAACTGGGGTGGTTCATCCCATCTGAAGATGGCCATGATGCTGCACATAAACCAGGACCTGCAATCTTAAAACAAACCTCCTGACCTCTGAGCCAGGCCAAGGGACCGTCTTGCAGGCGTCACCCAAGCAGCCCAGCTGCTTCATGGTCCAGGCCTCCGCCGAAGGCCCCACTGGGCCCCAAGACTCAGGGAGGGTCATGTCACGGGGCCCCGTGGCGCTGGCAAGCCGGAGGAGCCACCTGAGCGTCATGGCTGCGGTCAAGAAAGGTGTCTAGTTTATTTTTAATGGTATTCTCCATCTCTTCTTGGTCATAAACTGCTTCCCTTTCCATAGATCTGACAGGTATTCCTTGATCTCTTAACTTGCTTATAAGTTTTTTTTTTGTCTAGATCCTGTATTCATTTTGATCATATCATGGTATATAAACTTGGTTTAATCCAAGTTTCTGCCATACTAACTTTGAATTTTCCGAACAGTTTTTATTGAAGAGAGAGTTTTTATCCCTTTGGGTTTTATCCCTTTGAACTCTTTGGGTTTATCAAATAGCAAATTACTAATTGTTTCCTGCTATTGCACCTGGTCTATTCCACTGATTCACCACTCTATTTCTTAGTCAATACCAGACAGTTTTGATAACTGATGCTTAACAATATAATTTTAGATCTGATAGGGCTAAGCCACCTTCTTTTGCACTTTTTTTCATTGAATTCCTGGAAATTCTTGACTTTTTATTTCTCCATATGAATTTACTTACAATTTTTTTCTAACTTATTAAAGTAATTTCTTGGAATTTTGATTGGTAGAACACTAAACAAGTAGTTTAATTTTAGTAGAATTGTGATTTTTATTATATTTGCTCAGTCTATCCATATTTGCCCAATTATTTAAATCTGATTTTATTTGTGTGAGAAGTGTTTTGATATTGTTTTCAAAATGTTTCTAAGTCTGCCTTGACAGGTAGACTCCCAGGTATTTTATATTGGTCTGAAGTTACTTTGAATGGGATTTCTCTTTCTAGTTCTTTCTGCTACATCTTGCTAGTCATATATAGAAATGTTAGGATTTATGAGAGTTTATTTGATATACTGTGACCTTGCTAAAGTTGCTAATTATTTCTAGTAGTTTTTTAGATGATTGTTTGGGATTCTGTAGGTATACCATCATATCATCTACAAAGAGTGAGAGTTTTGTCTCTTCCTTCTCTATTCTGATTCCTTCGATTTCCTTTTCTTCTCTTTATTGCTGAAGCTAACATTTCTAATATGATATTGAATAGTAGTGGTGATAATGGGCATCCTTGTTTCACCCCTGATCTTATTGGGAATGCCTCTAGCCTATCCCCATTGCATATAATGCTTGTTGATGGTTTCAGATAGATGCTGCTTATTAGTCTAAGGAAAAATCCATTTATTCCCATACTCTCTAGTGTTTTTATTAGGAATGGGTGCTATATTTTGTCAAGCTTTTTCAGCATCTATTGATATAATTTCTGACAGGTTTGTTATTGATATAATCAATTATACTGACAGTTTTCCTAATGTTAAACTAGCACTGCATTCCTGCAATGAATCCTACTTGGTCATTAGTATTATCCTATTGATAACTTGTTGTAGTCATTTTGCTAAGATTTTTGCATCTATATTCATCAGGGAGATAGGTCTATAGCTTTCTTTCTCTATTTTAACTCTTCTTAGTTTAGGTATCAGTACCATATTGGTGTCATAGAAAGAGTTAGGCAGAGTTCTGTCTTCACCTATTTTTTTTTTTTTTTTTGCAAGGCAATGGGGCTAAGTGGCTTGCCCAAGGCCACTCAGCTAGGTAATTATTAAGTGTCTGAGGCTGGATTTGAACCCAGGTACTCCTGACTCCAGGGCCAGTGCTCTATCCACTGTGCCACCTAGCTGCCCCTTCACCTATTTTTTCAAAGAGTTTATATAGAATTGGAACCAGTTGTTCCTTAAATGTTTGATAGAATTCACTTGTGAATCCATCTGGCTCTGGAGATTTTTTCTTAGAGAATTCAATAATGGCTTGTTGAATTTCTTTTTTCTGAGATAGGGTTATTTAGGTTTTTAATTTCCTCTTCACTTAACCTGGGAAACTTAAATTTTTGTAAATATTCATCCCTTTCATTTAGATTATCAAATTTATTGGCATAGAGTTGGGCAAAATAGTTCCAAATTATTACTTTAATTTCCTCCTCATTGGTGGTGAGCTCACCTTTTCATTTATGATTCTAGCAATTTGGTTTTTTCTATTTTTTTAAAATCAAATTGACCAGAGGTTTATCAATTTTATTGGTTTTCTCATAAAACCAGTTCTTGGCTTTATTTATTTATTAGTTCAATAGTTTTCTTGCTTTTGACTTTATTAATTTCTCCTTTAATTTTTGGAATTTCTAATTTGATATTTAACTGGGGGTTCTTACTTTGTTCATTCTCTAATTATTTTAGTTGCATATTTAGTTCATTGATTTCCTCTTTCTCTAATTTATTCATATAAGCATTTAAAGATATAATATATCCCCCTCACAGCTGCTTGAGTATCTCATAGGTTTTAGTATGTTGTTTCATTATTGTCATTATCTAGGATAAAATAATTAATTCTTTCTATAATTTGTTATTTGATCTATTCATTCATTAAAATGAGGTTATTTAGTTTCCAGTTAGTTTTGGGTCTATATCTCCTTGGCCCAGTATTGCATGTGATTTTTATTGCATTATGATACGAGAAAGATGTATTCACTATTTCTGCCTTTCTGCAGTTGATCATTAGGTTTTTATGTCCTAGTACATGGTCAATTTTTGTATAAGTGCCATGTACTGCAGGAAAAAAAAAGTATCTTTCTAGCCCTATTCAATTTCCTCCATAAGTCTTATCATGTGTAGGTTTTCTAACAATCTGGTTACCTCTTTAAATTCCTTCTTGTTTATTTTATGGTTAAATTTATCTAAATCCGAGAACAGGAGGTTGAGGTTTCCCACTAATAGAGTTTTACTGTCTTTGTCTTCCTATAACTCCTTCAACTTCTCCTCTAAGAATTTGGATGCTATATCATTGGGTACATACATATTTAGCATTGAAATTGCTTTATTGTCTATGGTACCTTTTAGGAGGATATAGTTTACTATCTTATTTCTTTTGAGGCCATCTATTTTTGCAACTTGTTTGTCTGAGATAAGGATTGCTGCCCCTGCTTTTTTCACTTCAGCTGAAGCAAAATATATTTTGCTCCAATCTTTTACCTTTACTCTATATGTATCTCTTTGCTTCAAATGAGTTTCTTGTAAGCAGCATATTATAGGATTCTGGTTTTTAATCCACTCTGCTATTCACTTCCCTCACCAGTTCATTTGAAGAGAGGTCTGAACAGGTCGCTGTCCTGTTTGTGCTTCTTGAATAATCAGAGGGAAATTAGAGGCCTACATGAAGTTCTGTAACCTTTTAGTATCATACTCTTGTTTCTTTTGCTCTCTCTCTTCTATAAATCACAAACCTGGTTGTTGTTTTTGTTTTGTTTTTGTTTTTTATCAAAATTTTATTTTTCCGGTTTCATGTAATGATAGTTCATTTGCAAATTTATGAGTTCCACATTTTTCTACCACTCCCCTTTCCCTTCCCCCTTCCCCTCCCCATGGCAGCGAATAGTCTTCTAAAAGTAGTATACATGTACATTGGTTTTTAACATTTTTACATATTAGTCATTTTGTGAAAGAAGAATTAGAACTAAGAGGAAACAAAGCTCTGAGAAAGGAAGGAACAATGTGAGAGAAGTTATAAAAAAGTGAACATAGTTTGTATTCAGATTCTGTTGTTTTTTCTCTCTGGATGTGGATGGCATAGTCCATAGCAGGTCTCTTCAGGGTTGTCCTTGATCTCTGAATTGCTGAGAGGAGCTGTATCCATCATAGTGGATCATCTCACAATGTTGCTGTTAATGTGGAAATGTTCTTTTGGCTCTACTCCCTTCACTCAGCATTAGTTCATGTAATTCTTTCCTTGCTTCTCTCAAGTCTGACCACTTATGATTTCTTACAGAACAGTAGTACTCCATAACATTCATGTATCAAACATGTTAAGCAATTCTCCAATTGATGGCTATATCCTCAATTTCCAATTCTTTGGAAAGAGGTGCTATAAATATTTTTGAACATGTGAAATTTTTCCTGTTTTTATGATTTCTTTTATATGTAGTTATAATAGTGATAATGCTGGGTTAAAATTGGTTTAATTTTATTGCTTTTGGGTCATAGTTCTGAATTGATCTCCAGAATGACTTAGTTTCACAGCAGTGCATTAAATGTCCAGTTTTCTCACTTCCTCTACAACATTAATCATTTTTCTTTTTTGTCATCTTAACCAATCTGATAGATGTGAGAGGGGTACCTCATAGTTGTTTTAATTTGCATTTCTCTAATCAGTAATGATTTGGAGCATTTTTTCATATAATTATACATAGCTTTAATTTTTTATTTCCTCTCTAAATTAGCTCTCTATCCATAGCAAAAAAGTTTTATCTCTAGTGCTATTTATGTCCTCTTTAAAAGAGATTAAGTAGCAAATCCAGTGGATTTTTTTTTGGAGGGGGGCGCGCCAGTGGCTTAGGGTCATCTAGCTATTGAGTGTCCAAGGCTGGATTTGAACTCAAGTCTTCCTGATTCTAGGACCAGTGCTCTATCCTCTGCACCACTTACTGGGCCACTGGGCTAAGTAGGTCATAGCTAATGATTCCCTTTTATCTGCATTACTATTTACTCTTAAAATAATGTCAGTAAATTTTATCAGTTATGATTTTTTGCCTCAGAGAAGTCATTGAACAGGAAATCCCCTTTGAGGTCCTGATCACAAAGATGATGTTTTCAGCTGGTTAAATAATACTTCCCTTTCCCCGCTTCATCAATGCTGAGTTTAGTATAGCTTGAATAAATAAACAAAAAATAATCTAGGTTTGGACATATTTTCTAGTACTTTTGTCCCACAAAATTCAATTGAATAAACTGTAATGTAACTCTTTTAGATGATATTTTTCAAAGTCTTGTTTTCTGCTCTCTTGTTCAGCTGCCCTTCAAGCACTTAAACGCAAGAAGAGATATGAAAAACAGCTGGCTCAGATTGATGGTACATTGTCGACAATCGAATTTCAAAGGGAAGCCCTTGAGAATGCCAACACTAATACTGAAGTACTCAAGAACATGGGCTATGCTGCCAAAGCCATGAAGGCTGCCCATGACAACATGTAAGCCATGCGCATGGTCTTGGTTTTCCTTATCTACAAAATAAGGCAGTTGAGTTAGTTGATCTCTAAGATCTCTTCTAACTCTAATGCCCTTATACTTAAACTATAATTTCATAGTAATGCCTCATTTATCTAGCATTGTTAGGATGAGTTCTGACTTAATTACCAAGCTTTTATCTTAACTTTTTTTAATGAAAAAATGTTCAACTTTTAGATTCCCTGACTTTTGCAGTGAATCATGGCAAATAGAATTTCTCCTTTTCTTGATGCATCAAGGTTACCACTTACGTATTTCCACAGCTGTGCTGGATACCCCTAAATGACATACTAAAATTATTTTGTCCTTCACTAAATGGCCCCAGATTGAATTTCTCAAGTTCTTGAGTCTGCTCTTCATATACTTTCTTGTCTCTTCCCTCACAGCAAAGTTGTCAGCAGTTACTTCTCCCTGTTGTGATAAATGCCTGCTTGTTAGAACTTTGTGATATAGGGTCTAAGGAAAGGCCTGATGAAGGGTCTTTTCTGTGTCCTAAAAAGGAGAGGTTGCTGGATAAGTGAGGTATTGCTGTTTGTGTGTTATTTAGTTATATAAAATATTTTTTGTTATTTTTTTCAAGCTGTAAGTTAATTTGGGGGCCATTTAGCCTTTTTGAGAATGGCTATTTTTTTTTAGTGAGTAGGTGATGGTTCTGTCCGTTGCCCAGTATTCAGAATTACCTTTAGGGTCTGTATAATGAAAGAAAACTAATGTTCTTAAAGAGTTTATTTTAGAATAGGCAATTATAGTTTGGGAAGAGGTGAAGTGGAACATGATTCATGCCTGAGAAATTGGGTTCTTTCCAGTAATTAAGGCTCCCTTATTATGAGAACTGTTCAGACTATTGTGTATGCATCTTGACTGACATGGCGTATGTGTTACTTGTTTAAAGGGATATTGATAAAGTAGATGAGCTAATGCAGGATATTGCTGACCAGCAAGAACTTGCAGAGGAGATATCCACAGCTATTTCCAAACCTGTAGGATTTGGGGAGGAGTTTGATGAGGTAAGTGACTTGATCAGTTATATAATTATAAAAGTTAAACAAATTCAAAACCTTCTTTAGCTGTCCAGTAGTTTTACAGACTTTCCAGTTTGCCTCAGACACAATTGCTTTTTTTTTCTATAGACTAGGATTTGGGGGAACAAATATTTCCCCCCTTCAAATTTTTTTAGGTTTATTTATCTGTCTGTCTGTCTGTCTGTCTATCTATCTATCTATCTATCTATTTATTTGTTTGCAAGGCAGTGGGGTTAAGTGGCTTGCCCAAGGCCACACAGCTAGGTAATTATTAAGTGCCTGAGGCCAGATTTGAACTCAGATACTCCTGACTCCAGGGCCGGTACTCCTGTCCACTATGCTGCCCCCCCAAAAAAAAATTTTTTTGGGGGGTGAGAGTTGTTTAATATCTTCCAGTTCTGAAATTGTCAGACTGTGCTTCATGAGTACAAACACAGGCTTGCTGAGCGTGCACCTTATCTCACCCCTCATTGATCTAAGGTCCAAGGGTCTTTTCAGGAGCTGAGTGTCAGGTCCATCTCTTTTCCTTTTCAAGATGACAAAACTGCACTGAAAAGTATGTCATTGTGCCACATGTAACAGTGCTAAGGGTCAGAGTCAAAAATGACTCTTTTTTTATGATGTCAAAAGCCCAAAGTGTGACTGTAAGACTTTCCGTACAATCCTTCTGTTAATCATGCTGGGTAGCTGCAGTTATATGTATCACAACATACATTTATTGGGTGTGCCTTACTTAGCGTGTGTGGCAGGACTCTGTCCTCAGAACAATATTGGGGGGGCAGCTAGTTGGCGCAGTGGATAGAGCACTGGCCTTGGAGTCAGGAGTACCTGAGTTCAAATCCAGCCTCAGACACTTAATGATTACCTAGCTGTGTGGCCTTGGGCAAGCCACTTAATGCCATTGCCTTGCCCTCAAAGAGCTTACATTCTAGTGTATAAAGATAATAAATACAAGATAATTGAAGGAGAGCAGAACAACTAGCTTGAGGTGGAGACATGGCCTCTAGGAAGCGTCAGCTGAGCTGGGCTCTTAAGAAAGCTAAGTGGCATTGCTGAGGAGTGACTAGTGACAGCCTGTAGAGACTACATGGTGAGTTTGGGAGGGGGTTTAGTCATCTAGTCTGGCTAAATTGTGGAGTGGGGGAGGACTTTGCATGCCAGGCTGAGCATTTTACAACTTATTCCAGGTGCAAGAGAAAGACTCATGATAGGTTTTTGAGTCAAGATTAGAACTGTGTCTTCCACTCGCCTCTCTTTTGAACAGAATTCAGACATCAGCTTTTGAACAGGAGTCATCAGATCTGCAGTCAGAAGGTCTGGGGTTGAAATTTCCATGCCAACTCTTGTCATTCTTGAATTTCTTTCTTTCAGGATGAGCTCATGGCAGAACTAGAGGAACTAGAACAGGAAGAACTAGACAAAAATTTGCTGGAAATCAATGGTCCAGAAACAGTTCCACTACCAAATGTGCCCTCTATAGCACTACCCTCAAAGCCAGGTAAGCACTTCCAAAGTGTTTTTTAAATAGCAGCTTGAGTATGTTATTGTCGAATTTCATAGTCTCTTGGCTTCATCCAGGCTATGAATACCAGGTTAGTGTCTAGTAAGACATTCTGAGAAGCAGGCACTTCTTTATCTCTGTTTTGTATGTAGTTTTCTCCCATGATGTTATACAGATTTAGCTCAGAGAAATTTTTGGCCAAAGGTGGAACACTGGAGAATTTCCATGGAATATTAGATTCAAGATGACACTTAGCAGAAATGTGGACTACAAATGCTATTGCTCCAGAAATAACTCCTGTGGAAAAGAGAGATTTGGACTATTTGAGGCCATTTCAAAGGTCTGGTTCATCTACCTTTGAAGGCTAGTTGATGAAGATGATGAAAGGAGCATGGAACTAGGGGAAAACAAAGTTCTGGTTTTGATTCTCATATATTCAGCAGAATACAGAACTATGTTTGCTATATGGGTATCGTACTGCTTGCCTTTTTAATAGGTGAGGAAGGGGCTTAGAGGAATGATGAAGGGAATTTGGAATTCAAATTGAAAAAAATGTTAAAAATATACATTAACCCATGTTCATTGAACATTTTTAGTGCTTACAACATGCAAGACTGGTGGTTGGTAGAATTATAAGAACATATGGAACAGATCTTTACCCTCAGAGCTTATATTTTATTTAGGGATATAACATATAAAAAGATAAGCAAACAAAAGAGAGTTTGAGATGGGATCGAAAACTCTGAATTGGAGAGAGAGACAGGAAGCAGAGTGCCCAGTTAGCAGTCTATAATAATCCCTGTCTGAAGTGATGAAGATGTGAATTCAGATGGTAGCTGTGTAAACACAGAGAAGGGAATAGATGCAAGAGAGATCACTTTCTCCCTCCTCAGCAATATGTGCCATTGCCAGCAAATTAATCATAGGGGATTTGGGAGAAGATGATTTCCAGCCTTGGAAATATAGTGATGCTTGGAAAAAAGATAGGGAAGTTTGGAGGAGAAGCTTCAAGTATAATATATCATGTTTTGGACATGTGGAATTTGAGATGCATGTAGAATACTCAGAGGGAGACACCAGCAACTAGCTTGGTGCTGTAGGACTGAAGCTTACCAGTTCTCTAATTATTCTTTTCCAGGATTCAAATTCTCCATGTGTAAAATGAAAGGGGTTAGACAATTATTTCCATTTTTTTCACTTAACAGGCATTTATTTTTTTCCAACCACCCTTCCAGTTTTAAAGGAGGAAAAAATTCCTCATAACAAATACAGCAAAGCAAATTAAATTCTATTATTCTCCATGCCCAAAAAATGTTATTCTGCATCTTAAGTCTATCACCCCTTTAACGGGAAATAGCTAAAAAGATTATCACCGGTCATCTGAAATTATGATTTGGTCACTCATTGATGAGAAATTTTAAATCTTTCAAAGTTGTTGTCTTTACAAGGTTTTTTAGTAATTTAAGCTTTATGTCTTTGTCAAGAAAATCCCAAATGGTGTCATTAGATGTCATAACTGAAATAACTGAACAATGATTATCCTCAGCTTTGACCTTCTATAGATCAGTTCTCAACTCATAGAAATACTGTTTGGGATACTAATAGCTGACATTTATGTAACTGTTTGAGGATTATAGAATGTTTTATTTTTTTCTTTGCTAATGTAACTTTATCGGACAAAACAGCCTCTACCTCCATGCCCAACCCATCAAGGGACAGATTTGCTATTTTGTCACTAAGACATAGAGGGGATAGGAAAGACTTTTGAAGTCAAAGGGAATTTTAGAGTTGGAAACCAGTAATAAGGTTCCTGCCCCTGAACCAGCAGGGCCTCAAAAGGGTTTCCTTTTTTGTTTGTTTGTTTGTTTGTTTGTTTGTTTTGTTTATAAAAGAAAAATTTTATTTATTTTGAATTTTACAATTATCTCCCTAATCTTGCTTACCTCTCCCCATCCCCCACAGAATGCAATCTGTTAGTCTTTACATTGTTTCCATGGTATACATTAATCTAAGTTGAATGTAAGAGAGAGAGAAATCATATCCTTAAGGAAGAAAGATAGCAAAATTACATAGTAAGATATGGGTTTTTTTTTTTCCTAAATTAAAGGTAATAGTCTTTGGTTTTTGTTCAAACTCCACAATTCTTTCTCTAGATACAGATGGTATTCTCCATCACAGATACCCCAAAGATTGTGCCTGATTGCTGCACTGATGGATAGAGCAAGTCCGTTAAGGTTGCACTCCCATGCTGCTGTTAGGGTGTACAGGGTTCTTCTGGTTCTGCTCATCTTGCTCGTCATCAGTTCATGCAAATCCCTCCAGGTTTCCCTGAGTTCCTGTCCCTCCTGGTTTCTAATAGAACAATAGTGTTCCATGACATACATATACCACAGTTTGTCAAGCCGTTCTCCAATTGAAGGACATTCACTTAATTTCCAATTCTTTGCCACCACAAACAGGGCTACTATGAATATTTTTGTACAAGTCATGTTTTTACTCTTTTTCATAATCTCTTCAGGGTATAGACCCAATAGTGGTATTGCTGGATCAAAGGATATGCACATTTTTGTTGCCCTTTGGGCATTCTAAAAGAATTTCTACCAGTAGTGCCCTACTTGCTTATCTGTATGGTCCTCAGAGATAGGATTATCCTATTGCAAGAATCAGCGTTGCTTGGTCAGCATCTAGCAAGGGGGAGGAATTAGTAAAGAAGACAAAAGTTTGCATAGGAAGCAAGCAAATAGGTCCATCTGTTTTATCCATTTAGCAAACACTTATTAAAAGATTGTGGGATAGTATTCTAGGGCCTGGATTTTTCTAGTTACAATCTTTGTGACTTTGATGAAGTCATTTCACTCTGAATATCAGTTTTCTGTTTCTAAAATAAGGGTAAAAATCCTTTGTCTTGACTACCTTTATAAATTGCAACAAGGCCCAAATAAGATGTATATTGTCAGAGTGCTTTGTAAGAGTCAGTATGATGTGAAGTTCATTTTTTCATTCCTGCTATAACCATATTCATGGGACGTCGTTGAGTGCAGAGCTTTTCTTCTCCATAGAGCTCGTCTTCTTTCACCACATCCTGCTTCTGGATATCTAGGTGTCCCAAATGATTTCCAGTAGGCTACAGGTGTCTGGTTCAGATAGCCTTTGACTGGGATAAAGACACTTAGAGCAGGAAACCCCCCTCAGCAACTCCTTCACTCATATTTAAGGGGGAAATGTATTCCTCCCAATGAGGGTGAAGCCCTAGAACAAGTCATCATTGACGTCCTCCTCACATGATTGTTCCTGGCCGATGAAAGCAGCTGGGGGGGGGGGGGGAAGAGGAGGAAGGCCAAGCTGCTTCTCTGGCACATGGGACCAGTTACTCAGTGAGGGGAGTGTGGTTTACATCACCATGCTGACTTTACACTGGAATCTGACCCATGGATGGGGAGGGAAGGGGAGTTTTTAAATAAATAGCTTTTCTAAATCTGTGTCTTCCTCATTGCTTCCTCCCTTCCTCCCTTTTAACAGTCAAGAAGAAGGAAGAGGACGAGGATGACTTGAAAGAGCTGGAGTCCTGGGCTGGAACGATGTAATCAGTACAACTCTATGGATGGATGGGCTTGTATAAAAACAGACTCTGGTCACCTGTTGCAGTGGGTGTATGCGAGTGGTGTGGGGAGGAAAACCATCTTTATCTCTTGAATCTTCCCTGAAGCAGTGGGCCTGCATCGCAGCATACTGGATAGCATGGTCTGCACCGAGTGGGAGGGGTTTGGCGGGGGAGCAGGTGGGGGGAGGGGGAAGGGAGTTGCCTGCTGTTTATAATGTTGAATTTCTGTAAAATAAAATGTATTTGCAAAATCCAGCATTCAGCTTTTGGACTATGCTAACTCATTGCTGGATTCTCAATTGGAATTTATTGTTCAGAATTGAAATGCTCTTCAAATATAGTCTTTGTCATTTTAAGTCAGTTAAAATGTCCCACATGCCTCTGTAAGTCTTGTATGCCATTTAAATAGAAGTCTTAGGTTCTTTCTTGTGTTCAGCTGTAATAATGCATTTGATTTGCATCCTCTGTAAGCTGTACTATATCCACTGACTGATTGCCTTTGTGTCATCACTCCACTCCCACCTTTTCATTCGAATCACGTTTTAAGTTTGTGAAACTGATTTGAAATGGACAAAGTTCTCTTGGAAGCAGGTGAGATTATTAGAATTAAATTCCAGCTGTACATTTTTTAACATAGCTCTATGGAAGTGTTTCATTGCTGTTTGTGATAACTGATTGATATAACTCATTGGAACATGTGCATACATTTATATTCAGATGAAACTATGGTTTGCACTGTCTATTAAATATCTCGATTAATTTTCATACATGGCCATTTTCTTCACTTGATCATTTACCTCCAGCCCTTGAAACTGGATACAGTGTCTAATGGTATTTCCTGGCAACAAATGGAAGAAGTGAGCCTGGAGCAGGTTTTCTGGTGCCCAGATGTCTGTTTTTTGTGCTTTACCTTGAAATGTTCCCCTTCCTGAGCCCCTCTAGACATGACTATAGCACTAAATAAGCCCTTTTTAAACTCTAGGACCCTGGAGGCTCCTCTGCTTTTCCGTATCACCTTCTCCAGTAAGAAAATATGGCAGGACCTACCATCAGAAACCCACTGAGAGGGAGATCACAGGTGTGTCCAAGAAAGTGACTGTCCACATGACAACGTGTGGACTAATCCCCATCCCCAGCAACTTCTGTCTGGGCTGTGACTTTATGTCTTAGCCCCACCTCCTCGGGGTGGTTGGAAAATCTGAAAACTCAGTCTTGCTGCTCGTATCTTTTTTTTTCCCATCAAAAGGAGACTGACCAGCTGAAGCCTTCTCAGTTGCCTGTCTGCTTTGCTGTAACCCCAGCTCCCCAGGAGGACCTTGGGACAGGTGCTATAGAACATGTCATTTTCCTAAGGTCCATTTGGTTTCAGAGCACCTGATAAATAAACTCTTGTGAATACTATTGTCATTTGGAAATTGTAATCCAAGGCCCACCCAAGCTTGGGGCACATACAGAAATCCAGTCTGAAGGCTAGGGATTGAAGAAGCCCACAGACCAGGTCTTAACCTGAGAGAGATGTCTAAGCAAGTCCTACAATTTGGTTTAGGCAAGGCTAGGCTTGATAAGGGGCTGCAGGAGAGTGGAGAAAATATGTAATATGGTGAAATAGGTGATAAAATCTGACCCCAACTAGGAATTCTCTCCTGTAGGTTCTCAACAAATGCTATTACTCTTTAATACAGTCTTTGCTAGTTCTTGTGTCAGCTTTACTGACATTCAAACCTCAGTTCATTTCTAGAAACCTTGATTCAGAACTAGTAGGTTTCTCATGATCTCTCAGACTCCTAATAGCTCTAACATTCCATTACATATTTTTTTAGTATGTTGGTTTATTTACTTTATATTATTGCAATAATCTTGTTGTGAGAATAAACATAACCCCGCCCTTCCTCACCAGAAAGATGAGAAATCTCAAGAATAGTGAGAGAAAAAAGTGTACTTCAGTCTGTGTTCAGATATAGCCCTGTCTCTGGGATAAGTTGCCTTCTTTATCATAAATCCACCAGAGAAGTTGTTTCAATATTTTTCCCACAGTTGCCATTACTAGCTGTATTTCCCTCCACTCTATACCTCCTCATTCTCATTTATTCTCTCTCTCTCTCTCTCTCTCTCTCTCTCTCTCTCTCTCTCCTTTCATCCTGTCCCTGTTTATCTGAATACCCTTTCCCATAATCTTCCCTCTTTTCTATCATCTACTCCCCCTTCCCTCACCGCTTTAACCCATCCCTTTCCTCTCATTTTTCTCTAGGTAAGATAGATTTTTAAACCCTATTACATGTGTATGTTATTTCTTCTCTGAGCCATATCTCATGAGAATGAAGGCTTACTTATTCCCCCTTGCCTTCCCCTGTTTCCATTCCATTATAAAAGCTTTTTCTTTACTCTAATGTGAAATATCTTAGCCCTTTCTTTCACTCCTTTCTCTTCCTCCCTGTATTTTGCTTTATCACCCATTGACTCCATCTTTTTACTATATTATACCATTATATTCAGCTCCTTCCTGTGCCTTGTCTATATATCTCCTTCTAACTGCTTTTATAAATGAGAAAGATCATATGAGTTATCAGTATCTTCTTTCCATGCAGGAATACAGTCACTTCATCATCATTAAGTTCCTCATAATTAGTCCTCATCCACCCCCTCTTGTAGTTCACCTGAGCCCTGACTTGGAGATCAAACTTTCTATTTAGCTCTGGTTGTTTCAATAGGAAAGTTTGAAAGTCCCCTGTTTTAGGGGTGGCTAGGTGGCATAGTGGATAAAGCACCGGCCCAGGAGTCAGGAGTACCTGAGTTCAAATCCGGTCTCAGACACTTAATAATTACCTAGCTGTGTGGCCTTGGGCAAGCCACTTAACCCCGTTTGCCATTATAAAAGGAAAAAAAACCCTAAAAAAAAAAAGAAAGTCCCCTGTTTCATTGAAAGGCCATCTTTTCCCCTGAAAGAGGATGTTCAGTTTTGCTGGATAGTTGACTCTTGATTGTCAACTAAGCTCTTTTGGCCTTCCAGAATATATTATAAGCCCTACAAGCCCTTAATCTAGTAGATGCTGCCAGATCCTGTGTAATCCTGAGTATAGAACCATGGTAGTTGAATTGTTTGTTTCTGGAAGTTTTTAGTATTTTCTCTTTGACTTGGGAGTTTGGGAATTTGGTTATGATATTTCTGGAAGTTTTTCTTTTGGGATCTCTTTTAGGAGGTGATTGGTGAATTCCCCCAATTTCTATTTTACCCTCAGCTCTAGGATCTCAGGGCAATTTTGCTGTATTATTTCTTGAAAAGTGAAGTCTAGGCTCTTTTCTTGGTTGTGACTTTGAGGTAGCCCAATAATTTTTAAATTATTTTTCCTGGATTTGTTTTCGAGGTCAGCTGTTTTTCCAATGAGATTTTTCATATTTTCTTCTAATTTTTGGTTCTTTTGGTATAGTTTTATTTCTTCCCGATTTCTTGCAAAGTCTTCAGTTTCCTTTACTTATAGTCTGCATTTGAAGGAGTTATTTTCTTCAGAGAGCTTTTTTAGCTGGTCAATTCTGCTTTTTAAGGCATTCTTCTTATTTGCCTTTTGTGTTGCTTTTTCCATTTGGCCTAAACTGATTTTTAACATTATTTTCTTCAGTATTTTTTAAAATTTCTTTCACCAAGTTGCTGACTTGGTTTTCATGATTTATCTGCATTGCTCCTATTTTTCCTCCCAATTTTCCCTCTACCTCCCTTAATTGCTTTTCAAAGACTTTTTTTTGAGCTCATCCACAGCCTGAGCCCATTTTCTTTTTCTCTTGGAGGTTTTGGATACAGAAGTTTCATCTTTGTCATCTTCTGAGTGTGTATTTTGATCCTCCATGGGACCAAAGTAATTTTCTGTGGTCAGATTCTTCTTTTTCTGTTGTTTGCTCATTTCCTCAACCTGTAACTGATTTACCTCACTTCCAAGGCTTTGTTGAAAGTGAGGAGGTTTTGGAGACATTCCACAGGGACCTTAATTCCTCCAGGGTCTTATGAGAGATTCTGACTGCCCTCTTTCTTGTGCTGTGGTATGTGGATGACCACAGGCCCTTCCCTCTGCCCTGGAGGTATGAGGAGGGTCCCTGCATGGCTATGCTAGCCCAAACTGCAATCTGGATTTGATGTGGGCAAACAGCAGAGTCCTGCTCCAGGGAGATCAGAGAGACTTCTGCAGTCTCCCCGACCCCCCTTACTGTCTGAGGGCTGAGAGTGCTGGGTGGCTCTGCTGATTCCTGCTGCAGATTTTCAATGCCAGGCTGCTCTGAGATTGGCACTCCACTCTGGCATGGCAGAGTTCTCTCACCACTCCTTCCAGCTGTCCTGGTGATCCCTAGGCCAAGAGGTCTGGAAACTGCCCGCTCTGTCATGGACCCAGGTGCCTCCAGGGATTCAGGCACCTGGCTCAGCTACAGCTCCATTGAGGCTTTTTCCAACTTTCAGTCCTGGTGAAACAGGACCTTTCCTGTGGAACTTGTATGTTGTCTTGGACTGGGACATTGTGTCACTCAGTCTTTCTGTGGGTTCTGCCCCTCTAAATTTTGGCTAGAATCATAATTTGATGGCTTTTGGAGTTTTGAGGGGGGGACAAATTTCTGGGAATTCCTGCCTTCACACCACCATCTTGGCTCCGCCCCTCATTCCATTACATATTGATGTTCCAAAAATAAATAACTGATGCACAGAAGAGAAGGCTGTCCTGTTGTAATCTCATTTGATCATCCTCACAGTGATCCTGGGAGACAGGTGAGACATTCATTGTTTTCATTTTGTAGCCAAGGAATCTGACTGAGTGGTCACTTTCCTGCAGTCACATAGACCAGGAACTGTGCAGGAACCAAAACTCCAGGTCTTCAGTTCATTTCACTAGTTCATTCTGCCTCCTGTGCAAACCTAGGCAGCAGTTGGACAAAAGCGCCTCCAGACCCTGACCAAGGGAGGAAAGACTTCTAGCTCTAACCTTTGTAAACACTTGCAATGTGAGGACCTCAGGGCAGAAACAACCTGCAAAGGGTCCCCTCCTAAAAATACCCAAATTGGGTGCAGCTTTTTTGATGAGCACGCCATCACAAAATCACAAATTTTCAAGGCATCAGTACTCATTAAGAATATTTCTTAACTAATTTTCCTCTGATGACTCAGAAGGCACTTCTGGCTATTATGGGCCTTGACATTCTGAATCTTATTTCTCAGTGTGTTATCAATATGTGGAAGTGCCAGTAATATAGAGGGTCAGCAGTTAAGCCAACTTTGATTCTACTGGGTGCTAAGTATTGGAGAGCTCTTTGCATGATTTATGCTTCTTTTATTATCTTTTTCAAATGTAAAGTCAGTCCCTTCTGGCTCCCTGGATCTCTACTAATACCTGTCTGCATGGTCTTAAATGTTTTTTATAATCTTTTCCAGGGGTAAAAAATAATCCCTTAAGCTTCTTTGATCCCATATTGGTGGCTGCTTGTATGGCTTGATGCTTATGTTGTCTTTCTCATGTATAAAGATGGCACCCTCTTTCTTTGCTTCTGTGTCAATACAGGTATCTTTGACCATTTTAAGCAAACTGATGAACTGTAATGGCTCAGGAATATCTTGACCACATTTCTTCCAGACCCATGCTTACTTCTGTCTCCTTGAACACTTCTCAGGGTTTTCTGTGATTCAGAGATGGGAAACCACAAGGCAGGTTTGCCAGTCCCTGAGCACATCCTGCACTCCTACAATAGCCTTATAAGTTAGTACAGGTGCTGTTATCTCATTTTACAGATAAGGAAATGGATAATCAGAGATCTCCATAGATTTGACCAGGAATTAAGGGGCTTGTATTCACCTGAACCCTGATTGACTAACTGATAAATAAGGTTTGCAGTGAAGTATTATGGCATATTTTCATTTCTTGCTGAAAAACCCAGATCTGAAGGCTGGAAAGAGATACACTACAATCCCACACATGAGGCCATCAGATTTAACTGATGTGATAACAACCAATTGCCACAATGGCTCCCAGGGCTGGAATTTTCCAATATATTTGGTATCAGTGACTAATGTTTAAAATTTTTTTTTATTAATTTAAGGTAATAGGATTAAGTGACTTGCCCAAGGTCACACAGCTAGGCAATTAAGTATCTGAGGCTGGAATTGAACTCAGGTTCTTCTAATTCCAGGGCTAGTGCTCTATCCACTACACTAACTAGCTACCCCCTAATATTCTTACAGTAGGGAGGAGAACCCAGGGAGGGTGCTTATAGAAAGGGAGGCAGTCATGGTAAGGGAATGTTATTGCCTGTTAAAGAGTAACTAGGGTCAAACTGAAAGGAATTGTTTCCTCCCTCTAGCATTTTTCTTTACTACTTCAAGCTGAGATAGTATGAGAAGGTTCTGAAAAGAAGGATGTTCTTAAAATCAAACAAGTCCCTGAATCAACGAATGATTGACCATTATGAGGGAATGGTTTATACTGAAAGGTCATGATTACAATCTTAGAATCCTAGAAGTGAAAGAAAGGACTCGTTTCCATGTAGTTAGCATGGAAAGTTCTCTTGGCATTCATTCCATGGAAAAGGGAAAGAAAGGTAAAAAGTTCAGTTATATGAAACAGGCAAGAGCAGTGGAAAGAGCATTGATCTGGAGTCAGAAGATAGCTAGATTTCTTACCACAGAATGACTTGTGTGACTATCAGTCATTCACCTCTGGGCCTCAGTTTACTCATTTGTAAATTGAGCTAGTTGTATCAAGAGCCCCCTGAGGTCCCTTTTAGCTCTAAAATTATGTTTCTTTGTCTAGGTTAGCCTCATCAACTGAACATCATTCATAACTTTGAGACCAAATGAAGACCTAGTATGGAATACAGTTATTCTAACTTTCTACTTAGGATGACCCAATTTCAGTATATAGCATTGGCATTCAAAGCAAGCGAGCCAAGAAAAGGAGCTCTTGAGATATTAGAATTATGAAATGTGGTCTTAACCCTAGACACCAGGGTTATGTTATGATTTAGGGAACTTCTGTCCTTTCTGAATCTGAGGGAATTACAAGGGCTATCCCAAGCCCCTTGTCTTCACCAAGATCTAGAGCAGGGATTCTACCATGTTTGTGTCATGAACCTTCTGGTAGCATGGTGAAGCCTGGGGGACCCCCCTTTCAGAATATTTTTTAATGAATAGAATAAAACAAAGGATTGTAAAGAAAACCAGGCAATGCTAAAATGCAGTTACCAAATTTTTAAAAAATCACATATATATATACACACACAAGTTCACACACCCCTGTTCAAAGACCCACTGTTCTAGAATATCACATAGACCTGTTAGCTCTTAGGTTATCTCTAAGATTGCATGCCAATCTTAACATTAATTCAGACAAGGGGTTTAGTACTAATGTTTCTAGAACTAAGTGTGAATAGCAAGCAGGTACAGTAAGTACAGTAAACATAGTATGGAGGTAGGATAGGAATGGGAACCATTAGAATCTTTTGAAATGGTTTATGAACCAAATAGTTTGAGACCATTGAATTTGTGCCAGGCTGCTAGAGGGGCCCAGTATGTAGGATTTAACGTTAGAAAATGTGGGTTCAGGTACCTTCCTTGTTAGTTACCATGCCATCTTAGGCAAGTCACTTAACCTCTCCCTAAAATGAGAGTCCTCATCTATAAAATGTATATGATAAATATTCCATTGGAGTTTTCTTTGAATCCAAGGATACAAACAGTAGATTTGAAAGTACTTTGTAGGGGTGGCTAGGTGGCACAGTACATAGAGCACTGACCCTGGAGTTGGGAGTACCTGAGTTCAAATCCGGCCTCAGACACATAATAATTACCTAGCTGTGTGGCCTTGGGCAAGCCACTTAACCCCATTTGCCTTGCAAAAAAAAAAAAAGTACTTTGTAAACGAAGCTTAGCCATATATGGACTCCTTCCTGAATTCCTAAAAGTATATTCAAAGGAGAGTCTGTGGAAAGGTGTCTCATTGTAGAAGTTAAAGTTCTGTTGGCTAGGATGAAGTTTTCTCCATACTCGATGGGGACCCCTAATGCTGGGAGGAGGGATCCTGGGCTCAATCCTTTGTGTCAGACTTGGTTTGAATCCTATGTTGGGTGGTTGTTAGTCATTTTAGTTATGTCTGACTCTTGGAAAAGATGACTAGCTGTCATCTTGGACAAATCACTTTGCTTTAGAATATCTCAGTTTTTCCATTTGTTAAATGAGGATATTTGCATTAAAAGGAAACCCTGTAAATCTGAACTCTGAAAATGTGAAAATCAAGTGAGTTAATGAAGATGATAGTACTTGTTTCTAAGAGTAAATTGTTGTCTGTCTCTACCCATCAATGAGCTCTGCAGAACAGATAAAGATATATAAAGCCTTTCGCAGAACATGTTTCAGGATTATTACATTGTAAGTTCCATGAGGGCAAAGACCATATTTTAATTTATCTTTGTTTCTTTCCCAACAAAAGGCACTTTATATAAGATAATTTTATATTATAAATATATATTTGTATATATTAATATACAATAAATAAATATATAATTAAATAATAATAAGTCAATGATTGAATCCATGAAGGAAAGTAAGAAATGTGATTCCATTTAACCCCATACAACTGCTCCTTGCAATGTTGCCCTTGACCAACTCTAGAAATAGAAGCGGAGATCTCTGTGTCTTTTCATCAATGCCCTAGTGAGAACTGTGTCCCATTTAAGGAAGTAGTTACACTTTTTTGTAGGATTATGAGTCATTCCATTTCTTATCAGTCCTCTCTTAGGGCCCTTGAACTTTTATCCACTGGGGAAGGTGGAGTCAGTGTTCGGTCAAGAAACACATGCTTTTGGGTTGTCAACTTTGCTAAATCATTTCTCAATCCCATACCCCATCACTAGCTACCCTGGGATATGAAAATTAGCTTTCAGAGAAAATAACTTTGGAAGGCAGCTTTATACAACTTTGGATTACAGGAGCAGTGAGGAATTGATTTCTGTGCTTGGGTGGAGAAACTAATAGGCTACAGAAAAAAAAGTCATAACTGCCCTTTTTCTCTTCCCCAACCATTACTAGAAGATGAGGCCTCTCTGGTCTTTTGCCTTTCTTTCCCAACTCAGTGAACAAGGAGCTCTGAACTGGGAGTTAGGAGATGTATGTTCCAGTTCTCTTAATAGTTATATAGCCTTTAGAAGTCATTTCTCTCTGAATCTCCCCCCCCCATCTATAAAATGGGAATAATATTTGCTCTGTCTGCTTCACAAGATTATCGGGAGAAAGAGATGAAAAGATAAACTGGAATGTTTTTCTTAAAATTTTAAAGTACTTATTTCTATTGCTGATGAAATCACAGGTTTGGATCAAAACCAAAAATTACTTATTAGTTAAAACACCGTAGGGATTCTAGTTGGTGCTAGGAGCTGGTGCTGTCATTTGATGGTCATTCATGCTCACCTTTCTGTTACTAGGGTGAATCTGTGGGGACCCCTGGTGCTGGGAGGAGGGCTCCTGGGAGCTACCTATCTTTCTTGCCAGACTGGGTTTGAATTCCAGGTTCTACCACTTGTTGTGTATTGATCAACCTTGGTCTGGTCTTATCAGGCTATGATTTTTTCTTTTTAAAATTTTTTATTGATATTTTAAAACTTTTATTGATTTAAGGCAATGGGATTAAGTGATTTGTCCAAGTTCTCACAGCTAGGTAATTCTTAAATGTCTGAGACAAGATTTGAACTCAGGTCTTCCTGACTTCCAGGGCTGGTGCTCTATCCACTGTATTACCTAGCTACCTGATATTTTTCACATTGATGTTACATCCCTTTGACTTTCCCATCACCAAGACCCTCTCTTGAAAGAAAGATGCAAGAAAAAGAAAAAACAACCAAACCACATCATTCATGTCTGACAATGTGTAACCTCCTTTTCCACTTCTAATTTGACTCCCCAAATGCCAAGCTGTGGGAGATGTTTCACCTCTTGAAGTCATTTCATCAGTCTGAGATCTCAGGTGGGTTTTCCTTTAAACTTTAGTCTTCCTGACAGACGATCTAAGTCTTAACTAAATGTCTTTACACGCTTCACATTCATTGATCTTATAGTATAATAGAAGTTTGTCACATTCATAGGATATGCCACAATTTGACTATTCACCATTCACCCACTTTGCTTCTAGTTCTTTCCTATCACATGAATTCTGCTATAAATATTCTTGTATATATGGAATCTTTCCTTTTTGTCTTTGAACTTGGGTTATATTCCTAGCACTTTAGTTGTATTGGTGGATCAAATAGTCTATTCTAGGATTTCGTGACTTTTCCAGGGTAATTAAGTCTCATTTCCCAGAGAGCTCAGACCATCTCATAGTGCTACTATCTTCATGTGTGTGTGTGTGTTTGTGTGTTGTAGCCCACAGGAGGCAGAGTGTCATAGGGGAGGTCTGAGTATTCCTAGCCCTGCCCGGTTGCCCAGTTCTTGTGAGACTCTCCTAGAATAATGGAGGTAAAGTGGGATAGTTATAAAAGCTCCATATGCATATAACATTACTGTTCCCTGTCAGAGGTCACAGCTTATAATTGCAGTGCAATCTTTTTTGAAATAAAGGGCACCACCTGTAGCAATCATCAGTTCTTGTAGAGCAAAATTTGGGTCTTGAGACAAAGTGCCCTTTTAGAAAATGCTTCATGCTGACTAAAAAGGCTCCAGGCTTATCTGTTATTTTCCCCTATCCCCCAACTAGAAATTACAATTTAAGGAGGGGCTAAGTATATTGGCACAGTGGATAGAGCACCATAGCCTGAAGTCTGGAACACTCTTCTTTATGAGTTCAAATCCTCTGTGTGACCCTGCACAAGTCTGTTTGCCTCATTTTCCTCTTCTGTAAAATATGCTGAGAAGGAAATGAGGAAAACATTCCAGTATCTTTGCCAAGAAAACCTCAAATGGGATGATGAAGAATCAGACATGACTGAAATGATTGAATAACAACAATCACAAGTATATCTGTTTACAGTGACCCAAGGGAAGAGCAAATTCATTCCACCATTTATACTTAGAAGCAATAAAATGCATAATTTGTCTTGGGCTGTTCTCCCTGGACTTTAGTCCTAAATGAGATTAGTCTCTTCTTATTTCCTAGAGACTCCATGTCTTTGGGAACCCAGAGGCTATCTGTAACTGAAGAGGAATGGAAGTAGGAGACTGGGGTCTAGATTATAAGACAGAGATTTGAAAGACTGTCTTGGACCATGAAGCATGGTAGCCTTATTTTAGACTGCTTGGTATGTTTGCAGCCTTCTCATCCTACATATGTGAAAGAAGATATAGATATCACACACACACACACACACACACACACACAGGAGATAAAGGGAAACACCAGACTTGAAATCATTTGTCACTTTCTTGAAATTGTAGGGTTTATATGGTCATCCAGTTTCCACCCATTCTGATATAAAACATTTTCTGGAGGTCTGGCTTACTGACCCACTCTAATCCATAAGGTCACATGCTTTCTTATTGGCTATTCCAGAAACCAAGAATCAAAACTCACCTTTCTTACAAGGTGACAATTTATATTTGTAGTAAATACCTTTTGGAGGATAGGAAGGGCATCTTACTTTGAGGACCCAGCAATGAAGGAAGCATTTGGTATTAGAACAGGATTCTCATTAGCAAAGATAAAGTAACCCCAGTGAACTGTTGGGTCAAGTTTGTCTGGTTCTGAGATATAACAAATATCAAGTGCTTTTATTTGTTTTTTTTTTCAAGTTGTTTTGCAAAACTAAAAGAGCGAGTGTCATTATCCATGAATGCACCTTCTTGGAAAGATTAAAGTCCTAGGATTGGAAAATTGTTTCTGAGGGGTATTGCTGATATGTACTAGTCTCTTAGTATAGGGGAGAAGAGGAAGGGCAGATAGGGAAGTATGAACCAGTAAATGTGTTTGGTGTTTCTCTTTCTGTCTAGTTGCAGTTCTAGAAACTGAAATCCAGCCCAGTGTTCTCATTCCCTCAACTCCACCCCACAGATACATATATGGGCACCTCTCTCCAACAACTTCCTCATACTTCCTCTTCTCCATATCCTCTGCACAGCTTTATTGCTGCTATCACCACCTGCTGGCCATCAGCAGCATGCTGACATCTCTTATTTATTTTTTCATATTACTACAACAGTCATTTTGTAAAAGTAAACATAATCTCCTCCCCAAAGAAAAAGAAACCTCAAGAAAAATAAAGTGAGAGGAAAAAAAGGTATGCTTCAGTCTATTCAGATACCATCAGCTCTGTCTCTGGGATGGATCACATTCTTTATCTTGTCTATCAGAGAAATTGCTTCAATATTTTTTCCCACAGTTGCTATTGCTAGCTATATTTCCCTCCATCCTATTCCTTCCCGTCTCCATTTATCTCTCCTTTCACCCTGTCCCTCCTCAAAAGTGTGTTGTATCTTACTACCCTTTCCCACAATCTTCCCTCTCTTCTGTCACCTACACCCCCCTCCCCTCCCACTGTCCTCTTTCTCCATCCCTTTCTTCTGCTATTGACATCTCTCCTCTCTCTCAAATTGTATATTTTGTTGACAAAGACAAGTTTGAACTTAAACCTAAACAATTAGGGGAAATAAAGCCAGCTAGAGGTGGTTATGATGGGCAGAAGACATAAAAGGTGTTCCTGAATGCTAGGGCTAACGGGTCCATGAGCAGTGCAATCACCACATTAGACCAGGGAAATGCTGACATGTAGACCTACTTCTGTGCCTCCCACCCTTTTCTTGACTCCAGAAGTACTGAGCAAGCCTCTTTAGGAACCCCAGTCTCCCAAACTCTGAACCAAAGTTCCCCTACCCAAGCTGAGAAAGACTTGTCTGGGTGGGCCAGGGCTGGATGAAAGTTTTTATTTTCCTTCTTGGTGGGGAAACCTAGGCATGTTCATAGGCAGAGAAGATCCAATAGCCAAGGACAGAATGAAGATGAGAATAAAGAAATGGGTTCAAGGGCACTAACAGAAGGGTTAACCTTGTTGAGCTGAGAGCCTATCTCATCAAAAGAGGAAAATTGGGGATGGAGAAGAGGGGCTTGTAGATATGGGAATGGGGATGACTTCTTAATTCACATTACCTCTTCACATCTGTGAAAGAGGGATAATCACTTAGAAAATTGTGAGAATGAGATAACAATCTATATGAAAAGTTTGAGTAAAGATTCCCATTTACAATCACTTGCCCTCCCCTACCCCCCAATAATCCTGTAAAATGGGTAGAAAAATTTTAGAGAATTCTACACATGAAAGTGATTGAAAAGAAAAATGGCAGTGACTTGTTTGTGTACCATTGAACTTTATGGGGTAGTTTCCTCACAGTCACACTGGGAAGTAGGTAGCATTGTTAGCCACAATTTACAAGATGGAGAAATTGATGGTGAAAGAAATTTAAATTATCCATAGCCACCTGGCCAAACACCTGTCCACAGGACAGTGTTCTTTCCACTCTTTTGTAGGATTCTAAAATCTGATTTGTACATAGTATTTGTATTTTTCTGTATCGTTCTGTTGTTTCAGTCCTGTATGACTCTTTGTGACCCCATTTGGGGATCTTTTTGGTAAAGATACTGGTGTGATTTTCCATTGCCTTCTCCAGCTCCTTTTCTAGATGAGGAGACTGAAGCAGAGAAAAGTGACTTGCCCAGGATCCTACAGCTAGGAGATGTCTGAGGTCAGATTTGAATTCAGGAGGAGTCTTTCTGAGTCTAGGCCTGGCATTTTTATTTACTGCTTTGTCCACCACGCTGCCCCATTGTTCTGCTACCTGAAATTAAAAATTGACCACAGACCAGACATGGAGTTCACAGTATCAGCCTACCACACGATTTACACACACATACGAATAACAGACTTTGAGAAGGGATCTTAAATTTGGCCTCTGAACTGATTGCTACATTTGGGATGAAACTTCTTTTTGAAAAGCACTTTAAGATAAGTGAAGAGTCCTCAGGCAGCTGAAAATGAGGCAGGCCCATCTTGTACTTATTCTCAACACCCAATCAGAAAAGTAGATTTGGAGCAGTCCTGAGTTTGCCTACCTAGCCATCCTGGCATTTGGGGCAAGATGGCAGGCTACATGCTGGCAGAGACAACCTGCTCAGGGGGTACATGAAGCCAGTCCAAGGAGAGTTAGTTTTTCACCTTGGTTCTGTAGCTTCAAGGAAGACAACTGGAGTCTAGTGTTTACATCTAGACTGACCAAAACCCTAAGAGCCTTGCAAGGAGAGGAAGGAGAAGGAAAGAGACAAGCCTTTATTTTGCTTCTATGAGCCAGGCATCAAATGAAGCACTTTATACATATTGTTTTATTTGATCCTTTATGAGAGAGATACTCTTTTAGTCATTGTCTTCCATACCTCACCATTGTCTCCTCACCAAATGTTGTTCCAGGCACCTGGGGGTACCTCCCCAAAATATGTAATCTACTTGGAAATCTCTCCAGACTTCCCCCAAAATTCAAAATTCATTTAACTTTGTCCACAAAACAACGAAAGCTTTTGCTTTCCTTATTCTCACAGTGATACCAGAATTCAGTTTCCCATATTTTAAATCTTTTTTTGAAAGATTTTATTTATTTTGAATTTTAAAAATTTATCCCTATTCTTGCTTCCCTCCCCCCACCCCCACAGAAGGCATTCTGTTAGTCTTTACATTGTTTCTATAGTATGCATTGATCTAAGTTGAATGTGATGAGAGAGAAATCATATCCTTAAGGAAGAAAAATAAAATATAAGAGATAGCAAAATTACATAATAAGATAAGTTTTTTTTTTCTAAATTGAAGGTAATAGTCTTTGATCTTTTTTCAAACTCCACAACTCCCTCTCTGGATTCAGATGGTATTCTCCATCATAGACACCCCAAAATTGTCCCTGATTGTCGCACTGATGGAATGAGCAAGTCCATCAAGGATGATGATCACCCCCCTGTTGCTGTTAGGGTGTACAATGTTTTTCTGTTTCTGCTCACCTCGCTCAGCATCCTTCCATGCTTCCCTGAATTCCCATCCCTCCTGGTTTCTTTTTTTTTTTGGTTAATATGACTTTATTTATACATTACTAAAATATTATTGTTCAAGAGTAAACATAATACCCCTGCCCCCACAAAAATATAGAACCTCATGAGAAATAAAGTAAAAGAAAGAGAAAAAAAGATGAGTTTCAGTCTGTTTTCCAATACCATCAGTTCTGTCTTGGGTGGATCACATTCTTTATCATAAGTCCATCACAGAAGTTACTTCCATATTTTTCCACAGCTGCTATTGCTGATTGTAATTCCCTCCATCCATTCCTCCTGACTACCATATATTATATTTTCTCTCTCCTTTCACTCTGTCCCTTTTCTAAAATGTGCTGTAGGGTAGCTGAGTTGGGCAGCAGACAGAGCACCAGCCCTGGAGCCAAGAGGCCCCAAGCCCATACACCACCCTAGAGACCCAGCAACCACCCAGTCCCATGGTCCCAGACAGGCTAACTAATCCCAGAACCTTGCAAAAAGTAAAAAAGAAAACCTGTTATATCTGACTATTCTCTCCTATGATCTACCTTCTCCTCTATCACCCACATTCCCTCCCTTGCCCCTGTCCTCCTACTCTCCTTTTTTCTCTAGTTGTCTATACCCCATTGAGTGTATATGCTATTTCCTCTCTGAGCCATTTCTGCTGAGAGTGAAGGTTCCCTCATTCCCCCTCATCTTCCCCCCTTCCATATCATTGCAAAAGCTCATTGCAAACAAAGTGTCTTTATATGAAATATCTTAGCCTATTCCACTTCTCCTTCCTCTTACTCCCAGTACATTTCTCTTTTAGACATTGTCCATTTTTACAATATTTTATATCTTCGAATTCAGCTCTCTCCTGTGCTTCATCTATAAAAGCTCCTTCTACCTGCTCTATTAAATGAGAAGGTTCATATGGGTATTATCAGTATCATTTTTCTGTGCAGGAATGCATACAGTTCATCATTATTAAGACCCTCATAATTTACCCTTCTCCTCTACTCTCTATGCTTCACCTGAGGCCTGTACTTGAAGGTCAAACTTTCTGTTCAACTCTGATCATTTCAACAGGAACATTTGAAATTCCCCTGGTTCATTGAAAGTCCATCTTTTCTCCTGGAAGAGGATGTTCAGTTTGCTGGTTAGTTGATTCTTGGTTGCATTCCAAGTTCTTTTGCCTTCAGGAATATTGTATTCCATGCCCTACAAGCCCTTAATGTAGTTTCTGCAAAGTCCTGTGTGATCCTGACTGCAGCTCCATGATATTTGAACTGTGTCCTTCTCACTGCTTGTAATATTTTCCCTTTCACTTGGGAGTTCTGGAACTTGGCTATAATATTCTTGGGGATTGTTATTTTGGGATCTCTTTCTTGATCAGTGGATTCTCTCAATTTCTCTTTTGCCCTCTGCTTCTAGGAGACCAGGGCAATTTTCCTGTAGGAGTTCTTTAAAAATGAGGTCTAAGTTCTTTTCCTGATCATGATTTTTCAGATATCCCAATAATTTTAAAATTATCTTTCCTGAATCTGTTTTCCAGATGAATTGTTTTTCTTTTCATTCTTTTGATGTTGAAGTATTTTGCCTTGATTTCTCACAAAGTCATCAGCTTTCTTTAGTTCCATTCTACATCTGAAGACTTTATTTTCCTCAGAGAGCTTTCTTATCTCCTTTTCCATCTGGCCAATTCTGCTTTTTAAAGCATTCTTCTCTATAACTTTTTGAACTGTTTTATCCATTTGACCTAAGCTGGTTTTTAACATGTTATTTTCTTCAGCATTTTTTGGATCTCCTTGACTAAGCTACTGACTTCATTTTCATGTTTTTCCTGCATCTCTCTCATTTCTTTTCCCAATTTTTCTTCTGCCTCTCTTACTTGATTTTCAAAATATTTTTTGAGCTCTGTCATAGCCTGAGCCCGACTTCTATTTTACTTGGAGTCTTTAGATGTAGAAACTTGTACTTCCTCATTTTCAGATTGAGTATTTTGATCCTCCTTGAGATCATTAGACAAAGTATTTGTCAATGGTCAGATTCCTCTTTTTTTCTGTTTACTCATTTCCCCAGCCTGTGCCTGGTTTTGGCTTGCTTCCTGAGATTTGTGCATTATTGGGACACCCCCACACGGACCTCAGTGTGTGAGGCTCTCTGATTGCTCTCCTGGTCTGTGAATGACCAAAAGCACACCCCTCTGCCTCCAGGCTGAGGGGGTGGATCCCTGTTCTATGGGAGGCTTAGACTGTGATTAGGATCAGAATGTGGTCAGAACCCCAGAGTCCTGTTCCAGGGACAGAGGACAGACCTTGAAAGTCTCCCTCCTCTCCCTTAACTTCGGTGGGTTGAGCCCTCGGGGCAAGCTCCTGCTTGCTGATTCCATGAGCCTGCTTCTGTTTCCTGGATCTGGGTGCTGAGTGCCTGGACCAGTTGGGGGCCTGGGCTACACGCTCGCCCTGGCAGAAGTCTCCCTGCTAATCTTCCAAGCTATGCTTTGTGCTCCCTGGGGTGCAGGTCAGGAAACTGCTTCTGCTACTGGGAGCCAAGGCTCCCAGGTGCCCAGGGGCTGTTCCCCTGAGGCTAAACTTTCTTCACTCTGGCAGGTCTGCTCCTCTAACCCCATGGAACAGTTTTCCCACTATTTTTCAGGTTACCTTGGACTGGAGAATTGCCTCACTGGATCTTTCTGTGGGTTCTGTCTCATGAAAATTTAATTAGAGTCATAATTTTAAGATTTTTTAAATATTTTGGAGATAGCACCTAGGAGAGTCTCTTCTCCTTCCGCCATCTTGGCTCTGCCCTGCCTCCCTTTGAAATCTTAATGGTCTCTTTCAACTCTTCCCCATCCCTAGTCTGTCAACTACTTAGTCATTGATTCTGTCTCAATATTTTACATCTATCCTCTCTATTCCCAATCACCCTGATATAGGAATTACCCATTCTCAATGGGTTTTTGCAATTGCCTCCTAATGGGTCTACCAAACACTTCTTCCAACCTATATTTTATCCCACTGCTAGGCTCATTTTGCTTTACACAAATTCTGGTTATAGTTTTCCTTTGTTCAAAGTCCTTTCAGGACCTCCTATACCCTAGTGATTAAAATTTAACCTCTGCAGCCACACATTCACATGCATAATGTGAATCACCTATATAGGAAGTCTTATTCATCTGTCCCCTTGTAATAATACTTGTGGCACTTTCAAGTGTACAAACCAAACCAGTTCTGGCAATTATCTCCTGTGAGCCTGAGGATAATCCACACCTTACACATTTATATTCATCCAAACCAGAGCTCTTGCCAGGTGTTAATTATGTTCCATTTCCCACCTCTTTTTTTCCCTATACAGGCCAATTCTAGTTCTTGGAATGTTCTCCCTTTTTGACTGCCTCTTCAAAGCACTCACTACTTTCAAGATTCAGGTCAAATGCTACCTTTAATATCTATTACTTAATCTTCAATAGAATGTAAACTCCTTGAGGGCAGGGTAGACACAAATGGAACTGAATAGAATTCTGCCTTCTCTATAACTTCCAGAGGAGTTCTTGACAGTTCTCTCCCCATCTGTAGGGTGCTCTATGAACTGACTGAAGGATCCTGCATACTTGCTTATAGTAATTTCTGGGATCTCCTAATGTTTTCAAGATTTAGTAAAGATTTTTTTTGGGGGGTGGGAAGTTTTGCCAGGTGTAGAAAGGACTTTATGGGGGGGCAGAACCAAGATGGCGACATGAAGGGATCGAGTCTTAGGAGCTCTCTGATAAAAGCTCATAAACTAAGGACTCTAAACTTTCAAGAGACAGAACCCACAAAGGGACCCAGTGAGGCAGTTCTCCTACTCAAGGTAACCTGGAAAAGAGCAGAAAGGCTGTGCTCCCTGGGGTCAGAGGGGTGGCCCGCCAGAGGGGTGGCCCACCAGAGCCAAAGAACTTCAGCCTCCTGGAGGCAGCCCCAGGGTGCTGGGAGCCATGGCTCACAGCAGCAGGGGAGCATCAGGCACAAAGTGGGGTAACAGTGGGGGACCTCTGCCAGAGCGAGCACGTGGAGCCCAGCCTTCAGGGCACACAGCAGGCAGCTCGGTCTTTCAGCAACCCAGATCGGGAAACAGAAGCAGGCAGAGCGGGTAAGCAGGAGCCCCCAGGGCATGAGCCCATTGAACCTAGGGAGGGGAGTGAAGAGAAAGAGACTGCAGAGCTCTGTCCTCTGCCTCTGGAACAGGACGCTGGGGTTCTGACCACATTCAGATCCTGATCCCAGTCTAGGCACCCCCCCTAGAACAGCAGCCCCCCCCCCCTCAACCCTGTGGCAGAGGGGGGCGCATATGGTCATTCACAGACCAGGAGGGAGCACAGAGCCGCACACACTGAGACCCTTGTGGGAGTGTCCCAAAAGCTTAGGAAGCACCCCAAAAAACAGGCTGGGAAAATGAGCAAGCAAAGAAACAAGAGGAAGACCATTGAGAAATATTTTGCAAATGAGCCCAAGAAGGATCAAAATACTCAGTCTGAAGATGAGGAAGCACAAGCTCCTGCATCTAAAGACTCCAAGAAAAACAGAAATTGGGCTCAGGCTATGACAGAGCTCAAAAAAGACTTTGAAAATCAAATGAGGGAGTTGGAAGAAAAACTGGGAAAAGAAAGGAGAGAGATGCAGGAAAAACATGAAAATGAAGTCAGCAGCTTAGTCAAGGAAATCCAAAAAAATGCTGAAGAAAATAGCATACCAAAAAACAGCTTAGGTCAAATGGATAAAACAGTTCAAAAAGTTATTGAGGAGGAGAATGCTTTAAAAAGCAAAATTGGCCAGATGGAAAAAGAGATAAGAAAACTCTCTGAGGAGAACAAATCCTTCAGACAAAGAATAGAATTCAGGGAGATTGATGAATTTACCAGAAATCAGGAATCAATACTTCAAAACAAAAAAAAATGAAAAATTAGAAGAAAATGTGAAATATCTCATTGAAAAAACAACTGATATGGAAAACAGACTTAGGAAAGATAATTTTAAAATTATTGGAATACCTGAAAGTCATGATCAGGAAAAGAGCCTTGACATCATTCTCAAAGAATTACTACAGGAAAATTGCCCTGATATTCTAGAAACAGAGGGCAAAATAGAAATGGAGAGAATCCACAGATTCCCCCTGAGAAAGAGATCCCAAAAAACCAACCCCTAGGAATATTATAGCCAAGTTCTAGAACTCCCAAGTCAAAGAGAAAATATTGCAAGCAGCCAGAAGGACACAGTTCAAATATCACGGAGCTGCAGTCAGGATCACACAGGACTTAGCAGCAGCTACATTGGAAGCTCATAGGGCTTAGAATACAATATACCAGAAGGCAAAAGAGCTTAGAATGTAGCCAAGAATGAACTACCCAGCAAGGCTGAATGTCCTCTTCCAGGGAAAAAGATGGACTTTCAATGAACCAGGGGAATTTCAAATGTTCCTTTTGGAATGGCCAGAGCTGAACAGAAGGTTTGATCTTCAGATACAGGACTCAGGTGAAGCATGGAGATTGGAGGAGAGGGGGGAAATATGAGGGACTTAATGAGGATGAACTGTATGTAAAGAAAAATGATACTGATAATATTCATATGAACCTTCTCAGTTAATAGATCAGGTAGAGGGAGCTTTTATAGTTGAAGCACAGGAGAAAGCTGAATTCGAAGATAAAATATAGTGTAAAAATGGAGTCAATAGGAAAAAAAAGGGAAATGGAATGGGAGAAAGAAAAAGGAGAGGGGGAATAGTCCAAGATATTTCACATAAGGTTTTTTTTTTAATTACAATGAGCTATTGCAATGATATGGAAGGGGGGAGGCAAGGGGGAATGAGGGAACCTTTGCTCTCATCAGAGATGGCTAGGAGAGGAAACAGCATATATACTCAATGGGGTATAGGCATCTGTAGTAAGAAGGAGGGGGGGGAGCAGGGGGAAGGGGTGGGGATGTGAATAAAGGAGGAGAGGATGGACCATGCAGGGAGAGTGGTCAGATATAACACATTTTTTTTTTTACTTCTTGCAAGGGGCTGGGATTGGAAGGCCTGCCCAGGACCATAGGGCCAGGTGGATGCTGGGCCTAAGGGGTGGTATGGGGGCTCAGGGCTTCTTGGCCCCAGGACCAGGGATCTGTCTGCTGCGCTACTCAGTGATCCTACAGCAGAGTCAGAGTGAAAGGAGAAAGAAAATATAATACATGGTAGTGGAGAAATAAGAAAGGAGGGAGTTGCGATCAGCAATGGCAACGTTGGGAAAAATATGGAAGTAACTTTCGTGATGGACTTATCATAAAGAATGTGATCCACCTGTGACAGAGTTGTTGGTGTTGGAACAAAGACTCAAGCACATTTTTTGTTATGATTATTTGGGGGAGGGTGCAGGGCAGGTGGGGCTGGGTGGCCTGCCTGGGGCCATATAGCAGGGTGATCTTTGGATGTCTGGGGTTGGATTCGGACCCAGGTGCTCCTGGCTCAAGGGCCAATGCTCTGTCTGCCACCCAGCCACCCCTACTATTATTACTATTTTATTTTATTTTGAGTCTTTTTTTTTTTTCTTCTTTTTGGTTTTTGCAGGGCAGTGGGGATCGGGTGGCTTGCATGTCACACGGCTGGGTGATTATTGGGTTTACAAGGCTGGATATGGACTCCGGTGCTCATGGCTCCAGGGCTGGTGCTTTGTCCATTGCGCCATCTGGCCATACCTACAATTATTACTATTATTTTTTTTAATTTTAATTTTTTTTCTCTCCCCTTTACTTTTTTCACCCAAGCAAGTCTATCTATATTCATGGGGGGAGGGGTATTTTGTTTACTTGTAAACAAGAATATTTTATTAATGTAAAAAAATATTTGTACAAAATGAGAATAAAAAAATAAATTAAAAAAAAAACAAAAAAGAAAGGACTTTATGCCAGCACTATCCTCACTCCCTAGCTTTGAATTTAGATGGAAATCTTAATCACTCATGTACACTAGGATGTCAGAATGCATTTATAAAATTAGGGTAATAGATTTGGAGCTGGAAGAGACCTTAGACATTTTTTGAGCTCAACCCACTCAATTTACAGATGAGGAAACTGAGGCATAAAAGTATCTGAATCAGGATTTGAACCCATTTCTTCCTAATTCCAGGTTGGTGCTTTATCTGCTACTCCATGTGGTTGGACTAGATTTATGATGGTCTTTCTGACTCCTGGGTTCTAATTTATAAACACTTATTTTGTGTTTCCAAGACAGAAGACCCTGATGTCAAGAAGTTTTTAGTTGATTTTTACCAGATTGTTACCTGTCTTGGGGAGAGAGGAGGGAAGGGAGGGTGATGGAAAAATTGTTGAACTCATAAACTTGCAAATGGATGAATATTGAATGTTGAAACTACCTTTGCATGTATTTGGAAAAATAAAATAAAATAAAATTTTGCTATTGCTTTGCTATTACTAGCAAAAAGAAAAATTCTCTTATTTTTCAGTTGGGTATTAGATAGTAAAACTGGAATTTTAGTGTTAAAAGTGGGCCTACTGAACTCAATATGTTCAAAACAACTCATTATCTCCCGAAACCTTCTCCCCTTATACTTTCCCCTGCTACAGTCAAGGGTACTTCCAGATCTCAGATACCTTGGTATCATCCTGAAACTCCTCATTTTCATCCCCCATATACAATCTGCTGTTAAATCCTGTAATTTCCTCAAGGATTGGTCCCCTTCTCTTCACTCAAATGATCACCATTCTAGTAGAGGCTCTCATCTCTCACCTGAAGCCTTCTATAACAGCTCTCAGGTCTCTCTCCACTCCAATTTATCCACCACTCAACCAAGGTAATTTTTTCTAAGGCACAGTTCTGCCCTGTGTCACTTCTCTACTCGCTAAGGTCCAGTGACTCCCTCCAACATTAAATGTAACCTCCTTTGACATTTAAAACTTTTTATGACCCATCATCCCCTTCCAAGTCTCTTAACAGGTTACTGCATTCAATTTCCTCTATAGTCCAGCTATATTAGTTAGCCTCCTTGCTGTTTCTCAGAAACAACATTACATGGATTGGCATGGACCATCCCTCTTGCTCAGGATGATCCCCTATCTCCACCTTTTAATTTCCTTAGC
This sequence comes from Macrotis lagotis, assembly GCF_037893015.1. Lineage (NCBI taxonomy): Eukaryota > Metazoa > Chordata > Mammalia > Peramelemorphia > Peramelidae > Macrotis > Macrotis lagotis. Next base: position 358,224,539 of record NC_133658.1, on the reverse strand, counting down.
TTCTTTGAAGATTCATCTCAAATTGTACCTTCTAAAGTACCACCACCACCAACTGAATGTTTCTTTTTTCAGTTTGCCTTCCCTCCCTCCCTGTCTGTTTCTGTCATTTTGTCTCTCTTTCCCCACCAAATATATATATAATGTGTGTGTATCTATCTGTAGATATGCATTATATATACTTGTTTATATTGTTTATAGCATGAACACGTATATATACTTATGGATACATACATCCATATCTATCTATCTAATTTATTAATAGAGCAGCTAGGTGGTCCAGTGGATAGAGTGTTAGTTCTGGAGTCAGAAAGACTCTTCAAGGGTTCAGAACCTTCCTCAGAAACTTCCTAGCTAGATGACCCTAAGAAAATTGCTTCAGCCTGTTTGCCTCAGTTTCTTTATATATAAAATGAACTGGAGAAGGAAATGACATACCACTCCAGTATCTTTACCAAGAAAACTCCAAATGGAGTCAAGAGTCAGAAACCCTTGAACAACCACAAATACTTATTTTACATGTTGTCTCCCCCATCAGAATAGGCACAGGAGTTGTCTTCTGCTTTTTTTTTATATCTCCCATGCTCAGCACAGGACCTGAAGCATAATGCGTATTTAATGATGCTTTTTATGATGAACACTAGGCCTGGATGGCATATGGGCTGGATGAGGATCTCAAATTAGGGATAGAGCAGCAGATGGTCTAGAATTCGCCTGTTTTATCATGAGGGTTCAATCCCAGGTCAAGATACTGAGAACCTCTGGAACAAAAGCTAGAAGGGATTTTGGGTCCATGTAGTCATTCTTTTTTTTTTTTTTGGAAAGGCAATGGAGTTAAGTGACTTGCCCAAGGTCACACAACTAGATAATTATTAAGTATCTGAGGTCAAATTTGAACTCAGGTCCTCCTGACTCCACGGTCAGTGCTCTATCCACTGTGCCACCTAGGTGCCCCCCCCCATCTAGTCATTCTGATCTCCTTTGCCTGGGGTAAGAATCCCCTCCACAGTCAAAAAGCCTGGAGACACTGGAGATTCCAGTATGTACTTCATTTGCTTTAAAGCCTGCAGGTGGCACTGCCTCCTAGAGATTAAGCTCAGCCCAAAGGGCTGGGAATGGAAAGAGAGTCATATAATGAGTGAGATGCAGAACAGCATTTAGTCAGGTCCAGAAGCTGCCTCCGACACCTGACTTCCAAATATTTTCTGCGTCTAGATTTTTACCTTTACCTTTATGATGAATAAATTCTGCATATCATGTGCTCTGCATAAAATCATTACAATACAATACAATACAATACTTTCTGGAATGGATAAAGTAGACTCACTGTCACCATACTCTCCTTCCAAGCCCTCCTTCGTGCTGCTGTATAGATTTAGATATTTCATTCTTCTGCTCTGAAGTCTTCCATGAGTTTCTATTGCCTATCCATTAATGTTAAAAATAAAAATTATGCCCAGCCTTTAGTGCTTTTTGTAATCTGGCACAACTCTCTTTTCCCACATAATCTAGCTAAGTTGTTCTAATGTTTTATCTCCAGAATTTTCATCCTATCACCTTGATGCCTTTGATTAGCTTCTTCTCTTTGCTAGAAATGCCCTCCCTCTACTTGTTAAATTCCTGCCCATTCTTTGAAACCCACTTCAAATACCATCTGCATGGTCTTGACCATCTTTGACTATCTCTTACAGATCACATACCTGACATTTCTCTGGATTTGTGTCATTTACCTTAATAGTTTACAAGCTCCATGAAGGCAGAGAGGGTTTTTTGTTTAAACTTTGTCTCTCTCCTGATGCCTATTACAGAGTTCTGCATATAATCAGTACTGTAGATTTGGAGACAGGACCAGATCTGACATTAGCTTTGTTGGCCTTGGGCAAATGACTTCATCTCAGAACCTTAGTTACTTCATAGATAAGTTGTATTTCCATTATGTTTAGTTGTCCCCAGTTATACAAGCTTGCCTCTTAACATTAATTAAATAATATATTCTTAAAGAAAAAAGAAAAGAAAAAACTACCTAATCATCAGTATTGTAAAGAAAGTACTTTTAAAAGTATAACTAAGGGTGGGCAGACAATGGATTATTAGGTGCAACCACCCAGCTGAAGTTTATCAATTCCCCCCTAATCAACACTAAGATAATGTCTCAAATTAAATTTTGGAGTGGCAAAGCCAACAAAAAGTCATAGACATTTTCCCAGCCTAAGAAAACTTGGGAGATCAGCAGGAGTGAAGGCCAGTCCAAGGCTTGGGCATGTGCGTGTGTGTGCACACACAGACACGGCAACAACAACCACAGTAGCAATAATAGCAGGTTCAGGAGATCTCAGCCCAGAGATACCAAGGGGGATCAGTCAACTGATCAGAACGAGATTACGGAAAACCCTTTGCTGTCACTGGGTATGGTTGGCACCAACTAATAATTCTATTATTCATCATACAGTTCTGGGTCACAGTTCCAGGGCAAAGAGGAGTACTAAGGGTCAGTTGCAAGGGAGCAGGGGCTGTGACTGAAATTTCAAGGCAAGGAGAGCATGAGTACTTGTACCTGTAGGGGATCAGGGGTCTTTCCTAGGTAAAGACCAGAGTGCAGAACAGAAGAACAATGATCATACCTCTACCAGGATTACACTACCTTGGAAGCACCTAAAAAACCTAGAACTAGCTCAGAAAACAGCAGCATGAAAAAGCCTGAAGCTTAGAACTTGTGCCTCCTCATTCCCAGGTAAGCAGAGCCCAACTTTAACATGAAGTCAAGAAATAATCAGAAAAATAAGTTAAGTCATGATCCAAAAAGAGTCTAGAAATCACCTTTATAGAAATTATCAAGAAAAACTGTCCTGATACATTAGATACAGAAGGTAAAATATAGATTAAAAGACTCATAATCGTCTCCTGAAAGAGAGATCTCTTTCCAATCATCTCCCAAAATGAGAATTATAACCAAATTCTCCTGGATCAAAGAAAAAACTTCAACCAGCCAGAAAGAAACAATTCAAATATTCAGTCAGGACTACACAAGATTTAGCAACTTCCATATTAACGGAGCAGAGGGTTTTGAATATGATATTCTAGAAGGCAAAAGAGCTGAGAATTCTACCTAGAAAAACTGAATATAATCCTTCCAGGAAAAATGGATATAGAGGACTTTTAAGAATTCTTGATGAAAACATCAGTGCTGAATAGAAAATCTGACATTGAAACATAAGACTTACATATAAAGGTAAACATAAAAGAGTAATCATAAGAAACTCAGAAAAGTCAAACTATTTATATTTCTATATAATTTCTATATACATGTAGCTCCTAAGAAATTTATCATCATTATTAAGATTAATGGAGTTTATATAAACATAGGGTATGGTATAACTCAATTATGTTGGAATGATCTCTAAAAACATGAAGGGGTGAGAAAGAGGGATGTACTGGGAGAAGGGGAAAGGGAGAGGTAGAATAGGAGGAAAAAATTCTGACATAAAATAAGCATGTTTTTACAATTGAAGGAAACATGGAGCGGATGGGCAATGCTTGGACATCATTTTTTTTTAGGTTTTTTTTTTTTGCAAGGCAAATGGGGTTAAGTGGCTTGCCTAAGGCCATACAGCTAGGTAATTACTAAGTGTCTGAGACCGAACCTGAACCCAGGTACTCCTGACTCCAGGGCCCTATCCACTATGCCCTATCCACTATGCCACCTAGCCACCCCTGGACATCATTTTCATTGGAAGTGTTGCAAGGGGAATGTGTGTGTGTTTGTGTGTGTGTGTGTGTGTGTGTGTGTGTGTGTGTGTGTGTGTGTGCACTCAGTTGGATATAGCTATATCACTCCCCCAATAGGGAAATAAGAAGGCAAAGAGAAAAGAGAAAGGAGATAATTAAAGGAAAGGCAGATTAAAGGAAGCAATGGTTAGATGTAAAATAGACATTTGAGGAGGGATAGGATAGATAAACAAGAGATAGAAAGCAAGAAACAGAAGAAAATGGGATAGAGGGAATTACAACAAAGTTTGTAATCATAACTGTGAATGCAAATGAGTTGAGCTCACCCTTAAACAGTAGTGGATACCAGAATGAATTAGAAATCAAAATTCAACAATATGTTGTTTACAAGAGACACACTTGAAACAAAAAGACACACAAAATTAAAATAAAGAACTGGGAGCAGAAACTAATATGATTCAGCTGAACTAAAAAAGGCAGGGGTAGCAATCATGATCTCAGATAAAACAAAAGCAAATTAGACAATAATAACCAGGGAAACTATATTATGCTAAAAAGTATAGAAGTCATAGAAAATGAGGTAATATCAAAATTTTTATAGCAAGTTTCTCTAATAAAAGTCCTCATTTTTCAAATATATCCTGAGTCAAATTTAAAAAAATAAGAGCCATCACCAATTGCTAAAAATGTGAAAAGATATAAACAGGCAGTTTGCAGATGAAGAAATCAAAGTTCACATGAAAAAAATGCTCTAAATCACTATTGATTAGAGAAATGCAAATTAAAACAATTCTGAGGTAAACTCAAACATTAGAAATGACAAATGCTGGAGAGGTTGAGGGAGAATAGGTATACTAATGAACTGCAGGTAGAGTAGTGAATTGGTCTACTCATTCTGTAGATCAATTTGGAACTATGTCCATAGGGCTATAAATACATACATATATATATATATATATATATATATATATATATATATATATATATATATATATGTATATATATATATATCCTTTGATCCTGAAAATCACTACTCAGTCTTTATCCTAAAAAATATCAAAGAAAAAGGAAAAAAAAGACCTATATGTACTAAAAAAAGGTTTATAACATTTCTTTTTATGGTAACAAAGAACTGGAAATCAAGGAACTGTCCATCAGGGAATGGTTGAACAAGTTGTAGCCTGTGATTATGATGGAATACTATTGTGCTGTGGGGAATGACAAGAGGTGCTATTTTAGAAAAACATGGCAAGATCTATTCGAACTGATGCGAAGTGAGAACCAGAAGATTGTTGTGCACAGTAACACTGGCTACTCTGATGAATACAATGTACCAAGACCATTCCAAATGAAAAAATACTATTTGCTTCTAGAGAGAGAGAAGAGATGACTCTTGAGTGCAAATTGAAATTTAATTTTTTCTCTTTATTTTTCTTGCTTTATTAAAAATATGGCTAATATGGAAATGTTTTACATGATTTCACATGTATAATTGATATCATATCAATAATGCCTTCTCAGAGGTCTTTATCTAGGAAGATGCCCTGGTCCCCTGCAGCCATAAGTGCTAGTGTTTACTTTGTTTTAGAACTGCAACCAGGGCCCTGCTCCCTTGTGACTGATCCCCAGCACTCCTCTCTACCTTGGAGCTGCATATAGGCAAAAGAGTTGCTGATCAATGTCCCCAATGTTTCAGCAAAGGGTCCCTTGTAACTGCTTTTTTTTTCTTTTACAAGGCAGTGGGGTTAAGTGACTTGCCCAAGGTCATGCAACTAGGTAATTATTATGTATCCAAGACCAGATTTGAACTCAGGTACTCCTGACTCCAGGGCCAGTGTTCTATCCATTGTGCCACTTAGCTGTCCCTGTAATCACTTTCTGACAAGTTGTTTGACTTCTTTTCTGGGCTGAGAGTTTCCAAACCTCCTTCTGTTGCTGCTGCTCTTGTTTTTTTTTTAAATTTATTTATTTTGAATTTTACAATTTTCCCCCTAATCTTGCTTCCCACCTCCCACAGAAGGCAGTCTGATAGCCTTTACATTGTTTCCATGCTATTCATTAATCAAAATTGAATGTGTTGAGAGAGAAATCATATCCTTAAGGAAAAAATAAAGTATAAGAGATAGAAAAATTACATAATAAGATAACGTTTTTTTTTTGTGTTTTTTTTTTTAATGAGAGGTAATAGTCTTTGGCCTTTGTTCAAACTCCACAATTCTTTCCTCTGGATACAGATGGTATTCCCCATCACAGATACCCCAAAATTGTGCCTGATTGTTGCACTGATGGAATAAGCAAGTCCATTAAGATTGATCACCACTCCTATGTTGCTGTTATGGTACCAGTACAATGTTCTTCTGGTCTGCTCCTCTTGTTCACTGTCACTCTTGTTAATATTACATAGGTTTCTAGCCCTTCCATCCCATATAACAAACTATTCCCAATCTCCTAGGTTTTGTTAGATTGGGAAAATGACTTACTCTGACCTTTTGTTGGCTCTTCTCCAAAATTTGATTTGAGGTATTAAATTTAAAGTTGTTTGGAGGGGAATATTGGAAGATGTCAGCTGAGTTACCTCTAATTTGCTATCTTGACTCTATCTCTCCAAGGTAATTTGCATTAAACCAAGACAACCCTCCCCTTTCCCCACCCCTCTCCCTAGCACTTTGGGGTGGGCCCTCTGCAGTGAATTTTTGAGGGGGGGAGCATGGAAAAGGGTTATATAGGATTAGTAGGTATAAATGGACTATTATCTCTACTTTTAGTTGATCAATGAGGCCCATAGTCAATGATTTTTCATACTGGGAAACTGAGGTAAAGGGAGTTGAAGTGGTTTGCCCATAATCAGAGTCAATAAGTGTCTGAGGCAGAATTATAATTCTTAGTTTGCCACCTCTCAGAATACCACTTTATCAAATGTGCCACCATCAAGCTTCTGACTAGCTTTGTTGAATAATAAGAGATAAAACTAGAAAGCTGATGTCACAAAAATAATGAAGCCAGAGAGAAGAGCAGTTTTAAGGGATCCTGAAATGTAAGTGTAAAATCTAAGTGATTTCCTGTCAAGCAATTGGAGATACAGGTTTGGAATTCAGGAGAAAGATCAGGACTGGATATACATAAATACATACATACATACATACATACATATATACATATATACATATATATATATATATATATATATATATGTTATCATTTGAGGAGGGATTATAGTTGAAACCACAACAGCTTGTCAGTAAAGTGTGTAGATAGAAGAGAAAAGTGTTAGAGGCAGAACCTTGGGGAAGGAATCCCTTTATTAAGGAATAAGAAAAAGGATGAGAAGACAGTGGAACAAAATGGAGGAATTAGTAGAGAGATCAGAAGAGATCAAGAATGTACATTCCTCTTAAGCCAAGGAAGGACAAAGTAATGGGAAAGAGGAGGGCAATTGACTCTGAGAAGTCTGCTATTTCCAGTGCAACAAAGTTAAAGGAGCATAAAGCCTGGAAAAAAATTTTTTTAAATGTCTTTGTTTAAATCTTATATGTATTGATTTCTTTTGTCTTTACATAACTCTCATTTATTTTTAAAAATCAAATTCTTTTTTCAATTAACAAAGAATTATTTCTCCTACCTTTTCTCACTTGAAGAGGAAAAAAGGAAGGAAGGAAGGAAGGAAGGAAGGAAAGAAAGAAGGAAGGAAGGAAGGAAGGAAGGAAGGAAGGAAGGAAGGAAGGAAGGAAGGAAGGAAGGAACCATAGGGTTAGTGATTCTGTATATTTGGTCCTAAAGTTGTGAATTGCAAAATACAAGTTCAATTACTTAATCATAGGAAGCTAACTAGAAGACTTCCACCCTTGATTTCTGCTAAGAAGGGGGACTAAGCCTAGTGTGGTAGAGATGACTCAATGTACAGAAAGTTCCCTAGTTATTGTTATTAGCCCTCATCCCTCATTATCTTTCTATGGCCCAAAATAGGGAGAATCTGGAGAAAGGAACCTGCACCCCCAGAGATGTTAAGGGGTCAAGGGAAGACTGCAGAAATTTCTCTGCAGTCCCTTGGGACTGTAGGCTGTTTGCCTACACTCAGATCCAGGTTGCAGTTTGGGCTTCCATACTAAGTAACCAAGCATGATCCCTCCTTATAGCTCCAGGGCAGAGGGAAGTGAGGTGGTCATCTACTTATCAAAGAACAGGCAAGAGAGTATAAGACCTTGGAGGAATTAAGGTCCAAGTGGTGTGTCCCCCAAAAAACAAATCCTAAAGCCTTGGAAGTGTTGCCATGGGCTGAGGAAATGGGTAAACAACAGAAAAAGAAGAATCTGATGATAGAGAATTATTTTAGTCCCATGGAAGATCAAAGCATACTCAGATGACAACGAAGTTGAAGCTTCCATATCCAAAACCTCCAAGAGAAATAGAAAATAGGCTCAGACTATGAATAAGCTCAAAAAAAAGACTTCGAAAAGCAATTAAGGGAGATGGAGGAAAAATTGGAAGAAGAAATGAGAGCAATGCAGAAAAATCATGAAAACCAAATCAATAGTTTGATGAAAGAAATACAAAAAAATACTGAAGAAAATAACATGTTAAAAACCAGTTTAGGCCTAATGGAAAAAGCAAAACAAAAGGAAAATGAGGAGAAGAATATCTTAAAAAGCAGAATTGTCCAGCTGGAAAAGGAGATAAAAAAAGCTCTCTGAAGAAAATAACTCCTTCAAATGCATAATAGAACTAAAGGAAACTGATGACTTTGCAAGAAATCAGGAAGAAATAAAACTCTTCCAAAAAAGCCAAAAATTAGAAGAAAATGTGAAATATCTCATTGGAAAAACAACTCACATCGAAAACAGATCCAGAAGAAATAATTTAAAAATTATTGGGCTGGGGTGGCTAGGTGGCACAGTGGATAGAACACTCACTCTGGAGTCAGGAGTACCTGAGTTCAAATCCGGCCTCAGACACTTAATAATTACCTAGCTGTGTGGCCTTGGGCAAGCCACTTAACCCCATTGCCTTGAAAAAAAAAACAACAACAAAACTAGAAAACTAAAAAACAAAAATTATTGGGCTATCTGAAAGTCACAATCAGGAGAAGAAGAGCCTAGACTTCATTTTTCAAGAAATAATACAGCAAAATTGCCCTGAGATACTAGAAGCAGAGGGTAAAATAGAAATCGAGAGAATTCACCAGTCACCTCCTGAAAGAGATTCCCAAAAGAAAAACTTCCAGTAATATTATAGACAAATTCCAAAACTCCCAGATCAAAGAGAAAATTCTAAAACTACAAACAATTCAACTACCAATGCTCCATAGTCAGGATTACATAGTATCTGGCAGCATCTACATTAAGGGCTCATAGGGATTGGAATATGATATTCCAGAAGGCAAAAGATCTTGGTTTACAACTGAGAATCAATTACCTAGAAAAACTGAACATCCTCTTTCAGAGGAAAAGACACACTTTCAATGAAACAGGGGACTTTGAAACTTTCCTTATTGAAACAACCAGAGCTGAACAGAAAGCTTGATCTCCAAGTACAGGACTCTGGTGAACCATAGAGGGGGTGGAAGAGAGGAACTAACTATGAGGAACTTTTAATGATATTGAACTGTTTGTGTTCCTGCATGGAAAGAAGATATTGATAAGTCATATGAATTTTCTCATTTATAAGAGCTGTTAGAAGGAGCATATATAGACAGGGCACAGGAAGGAGCAGAATATAATGGTATAATATAGTAAAAAGATGGAATCAATGGATGATAAAGGAAAGTACTGGGAGGAAGGGAACGAAGATGAAGCAGAAGCTAAGAAATTTCACATAAGAGTAAAAAAAAGCTTTTTCAATGGAGTGGAAAGGGGAAGGCAAGGGGAGAATGAGTGAGCCTTCATTCTCATCAGAAATGGCTCAGAGAGGAAATAACATACACACTTAATAGGGTGAGGAAAGCTATCTTACCTTAGAGAAAAATGAGAAGAAAGGGATGGGATAAGGGGGAATGGGGGTAGGGAAGGGGGGGAATAGGTGATAGAAGAGAGGGAAGATCAAGGGAGAGGGCACTCAGATACAACATACTTTTGGACAGGGCTAGGATGAAAGGAGAGAGAGAATAGAATAAATTAGAGTGGGGAGGAATAGAGTGGAGGTACATCTGGTAATAGCAACTGTGGGAAAAATATTGAAGCAACTTCTCTGGTGGACTTATGATAAAGAAAGCAACTCACCCCAGAGACAGTCATTGGAATCTGAACACAGACTGAAGTACATTTTCTCTCTCTCTCTCTCTCTCTCTCTCTCTCTCTCTCTCTCTCTCTATTCTTGAGGTTTCTCATCTTATTGGGGAGGAAGGGGGTTTTATGTTTACTCTTATAACACATTCAATTTTGATCAATGTATAGCATGGAAACACTGTAAAGACTATCGGACAGCCTTCTGTGTGGGATGGGGAGGGAAGAGAGGGGAGGGAAAATTGTAAAATCCAAAATAGGGAGATGAACATTGGCCAACAAGTGACCTTATTGCCCACCAGTGACCTGCCTGTCTACCAGACCATGTGGCCCATGTGGATGTTTTGACATGTGCTTATCAGTCCAGCCCATGGGTCTGCTCATCAACTCAGCAGGACCTCTTGAAAGGAGGTCAAGATAGGTCTGTCAAGGCCTTCAGATCTTTTGTCAAAGTGGAGTTCTTTATTTTATGTATACTTCCTTGGAGTATCAAGGCCAAGATCTTTTATCCAATAAAACTATATTTTTTCTGTGCTTCTATATCATCTAGGTATCAATCCTATAAAACTAAGACTCTGGAGGAAGGGGAAATCTCAGATCATGAGGAAAATCTGAGGTCTACTTCAATTAAGGGGGTCAAGGACTCTTTAATAAAGTGCTATTGACTCAAAGCTATGCCTCAGTTTCTTTTATTATAGAATAGACAGTTTTGAACCCCACAATTGTTCACCTTGTTTTGCTTACTTTTGCTCTACATCAGTTCTCAAAGTTCTTCCCACATTTCTCTGAAACATTCCATTGTATAATTTCTTTAGCTATCCTAACATTCCATTACATTCACATAACATGATTTGTTCAGTCATTCCTCTTCTGATTGGCACCTTCTTAGCTTACAGTTTTTTAATTTCTTTGCTACTACTAATGATTTCATTTGCAGGAGTTCTTTCTCTCCTTGATTTGTGTAGTGCAAAGCAGGCCTTTTAGTATGAAAGAGTAAAGGGTGTGTAAGTTCAGTGACTTTGGGGGCATAGTTTCAAATTCTTTTCCAAAATGACTGGAGTAGTTGACAGCTCTATAAGCAATTTCCTTTGTTACTCCAGCAATTGTCATTTTTCTTTTTTGACATCTTTGCCAATCTGATGGATATAATTTATAACCTCAGAGTTAATTTGTTTTAATTGCATTTCTCTGCTTATTAGTGATGTGGAACATTTTTTTAAATATAGGTGATGATAGGTTCTAGATTTCTTTCTTGAAAATTCTCTTTTCATATCCTTTTTTATTTTTCTACTGGTAATAACTTTCATTCTTATTAATTTGAGGCATTTCTTTATATATCTTAGATATAAGATCTTTCTCAATTTTTCCTCCAGTTACCTGTTTCCCTTCTAATTTTTATCATGTTACTTTTGTTTGTGCCAAACTTTTCAATTTTTTTTTTAGTTTTTGCAAGGCAATGGGGTTAAGTGTCTTTCCCAAGGCCACATGGCTAGGTAATTATTAAGTGTCTGAGGCCAGATTTGAACTCAGGTACTCCTGACTCCAAGGCCAGTGCTCTGTCCACTGCGCCACCTAGCTGCCCTGAAACGTTTTCAATTTTCAAAATCAAAATTGTCCATTTTCTATGATTCTCTCTATCCCTTATTAGTCATAAACTCTTTCCCCATCCATCGATCCGAAAGGTAATTCCTCCTTTCTCCTCTGATTCATTTATGATGTCACATTTTGTGTCTAAACAACATTTTCATTTCTGAATATATTCCTTAAAAAAGGCTTATCCAATATTGAAGAAGAAAAAAAAGTCATTCAGCAAAACCAGCATATATATATATATATATATACATATATATATATATATTATACCTGACAAGTTGCAATATTCTATAACCCTAATTCTCCACCTCTTCAAAGAGGGGAGGCAAATATGGGGTGCTTATAAGGATAGAGAAGGCTTTCTTGATTAGGGCATCACTGGAGATGGTAAAATAATTTCAATAGAAGCTGGAGGAGGCCAGGTTTCAAAGAACTGAGAAGCTAGATTGTATGGACAGTGAGGAAATAGGGGCATCAGGTATATACAGCATTTTTAGGAAGAGGATAAGAAATGGTACAGACATGGACAGCAGGTATTTTGCTTCTCTCTAACTGTATAACTGTAATACTTATTGTATAACATTATGTATTCTGTCTTATTCCTCTACTAGACTATCAACTACATGAGAGCAGTAGTATATCTGACCTGCTTTCCTTTTGATTCAGAAATCCCATTTTATTGTTCAGTTATTTCAGTTGTGTCTGACTTCATGAACCTATTTGAAATTTTATTGGCAAAGATACTGAAGTGCTTGCCATTTCTTTCTCCAAGTCATTTTACAAATGAGGAAACTGAGGCACACTGGGTTAAGTTGCTTGGCTAAGGTAAGTCTCACAGCAAGGAAATGTTTGAGGCTGGATTTGAGCTCAGGAAGGTAAATCTTCTTGACTCCTAGTCCAGAACTGTATCCATTGTGACACCTAATTGTGCACCCAGACATTTCATTACCAGGTATCTATCCAAAAAGATTAATCAGTTTTCCTTTGAGAATGCTTAATAGACTGCTAAAGTCTCCTCTATATAAAACCTTGGTTTGGCCCTACCATACCTGATTATCTTATATATGATCTCTTCTCTTTTTTTTAACAAGATTTTATTTATTTTTGAGTTTTCCAAATTTACCCCTATTCTTGCTTCCCCCCGCCACAGAAAGCAGTCTGTTAGTTTTTACATTGTTTCCATGGTATGCATTGAACTAAGTTGAATGTGATGAGAGAAGGAAGAAATATAAAGTATGAAAGATAGCAAAATCACATAATAAGATAACTTTTTGGGGCAGCTAGGTGGCGCAGTGGACAGAGCACTGGCCCTGGAGTCAGGAGTACCTGAGTTCAAATCCGGCCTCAGACACTTAATAATTACCTAGCCGTGTGGCTTTGGGCAAGCCACTTAACCCCATTGCCTTGCAAAAAAAAAAAAAACAACCTTAAAAAATAAGATAACTTTTTTTTTTTCTACATTGATGGTAATAGTCTTTGGTCTTTGCTCAAACTCCATAATTCTTTCTCTGGGTACAGATGGTATTCTCCATTGCAGACAGCCAAAAATTGTCCCTGATTGTTGCACTAATGGAATGAGTAAGTCCATCAAAGATGATGGTCACCTCCGTTGCTGTAAGGGTGTACAATGTTTTTCTGCTTCTGCTCATCTCGCTCAGCATCAGTTTGTGCAAATCCTTCCATGCTTCCCTGAAATCCCATCCCTCCTGGTTTCTTTCTTTCTTTTTTTTAGTTAATATGACTTTATTTATACATTACTAAAATATTCTTCTTTCTGGGTTTTGTGGGTTAGATTTCTGTTAAGATCATAGATGGAGAAAGATCAGGAGACTTTAGAACTGTGCTTGTCTTCTCTCCACCATCTTGACCAGAAGTCCTAAAATATTCTTGTTTGAGTAAACATAATACCCCCTTCCCTACAAAAATATAGAATTTCATGAGAAATAAAGTAAAAGAAAGAGGAAAAAAGATGTGTTTCAGTCTGTGTTACAATACCATCAGTTCTGTCTCAGGTGGATTACATTCTTTATCATAAGTCCATCAGAGAAGGTTACTTCCATATTTTTCCACAGTTGCTATGGCTGATTTTAATTCCCTCCATCCATTCCTCCCCACTACCATGTGTTTTCTCTCTCCTTTCACTCTGATCCTCTTCTAAAATGTGCTGTAGGGTAGCTGAGTGGCAGAGCAGACAGAGCACCAGCCCTGGAGCCAAGAGGTCCCAAGCCCACATACCACCCCAGAGACCCAGCAAACACCTAGCTCCGTGGTCCTGGACAGGCCATCTAATCCAGCACCTTGCAAAAAGTAAAAAAGAAAATGTGTTATATCTGACTATTCTCTCCTATGATCCACCCTCTCCTCTATCACCCACATCATCTCCCTTCCCCCGTCCCCCTTCTCTACTTTTTCCTCTAGTTGTCTATACCCTATTGAGTGTATATGCTGTTTCCTCTCTGAGCCATTTCTGCTGAGAGTGAAGGTTCCCTCATTCCCCCTCGCCTTCCCCCTTCCATATCATTGCAAAAGCTCATTGCAAACAAAGTGTCTTTTATATGAAATATCTTAGCCTATTCCACCTCTCCTTCCTCTTATTCCCAGTACATTTCCCTTTTAGACATTGACTCCATTTTTGCAATATTTTATATCTTCGAATTCAGCTCTCTCCTGTGCTTCATCTATAAAAGCTCCTTCTACCTGCTCTATTAAATGAGAGGGTTCATATGGGTATTATCAGTATCATTTTTCTGTGCAGGAATACATACAGTTCATCATTATTAAGACCCTCATAATTTACCCTTCTCTTCTACTCTCTATGCTTCACCTGAGGCCTGTACTTGAAGGTCAAACTTTCTGTTCAGCTCTGATCATTTCAACAGGAACATTTGAAATTCCCCTGGTTCATTGAAAGTCCCCTGGAAGAGGATGTTCAGTTTTGCTGGGTAGTTGATTCTTGGTTGCATTCCAAGCCCTTTTTCCTTCTGGAATATTATATTTCAAACCCTACAAGCCCTTAATGTAATTGCTGCTAAGTCCTATGTGATCCTGACTGCAGCTCCATAGTATTTGAATTCTGTCCTTCTGGCTGCTTGTAATATTTTCTCTTTGATTTGGGAGCTCTGGAAGTTGGCTATAATATTTCTGGGAGTTGATTTTTTTTGTGGGGGGGGATTTCTTTCCAGGGGAGATCAGTGGATTTTCTCAATTTCTATTTTGCCCTCTGTTTCTAGGAGACCAGGCCAATTTTCCTGTAGGAATTCTTTAAAAATGAGGTCAAGGTTCTTTTCCTGATCATGACTTTCAGGTATCCCAATAATTTTTAAATTATCTTTCCTGAATCTGTTTTCCAGATCAGTTGTTTATTCAGTGAAATATTTCACATTTTCTTCTAATTTTTCATTCTTTTGGTGTTGAAGTATTGTGCCTTGATTTCTTACAAAGTCATCAGCTTCCTTTTAGCTCCATTCTACATCTGAAGACTTAATTTTCCTCAGAGAGCTTTCTTATCTCCTTTTCCATCTGGACAATTCTGCTTTTTAAAGCATTCTTCTCTATAACTTTTTGAACTATTTTATCCATTTGACCTAAGCTGGTTTTTAACATGTTATTTTCTTCAGCATTTTTTGGATCTCCTTGACTAAGCTACTGACTTCATTTTCATGTTTTTCCTGCATCTCTCTCATTTCTTTTCCCAATTTTTCTTCTGCCTCTCTTACTTGATTTTCAAAATATTTTTTGAGCTCTGTCATAGCCTGAGCCCAACCTCCATTTTTCTTGGAGTCTTTAGGTGCAGAAGTTTGTACTTCCTCATTTTCAGATTGAGTATTTTGATCCTCCTTGGGATCATAGACAAAGTATTTGTTAATGGTCAGGTTCCTTTTTTCTTCTTTCTTCATTTCCCCAGCCTGTGCCTGGTTTTGAATTGCTTCCTGAACTTTTGAGTTTTATTGGGACATTCCCACAAGGACCTCAGTTTGTGAGGCTCTCTGACTGCTCTCCTAATCTGTGAATGACCACAAGTGCACCCTTCTGCCACAGGGATGGGAGGGTCCCTGTTCTATGGGGGTGCCTAGTTTGTGATTAGGATCAGAATGTGGTCAGTGCCCCAGAGTCCTGTTCCAGGGACAGAGGGCAGACCTCGAAGGTCTCCCTCCTCTCCCTTACCTTCAGTGGGCTGAGTACTCAGGGGGCAGCTGCCTAGAGGCTACTGCTTGCTGATTCCATGAGACCTGCTTCTGTTTCCTGGATCTGGGCTGTCAGGGGACTAAGTGCTACACCCGCACCAAGTGCGCTGAATGCCACAACTGTGCTCAGGGCCTGGATTTCATGCTCACTCTGGCAGAGGTCTCCCTACTTATCTTCCAAGTTGTGTTTGGTTCTCCCTGAGTTACAGATCAGGAAACTGCTTCTGCTGCCGGGAGCCAGGCACCCTGAGGCTGTTCCAGGGAGGCTGAACTTTCTTCACTCTGTCAGGGCCACCCCTCTAACCCCATGGAACAGAGTCTTCCCACTATATTTTGAGCTGGAAAATTGCCTCACTGGATCTTTCTGTGGGTTCTGTTTCTCAAAAATTTAGTTAGAGTCATAATTTTAAGATTTTTGAAATATTTTGGGGAGAGCTCCTGGGAGAGGCTATTCTCCTGCCCCATCTTGGCTCTGCCCCCTCTTCTCCCTTTCACTGCCAAACTCCTGTTCTAGAAGTTTCCATCTCAACAATATTCCTCAACATCTTCCCTTCCATATACTCTCCTAGATATGAGCCATGTGTGGGCTCTTCTCACCTTTCATATGAAATGCTGTGATAACCCGGCTAATTGGTTGTCCAACTTCATATCTCTCCCCTCTTCAATTGGTTGTCCATACAGCTGCAAAAATAATCTCCCTAAATCACAGCATTTGGTCATGTCACTTCTCTGATAGGATGAGCTAGAAACTCCCAAGTCTGGTGTTTAAAGCTTTCCACAGTCTGCCTCCAACATACCTTTCCAACCTTATTTCATATTACTTTCCTTCTCCCATTCTATTTTTCTCCAAACTACCTAATAGCTGTTCCTAACATCTTTATAAAGGAGGCAAAATGGTAAAGAAAGACCTTTGGGATAAGAAGATCTCAAGGTCTAAATCTTGTCCTTATTACTTACTAACTATATGACTTTGGACAAATCACTTTAACCTTTCTGCACCTCAGTTCACTAATTTGTAAGAAGAAGAGATTAGATAAGGTAAAGTCTACAATCTTTACCAGTTTTAAATCTGTTATCGTATGTATCTCACGACAGTATTCTTATACTTGGATAGTTTGGGTTTCCCTCTTCCCCAATCTAGCCAGTCCCAACAGGCTCATATCTGGTCCTATTGGTGGCTATCCCTGATCTTCCAGAATATGGCAGGAATAAGTCTGGTTACTGTACCACTGAGTGCTGAAGCTGCAAGCCCTGTTTAATTTTAGCTGAATTTTCTAACCTCTCAATTGCCTACCCAGGCAGCATTTATCCAGGCCCTGTAACCAAAATGCCTTGACCTTGGAGCAGTTAATGCCTATCTTGGTGAAGATCATCCTCCTCAAGTGAGTGTTGGCTCCAACCTCCCATTTCCACCCTTTCCCCAATTTCTTCTAACTCCCTCTCATCCCTTAATCTTTCTAGTCACTTCCCTTTCCTATCTCTGAAACTTATTAACCCCCTCTTTCTTTTCCCAACTCCATCCTTTCTCTTTTCCTCCTGACCAATAAAGTCCTTTAAATCTGAAGTTTCCTATAGGAGTGTGTGTGTATATGGGTTTGCCCAATGAGAATTGGAACTTGAATATAATCTTGAAGGTGAGAAAATTGAGATATGGAAAGAGAAAAGGCTAGAAAGGTCTTACTTAAGACTAGAAAGGCATCCAACAGACAATTATTAACTATGAGCCAGTCACTGTAAATAAGGTTCTGGCTTACAAAAAAAAGCAAGAAAGAGTTTCTGCCTTTGAAGAGTTTACATTCAAATGGGAGAAGACAAGACATAAAGGGGATCTGAAAACTCAAAAAGTCAAAGTGAGGAAGAAGACCCCCACTTACCTGTAGATAAGGACAAAGAGGAAATTAATAGAAGAATCAGAATTTAGAATCACAGAATTACTAAAGTCCTTAGAACATTTGTCCAAACTCTCCATTTTGTAAAGAAGAGAAGGGATTTGACTAGAGTTATACTGGTAATGAAGAAAAAAGTTAGGATTCCAATCTAGATTCTCTGTCTCTGAATTCAATATTCTTTCTACTATACCATTCTACTTTTCTTGCTTAAATCTGGGGCTATTTGCATTGCCATTGCTATCCATTTTCCTCTCCTCTTCTGTCTATATTATGAAAGGTCCCCTCTTCCTTGGAAGGGGGCGATTCTTAGTGCCCAAAGGGAGCAATGGAGCTTCCCATTCCAACACCAACATCTTTTTTATATAAATATTTTATTTGTTTTTCAATTATACACAATAGTAGTAAATATTTTGAATTTTATAATTTTCCCCCCCACCCTTCCTTCTCTCTCCCCTCCAGAAGGCAGTCTGATAAACTGTACTTTATTTCCATGCTATACATTGATCAAAATTGAATGTGTTGAGAGAGAAATCATATCCTTGAGGAAAAATATTAGAGATAGCAAAATTATATAGTAAATAAGATAACTTATTTTTTAAAATTGAACGTAATAGTCTGGTCTTTGTTTAAATTCCACAGTTCTTTCTCTGGATACAGATGGTATTCTCTGTTGCAGATCCCCTAAAATTGTCCCTGATTGTTGCACTGATGGAATGAGCAAGTCCATTAAGATTGATCATCAACCCCATCTTACTGTTAGGGTGTACAATATTCTTCTGGGTCTGCTCATCTCACTCAGCATCAGTTCATGCAAGTTTTTCCAGGCTTCTCTGAAATCCCATCCTCCCTCCTGGTTTCTAATAGAACAGTAGCCAACACCAACATCTTGCTTACCCAGCCTAAGGGAAAAAAGTAGAAGAAATTAGAGTGCAAACTAGTTAGTAACTACTCAGGCCAAAGTAGCTAGAAAATGAAGTAAAATGGGGAATTTATCAGTTGGCAGTTTGTAATAAGAAGTTTGTTTTTAAGATAAGAAAGCAAACAGATAATCACCCTTTTTGTGAATCCAGAAGATGTCATGCTAAAGTAGAATTCTGGGAATTTTGCTGACAATCTTGGAGGAAAATTGAATTTAATGAGCATTTATTTGATGCCTATTATGTGGCAGGCACGCTAGTTGATTCATTGTTGATGCTTAATCATGTCCATCACTTCGTGACCCCCCCTTTTGGGGTTTTCTTGTCAAAGCACTGGAGTGGTTTGCCATTTCCTTCTCTAGATGATTTTACAGATGGGGAAACTGAGGTAAACAGGGTTAAGTGACTTTCCCATGGTCACACACCTAGTAAGTGTCTGAGACCAGATTTTAAACTTTGGTCTTCCTAAATCTTAGCCTGGTACTCTATCCACTATGCTACTTTACCCCATGCTAGCTGAGAGGCAAATAATTTGCAAGCAAGATAAGAGTTTGTTTTCTTTTATAGGGAAATATGTACAGAGATATATAGATATAGAATATATGCAAAACAAATGCAATGTCATATGATGAAGGAAGCATGAACAACTAGGAAAGGCATTTTGTAAGAAGTGGCTCTTGAATTGAGTGTTGAAAGAGACTATTCTAAAAGTTGAAAGTGATGTGAGAGAGCATTCCAGGAAACCTGAGCAAAGATGTAAAGTTGGGAGATAGATTTTTACATGTGGAAAACACATTTCCAAAAGGAATAGACCTTTATGTACAAAAATATAGCAGCTCTTTATATGCTGGCAAAGAATTAGAAATCAAGGGGATGGCCATCAAGCTGGAAATCAAGGGGAATGGCTGAACAAGCTGTAGTATGTGATTGTTGTGATGTGAAATGCTATTGTACTATAAGAAATGATGAGTAGGATGTTTTCATAAAAACTGGAAAAGACTTAAATGAACTGATGCAAAGTGAAGTAAAGTGAACCAGTAGAACATTGTACACAGTAACTACAGTAACACAGTAACTAACAGTTGTGCAGTAATCAACTGTGAATGACTTAATATTCTCAATAGAGCAATGATCCAAGATATTCCAAAGGATTCATGATGAAAAATGCTATCATCTTCAGAGAAAAAACTGATGGAGTCAGATTAAAGCATATCATTTTTCACTTTTTAAAGTTTTGTTGGTTTCTTTGTGTTTTCTTTCACTAATAAGTAAATAAGTTTTTCATGATGGCACATGTATAATCAATATCAAACTGTTTGCTTCTTAATGAAAAGGGAGAGGAGGAGAGGGAATGAATTTAAAATTCAAAATTTTTAAATTTAATGTTAAAAATTATTTTTACATGAAATTGAGATTTTTTTTAAAAAGGAGAAATATTTATTTTCTCACCTCTTCTTGGAGTTAAGATTCATCACTGTAATCATAGAACATTTGCCTTTGTTTTTGTTTTCACTTACTGTAATCATTATATATTATTTTCTTAGTTTTACCTTATTTAGCATTAGTTCATCAAGACTATTGTTGTTTTTCTTAATTCCTTATTTTCTTTCTTTCTTTCTTTCTTTCTTTCTTTCTTTCTTTCTTTCTTTCTTTCTTTCTTTTTCTTTCGTTTTTTTGGCAGGGCAATGGGATTAAGTGATTTGCCCAAGGTCACAGAACTAGATAATTATTAAGTGTCTGAGAGCGAATTTGAACTCAGGTCCTCCTGACTCCAGGGCTAGTGCTCTATCCTCTGTGCCATCAAGCTGTCCCTATTATTTCTTTTTACTCTTTTATTTTTTTTGGTTTTTGCAAGGCAGTGAAGTTAAGTGATTTGACCAAGGCCACAGAGCTAGGTAATTATTAAATGTCTGAGGCCTTGTTTGAACTCAGATCCTCCTGACTCCAGGGTAGGTGCTCTATCCACTGTGCCACCTAACTGCCCTGTCCCCATTATTTCTTATAGTGAAATGATATTCCCTTATATTCACATTCACATGGCAATAGGGTTTTCTGGGTTAAAGGGTTTTATTAACAGGTTAATGACTTTTCTTGAACAATTCCAAGCTATTTGCTAGAATAGTTGAACCAATTAAGGTCTCCACTAACAACAATTTATTGTCTTAAGAAACATTTTAAATGTTACATAAGGCCTGGAGTAAAAAAGACCCAAATTCGAATCCAATCTCTCAGACACTTACTAGCTGTGGGACCATGGGCAATTCATTTAACCCTGTCTGCCATGGTTTTCTCATCTGTAAAATGAGTTTAAGAAGGAAATGGCAAACCACTCCAATATCTTTAAAAAGAAAACACCAAATGGGGTCATGAAGAGGCAAAAATGACTGAACAACAACACAGTATTTTAAATACAAGAGGGTCAGTAAATTGAGAATGTTTTATTTGCCAGAAGGATACATTCAGTGGAATATACCAGAAAATGGAGATTTCTAACTGTATTTGGGATGTGATACAAAGCTGTTGCAGCATCAAGTTCCTTGTGAGAGACTAATACTTAGAATTTTCATTATCCCAAAGTGTTGGTTTTATCATCTGAAATTGGCTCTTAGTAAGAAATATTGCTCCTGACTAATAACTAAGATAACAAGTTTAAGTAGAATTGTCCATGACTTATTAACAAATCCTTTCTCTCTCTTGGCCTCAGGATGTGGATCTGAGATGTGGATGTTTTTTAATTTTCCCTTGAAAAATTGTATTCATGAATCATAAAACAGAATATTAGAGCTGGGACCTTAGAGATCAAACCAACTCATTCATTTTACAAGAGGAAATTGAGGTCTAGAGATAAGGAAGTGATCTGCCTGAGGGTGCACAGCCAATCAGGGGCAGAACTGGGTGGGACTTGAACCTTGCTCTTCTGGAGTCCAACCCCCAATGACTCCCACTTCTCCTTCTCTGACTGCAAAAATAGAAAGTCCCATTTGGCAATAAATTCACTTTTATGAAAGCTGCCTTGAGTTAAGTGGTCTTGTATCTCACTTTTAGGAGAGTAATAGCCCAGAGCTGCCAGGCAGCCCTAATCTTTCTAAGAAGGCTGGGTACCTGCCTCCATCAGGCAAAGCCCAGACTAAGCCATAGCTATACCACAAAAATTCATTGACCATGTGGAAAGCCTTATAAATGGAACTTGGTGCTCTGGCTGTGAAACAGGAAAGAAGAAAATGGGAGAGATATTATACCCAACTGGCTTTAGGAATATAGCAGGTTGTTAAGCACAGTTTAGATGAAAACCTTTAAAAAAAAACTCGTGTTTTTTATTTTTACAAGAACACACATGGGCCTTGCCAGTGGGTACTCTTGGACTGGTCCTGGGGAGTGAGGCAATTGGGAGAAAAAGTGAACTGGATGAAGTAGTACACTTTATCGTCATCATCATCATCATCATCATCACCAAGCATTTATTAAGCACCTACTGTATACCACAAACTGTGCTAATCACTAGGGATACAAAGAAAAGCAAAGGACATCTCTTGGTTTCAAGGTGCTCATAGTCTAAAGGGGGAAACAATATTATACAAGTAACTATATATATATATATGTATACATTATACTCACATACATATACACATTTACATAATGTAAATGAGAAGGGATAATCTCAGAGGGAAGGCACTACTGGTTTTTGGAAAGGGGAGAGGGGACTAGGAAAGGGTCAGTCCAATATGGAACATAGCTGTACAAATAGTTAAGGGGTTAGAGCCTGGAGAGTCTTCCAGTGTAGGAAAAGGAGCCTGAAATTGAGTCTATAAGGTGGAAGGGAGCCTCAAGAGGGTGAGGTGGAGGGGTTGGGAAGATAACTATAAATGTGAGGAAGGATGTACTGAGGAAAAATATTGCAAAGATTCAACAGGATGTGAAGACTAATGAGAAGGGGATGCAAGGGAGAGGGAGGAGTCAGGGACCATTCTGAACCTGCAATCCTGATGACCTGATCACAGACTACAAGAGCTGGCATCCACAAATTCAGATTCCTCACACATGTATGTAGTCATTCCTTTCTTGGCATCCCTGATGAGGTCATTTGACCTCTACTTGGACACCTCTAAGTGATGGGGAAAATCACTATTGATGCAATGCTTTGAGCAATTCTGACTGTTATATTTTTCTTTATATGACACTGGGATGTTTTTCACAGTAATCATCCCTAAATCCAAATCCTGCTTTCTAGGGCAATAGGCCTGAATTTAATCTTACTTTTTCACATGGCAGCCTTTCAGTTATTTCTTGACAATGATGTTATTCTCTTTAATCATCTTTTCTTCAAGCTAAATAGTCACCTGCCTCTTTTGGGGATCTTGATGTTGATCTGCTTCATACTATTTTTCCATACTATTTTTCTGAATCTTAAATCAGAAAATCAGGGTTCAAACCCCTTTAGTGACACAACTTGCATGATTTTGAGAATGTCACTGAACTTTGTTGGGACTGAGTTTCTTCATCTATAAAATGAAGGGATTGAACTAAATGACTTCTGAGGTTACTTCTAGCTCTGAATCTATGGCCTTACAAGCCTTTCTGTTATAATCCTTCTGTCCCTAAGACTATGGTGTCTTCTGCAATAAGAGTGTGTCCCAAATGGATAGTGAGGACTTTCCCTATATGGCTTGAAGAGAAGGAGAATAGAAATCTCTAGCCTCTTCTCTCCCCATCCTTCTCCAAAGAAGATTAAACCATTTCCAGTCATTTTGATTCATATTTGGCCACTGGACCCAGATGGCTTCAGAGGAGCAAGTGAGACTGGTAATTTTACACAGAACCCCTCATTCTTCAAGAACAAAGGACAAGTAAGGCAGTTAGGTGGTGCAGCAGTGGATAGAGCACTAGCCCTGGAAGTCAGGAGGACCTGAGTTCAAATCCAGATTCAGACACTTAATAATTACCTAGCTGTGTGACCTTGGACAAGTTACTTAATCCCATTGCCTTGCAAAAACCAAAACAACAACAACAACAACAACAACAACAACAACAATCCCTTCCAGGAGGGGAAGGAGGAAGCTGGAGCCCGAAGCTACCACTGTGTTCTCTTCAGAGAGAAATACCAGACTGGAATTATATCTCTCTGTTCCTTTAAATACCCTTCAACTTAGAGGATATAATCAGGTTAGATCTAGCTTCTGATCACTTTGCCTTTATTATTGAGGGGAAGGAAGACCCCAATATATATTCAAGGCTTGACCCCTTTTCTACCAAATATCTACCAAATACCACAATGAGCACTTAGAAAGAATAACATAGAAACCTATTTATCCAAATAGCAACATAGAAATCTAAGAAGGTTTACACAGATTTGAAGGCGCTCTTCCATTACAAGTGAAATAATATAACTCAACTAAGAGAATCCTAGCTCTGATCTAAGAAGAAACTCTCTGAGGTCTTTATCGTAGCAATCTGGGTATGGGACATTTTGCAGACTTTTGACTTCTCTTAGTCTTTCCAGAATTTTTTCTTTCAGCAACCGAAAGTGACATTGGTCCCTTCCATCTTCTCTTCTCCAGGGTGGAGGCCAGAAGCACAGGAAGAAATCAGCTCTTGAAGAGTCCCAAAGATTAAAGAAAGCTGGTGCTGTCCCATTCTGGTCAATTCTTTCCAGCTTCTCACTAAGGACATTCATCTTCTCCAACAAGGAGAGTCAAATGGGTTTCAGATCAAGGGTTACACTTCTTACCATACCTCCTCTCATACCCTTCTAAGCCTGCTCCATTCTCTTGCTTGGGAGGAGTATAGTTTGAGAAGAAGCCTGAGAAGGAGGTCCCCAGATTTTTCTTCCAGGGATGGACCCACAAGTGGGTAATCTAGATTCCTAATGCCAGAGCTCCCAAGAGTCTTTCTGAACATCAAGTCTAACCAACCTTCACTGTATCTTTGGTTAAACCAAGGCCCAGAGAGGGTAGGGGCACACAACAAGTTCACAATGACTGGAATTTGAATTTCCAATCTCCTGGCTCCTTCCCATCACCAAACCTCTTTCATTTAGATTATTGGTTGTCCCAAGTGACCAGAGCTAGATGAGTGGCAGTCCAAATGAACCTTCCATCTCTGTGTTGACTTCTGGACAGTGGGTGAGGTGAGGACTTCCCTCCAACCACAGGCCTAACCTAAGCTCAGTAAGGCACATAAACATATTTTACATGTAAACTGGCCAATTAAGAAGGCAAATGTTTTAAAACATGAGGATTTATTGGCATAAAATTTGCTATCTATCAACACTGCATAAACAGTTCTGCATAAAAAGCCATCTGGAAAGGAGCCGTTTATCATGTTTATTCAGTTACAAGTTGGTGGTTTAGAATTGGTGCCTGGCTCATTAGCAGCGAGGACAGAGACACCCTGTGTGGCTGTGCAGGCCCGCGTGGGTGGCAGTGTGTGGATGCTTGTGCCAGGGGGAATGGGGTGTGTCTTGGGGACTTGGGGAGTGTAGATGAATATGTGTGTGCCTGTATTCATAATGCTAGCTTGTAAATGGATGTGTATCTATGGAAGCCCCTAGCTGGAAATGTTCTCTTCCTCCTCTCTCCACCCTTATTGAGAACCTTCCCAGGCCAGGGTCTGCCTTCCCTTTATGACCCTATTCATACCCTGCAGTGAATTGCAGTTCTGGTTCCTGTCTTGTCTCTTGTTACCCTACAAGCAGAAAGAAGGCAAGGATAGGGTTATAGCTCTCCTCCAGGACAAGGTATTATATAGATGCTTATGGAATAAGTGAATGAATATAGATATTAGTAAATATTTGTGTGCTTGACACACCTCCAGTGCTTGCAATCAATCAACATGCATTTATTAATATAAATATATTAAGACAGATAGTCTGTCACTGTCCCTGCAGGAAGAAAACATTATTAAGCTTCCATGAATCAAGCACTTTTCTAGGCCCTGGGAATACAAAGAAAAAAATTAAACAATCCTTTCCTCTCAATAGCTTATAATGTATCAAAGGAGACAATATTCAATCTAATAAGCACCCACAGAGGGCCAGGCCCTATCTTTAGCCTAGGGAATACAATAAATAAGAAGAAAGTCAACCTCTGCCCTTAATGAGCTTACAATTGAAATGATCAATATGCACATGTACATAGGAGGAAAATGAATGCAGATTGGTTAAAGCAATTTTATACAGATAAGTAAAAAATAAATTGAAAGTAGTTGAATACATGATAGGTAGGCCCTTTAGCAATTCTGGGGAATGAGATGGGCTTCAGCAGGAAGGAGGTGCTTAGGTATCTAGAATGTATCTAGAAGGAAGTGAGGTATTCTATGAGGAGGAGGTGAGGAGGAAGGACATTCCAGGCATGAGGGTCAGCCAGGACAAAGGCATTCCTCCATGTGTGAGGAATAGAGACAAAGGCAGTTTGACCACATTTGGGAGTTCAGGAAAGGGAGTATATACAATGACACTGAAAACTATAACTTGGTTGAGGCCAAGCTGTGAAGGTCTTTAAAAGACAGATAATGAAGTTTATAGTCTATTCAAGAGGAAATAGGAAGCCTCTGGAATTAATTGAATGGAAAAAGAGTGACATAGTCACTTTAAGAAAAGTGATATAGTCTCTTTAAGAAAAATCACCTTGCTACCTGTGAGTAGGCTGTTATTAGCTGTCTGACCTTAGGCAAACCATTTAATTCAATCCAGTTTAGGACAGTAGGGTGGAAAGAACACTGAGTCTAGAGTCAGGGCCTTTATGTGGAATATTCAGGGAACATCAAGTAGGTCAGTTTGTCTGAAATAGTAATCTGAATTAGTGCATGCCTCAGTTTTCTTATCTGTAAGAAGATAATACCTATAGCACCTTCTTCACAGGGTTTTTGTGAGGCTCAAATGTGTTAAGGCATGTAAAGCCCTTTGCAAATATTAAAACGTGTAAATATAAGCTATTATTGTTAGTGCAAATTGCTGATTATCTATATACAACTGGTTCAGGATTGACTCCCACATGAGTAATGAATCATTTCCTGTCTGTCAAAATATAATTAATTTCAATTTTTGTCATGTTGTTAAGTATTTGCTATGTCTAGAACCTTGTCATCGTTTCTCAAAGATAGCAATGATACAGATGGGGGCTTCTTTTATAGCCTACAAATCTCTCGTCTCTTATTTTTATTCCTTAAACTTAAAAAAAATCCTTTTTCTTTATATTTTTTAACCTTCTTCATCTACTCCTACCTTTGCATCAAAGTCAGTGGTTGTTAAAATATATGTTGATTTCATCTGAAAAGTGTTATCAAATTCTTCATAGAGTATCTCTCCCTCCTCATCCTCAATGACAGATATCATCCTCAGTCATTTGCATTAAGGATTTTGGGGTTTTTTTTGTTAATACTTATTATGAGTGTAACAACACAAGATAACCAAATGTTCCGTGAAATTGTGTTTCTTTTGGCCTTTGGGTATGCAATAAAACCAACTCTGCTGACTACTCCCTTTGCTTCTCCAAACAACCTGCGTGCTATGCTTCCATTAGGTTCAACCTCCTTATTGTGTGATTTTTATAATAGTGAAAATGTGAAGATAATATAATTCAGTTTCTCCATCAGTGTGCCCATTCATTGACAAGGATCTGATAGAGAGTGAGAGTAGAGAGGATCAAAAACTGAATTAAGGTTTAAATATGGCCTAAGAATTATGAGGCTTAGCCCTTCTGTCCCCTTTGGTGATACTCTGTCACTGTCACTGCAAGAAGCAAACAGGGCTATACAAGATTGAGGGTCATTTTTTATTATTTTTTTTTAGCCAGTTGCCAAGCCAGATTCATGACCAAGCATCTTGCTTACAGTTCCTGAGGTTCTGTGTGCTTAACTAGGTTATTCTCAGGGATACCTCTTAGAGAATCCTCTTAGAGAAAAGATCAAAATTAAGTGAAAGATGGAAGAACTAGCTGAATGATCCTAGGCAAGTCATTTAATGTTTATTTGCCTCAGATTCTTCAATTATAAAAAGAGGGAAATAACAACTATCTCACAGTCAGGATCAATATTTGTAAAAAGTGCTTAGCAGGGGCAGCTAGTGGATGGAGCAATGGATAGAGCATGGGCCCTTGAAGAAGGAGTCTAAGTGCAAATCCAGCCTCAGACACTTAATAATTACCTAATTGTGTGACCTTGGGCAAGTCACTTAACCCCATTGCCTTGCCAAAAAACAAAACAAAAGAAAAAGAAAGAATGTTAATTTAATTAATTTATTTTTTGCAAGGCAATGGGGTTAAATGGCTTGCCCAACGCCACACAGCTAGGTAATTATCAAGTGTCTGAGACCAGATTTGAACACAGGTAATCCTGACTCCAGGGCCGGTGCTTTATCCACTGTGCAACATAGCCACCCCCTAAGAAGGTTAATTTTAAAAAATAGTGTTTAGCAACTTTAGAGACTGTGTGTCCCTGAACAAACTATTTAATCTGTTTGCCTTAGTTTCCTCAACTGAGATAATAAATGAGGTGTAATTAAAACCACCCCAATATAACCTATCAAGAGAAGTAATTGATTGGGTAGCTAGGTGACTCAATGGAGTACCTGGTCTGGAATCTGGAGTTCAAATTTGACTTCATACACTTAAGAGCTGTGTGACACTGGGCACTTTTTAACCCTGTTTACCTCAGTTTCCTCATCTGTAAAACGGATTGGGGAGGAAATGGCAAACCATTTCAGTTATCTCTGCCAAGAAAACCCCAAATGGGATCATGGGGACTCAGAAATGACTTGAAAACAACTTAACAACAACATTGATACCTAGAAATGGATGGGAGGAAAGATATCAATACAGATTATAATAGTTTCATGATTTAGTCAAGTAAATTAATTACCATAATGAGAATATCAAAAGAGTCTAAAAAAAATCACCTTAGTCAGCAAACACTTTACTTACCTGCCAAATGAAGAGATGTGATAGTCAATTGCAGTACCAATTTAGAATTGGAACTCATTTATAAAATCTTGTGGAGAAGGATGGTGGGCAATTATGAGCAGTTATCCCCCCATGAAACAGCAAGAAGCATTAGAGGGAAAAACCAGTTTAACACAAGCTTGGCAAGAGAAGGAAGCAAAGCCATTCTGAGGGTATTTATTTTTATTTACTTATTTGTTTACATATTAATAAAATAGTCTTGTTGTGAAAGTAAACATTACCTTTCCTCCCTGCACAAAAATAGAAAAATCTCACAAAAAATAAAGTGAGAAAAAAAATTGTACTTCAGTTTGTGTTCAGATTCCATCAGTTCTGTCTCTGGGATAGATTGCATTCTTTATCATAAGTCCATTGGAGGGTCAGCTAGGTGGTGTAGTGGATAAAGCACCAGCCTTGGAGTCAGGAGTACCTGGGTTCAAATCTGGTCTCAGACACTTAATAATTACCTAGCTGTGTGGCCTTGGGCAAGCCACTTAACCCCATTTGCCTTGCAAAAACCTAAAAAAAAAAAATAAGTCCATTGGAGAAGTTACTTCCATATTTTTCCCCCACTGTTGCTGCTATTACTAATTGTATTTCCCTCCATCCATTCCTCCTTTTTTCCCATTTATTCTATTCTCTCTCTCATTTCACATTGTCCCTTCTTAAAAGTGGGTTATGGGGCAGCCAAGTGGTACAGAAGACAGAGCACCAGCCCTGGGGCCAGGAGGACCCAAGATTCTGAGGGTATTTAAAGCAGAAACTGGAAGATGGATAACAAACAAAGCAGAGACAGAAAAGATCAAACTCTTAACCAGAGGAGAATGAAGTTCCCACATTTAGATTCCTATATCATAGCCCTAGATTTGCTAATAGTGAGAATGGAAATAGCACAGAAGAAAACAAAGGAAAAGGGAGGGGAGTTACTAGTAAGAAAGAGAATTATAAGCATCTTACAAAGTGTCTACTATTTGCTAGGCACAGCACTATCTTTTTTCTTGCAAATTTTATCTTTTTTGATCTTCTCCAACAATCTTGGGAGTAGGGTACTATTATTATTCCCATTTTCTAGTTAAGGAAACTGAGGTAAACAGAAGATAAATGACTTGTTCAGGGACACACAATTAATCTCTGAAGTCACAAAGCACGTTTTACAAATATTATCTGATTTGATCCTAACAGTAGCACTGTGAGATAGTTGTTACTCCCCCCCTTTTTATAACTGAGGAATATGAGGCAAACAGATATTAAGGGACTTGCCTAGAATCATTCAGCTAGTGTCTTAGGGTGGATTTAAACTCGAGGCTTCCTGATTTCTCTAGAACCAATAATTAATTTACGTGTCAATTTCAACATCCAAATGAAATTTTTATGAGAGTGATCTATACATGTCATTAAAGGCATCTTTGATGAGAGTATTAAAAATGAACAGACATGCTGTCCCAAGTGATATCACATAGCAGGCCACAAATTTATCATTCTACAACTGACTTAAGGTGTAGAGAATCACTATGCTTGTTGTTCATTGACCATAAAAAAGCATTTGTTGTTTTTGGTTTTTGCAAGGCAATGGGGTTAAGTGGCTTGCCAAAGGCAACACAGCTAGGTAATTATTAAGTGTCTGAATTCAGATTTGAACTCAGGTCCTCCTGACTCCAGGGCTGGTGATCTATCCACTGCACCACCTAGCCGCCCCATGAAAAAAGCATTTGATTGAAATATTGTTTCTCCCTCTATCTGAGTCTCTCACTGAGCTTCTCTCTTGTAACAAATTCATGGACAAGTAAAATGTGGAAAGGAATATTAATTAGGAAACTAAGCTATCTTCATTTCTCATATGCATCATAGTGTCAAAACAATAAATATTATTATCAAGAGAAGCTCACATTTTTCTATTGCTTGAAAGTTTACAAAACATTTTTTTCCAAGCATTCATTGGACGCAGATATGGGACTTGTAGGAGTTTTATCACTATTGAGTATCAGAGCAGAGACTCAAACCTAATTACAAGATTCTTTTCACTGTGGAGTAAAAAACTCCTCCCATAACTTCCTTTTACTTAGGGTTGATTTGCCATTAGCAGCTCTGCTTAGTTTCAATTACATCATCATCATGATGCTCTCCTTTTTGAGTGTCTACTCCTCACTTTCATTTTCCTTTTATACATTGTCTTTTCCCCCATTCCTGTTAGATTGAGGGCAAGAATTGTCTTTCTTTTTTCTTATTTGTATCTCTGGTCTTAACATGGTCCCTGGTACATATTAGGCATTTAATAAATGTTTCCATATATTATATCTCTATTATACATATATGTATATTTCAAAATAAGGAACTAGAGAGGCACTGAGACCTGCCATCATGACCATATTATGGTTAGAGGGGACATTTCTCCAGTGCCAAGCTAAGGCCACAATAAAGGAGCCAGAAATCATAAGGGGCAAAACTGACCAACTGACTGGTTAAAAAAATTAGGCAAACTGACCAGGATAGCAGGAAAAGTGTGATTTTTTTAAATTTTTTTTATTCTCATTTTGTACAAATGTTTTTTTACATTAATAAAATATTCTTGTTTACAAGTAAACAAAATACCCCTCCTCCCCCATGACTATAGATAGACTTGCTTGGGCGAAAAAAGTAAAGGGGAGAGAAAAAAATTAAAATAAAAAAATAATAATAGTAATAATTGTAGGTATGGCCAGGTGGCGCAGTGGACGAGGCACCAGCCCTGGAGCCACGAGCACCCGAGTCCATATCCAGCCTCGTAAACCCAACAATCACCCAGCCGTGTGACATGCAAGCCACCCGATCCCCACTGCCCTGCAAAAACCAAAAAAAAAGAAAGGAAAAAAGACCCAAAATAAAATAAAATAGTAATAATAGTAGGGGTGGCTGGGTGGCAGACAGAGCATTGGCCCTTGAGCCAGGAGCACCTGGGTCCAAATCCGGCCCCAGACACCCAAAGATCACTCTGCTATGTGGCCCCAGGCAGGCCATCCAGCCCTACTTGCCCTGCACCCTCCCCCAAATAATCATAACAAAAAATGTGCTTGAGTCTTTGTTCCAACACCAACAACTCTGTCATGGGTGGATCTCATTCTTTATGATAAGTCCATCACAAAAGTTATTTCCATATTTTTCCACCATTGCCATTGCTGATCGCAACTCCCTCCTTTCTTATTTCTCCACTACCATGTACTCTATTTTCTCTCTCCTTTCACTATGACTCTGCTTTAGGGTCGCTGAGTGGCACAGCAGACAGATCCCTGGTCCTGGGGCCAAGAAGCCCTGAGCCCCCATACCACCCCTTAGACCCAGAATCCACCTGGCCCTGTGGTCCTGGGCAGGCCATCCATTCCCAGCCCCTCGCAAGAAGTAAGAAAGAAAATGTGTTATATCTGGCCACTCTCTCTCCATGGTCCATCCTCTCCTCCTTTATTCACACCCCCACCCCTTCCCCCTGCTCCCCCCTCCTTCTTACTCCAGATGTCTATACCTCATTGAGTATATTTGCTGTTTCCTCTCCTAGCCATCTCTGATGAGAGCAAAGGTTCCCTCATTCCCCCTTGCCTCCCCTCTTCCATATCATTGCAATAGCTCATTGTAATAAAAAAAATTTTATGTGAAATATCTTGGACTATTCCCCCTCTCCTTTTTCTTTCTTCCATTCCATTTCCCTTTTTTTTCTATTGACTCCATTTTTACACCATATTTTATCTTCAAATTCAGCTTTCTCCTGTGCTTCAACTATAAAAGCTCTCTCTACCTGCTCTATTAACTGAGAAGGTTCATATGAGTATTATCAGTGTCATTTTTCTATGCAGGAATACATGCAGTTCATCCTCATTAAGTCCCTCATATTTCCCCCTTCTCCTCCAGTCTCCATGCTTCACCTGAGTCCTGTATCTGAAGATCAAACCTTCTGTTCAGCTCTGGCCATTCCAAAAGGAACATTTGAAATTCCCCTGGTTCATTGAAAGTCCATCTTTTTCCCTGGAAGAGGACATTCAGCCTTGCTGGGTGGTTCATTCTTGGCTGCATTCTAAGCTCTTTTGCCTTCCGGTATATTGTATTCCAAGACCTACAAGCTTCCAATGTAGCTGCTGCTAAGTCCTGTGTGATCCTGACTGCAGCTCCATGATATTTGAACTGTGTCCTTCTGGCTGCTTGTAATATTTTCTCTTTGACTTGGGAGTTCTGGAACTTGGCTATAATATTCCTAGGGGTTGGTTTTTTGGGATCTCTTTCTCAGGGGGATCGGTGGATTCTCTCCCTTTCTATTTTGCCCTCTGCTTCTAGAATATCAGGGCAATTTTCCTGTAGTAATTCTTTGAAAATGATGTCAAGGCTCTTCTCCTGATCATGACTTTCAGGTATTCCAATAATTTTTAAATTATCTTTCCTAAGTCTGTTTTCCATATCAGTTGTTTTTTCAATGAGATATTTCACATTTTCTTCTAATTTTTCATTTTTTTTGTTTTGAAGTATTGATTCCTGATTTCTGTTAAATTCATCAATCTCCCTGAATTCTATTCTTTGTCTGAAGGATTTGTTCTCCTCAGAGAGTATTCTTATCTCTTTTTCCATCTGGCCAATTGTGCTTTTTAAAGCATTCTCCTCCTCAATAACTTTTTGAACTGTTTTATCCATTTGACCTAAGCTGGTTTTTAGCATGCTATTTTCTTCAGCATTTTTTTGGATTTCCTTGACTAAGCTGCTGACTTCATTTTCATGTTTTTCCTGCATCTCTCTCCTTTCTTTTCCCAGTTTTTCTTCCAACTCCCTCATTTGATTTTCAAAGTCTTTTTTGAGCTCTATCATAGCCTGAGCTCAATTTCTGTTTTTCTTGGAGTCTTTAGATGCAGGAGCTTGTGCTTCCTCATCTTCAGACTGAGTATTTTGATCCTTCTTGGGCTCATTTGCAAAATATTTCTCAATAGTCTTCTTTTTGTTTCTCTGCTTGCTCATTTTCCCAGCCTGGGCCTGGTTTGGGGTGTTTCTTGAGCTTTTGGGACACTCCCACAAGGGTCTCAGTGTGTGTGGCTCTGTCCTTCCTCCTGGTCTGTGAATGACCATAAGTGCCCCCCTCTGCCACGGGGCTGAGGTGGGGGGGGGCCCTGCTGTTCTATGGGGGGGCCTAGACTGGGATCAGGATCTGAATGTGGTCAGAGCCCCTGAGTCCTGTTTCAGGGGCAGAGGACAGAGATCAGCAGTCTTTCTTCACTCCCCTCCCTCAGCTCAATGGGCTCATGCCCTGGGGGCTCCTGCTTACCCGCTCTGCCTGCTTCTGTTTCCTGGATCAGGGCTGGGGAAAGACCATGCTGCTTGCTGTGTGCCCTGAGGGCTGGGCTCCACGTGCTCACTCTAGCAGAGGTCCCCCCAGCTGTTCCCCCACTTCGTGCCCGGTGCTCCTTGGGGTGCAACTCAGGAGACTCCCCCGCTGCTGTGAGCTGAGAGCAGAGCCTTTCTGCTCTTTTCCAGGTTACCTTGAGTAGGAGAACTGCCTCACTGGGTCCCTTTGTGGGTTCTGTCTCTCGAAAGTTTAGTTAGAGTCCTTAGCTGATGAATTTTATCAGAGAGCTCCTAAGACTTGATCCCTTCTTGTCGCCATCTTGGCTCCACCCCCCAAAAAGTGTGATGTTAATGACCTACCTGGGGTGAGTAGCACTGGAGTAAGACCATGGAAAAACTTTTCAAGTTTTGTCATTTTGCCATTGATTATATTGTATCATTTTGACCAAGCTATTTCCTCCCTCTGGACCCCACATTTTTCATTGGTAAAAGGGAAATTAAGACACCTAAGTGGCACCCATAGTGCATAGAGTACTGAGCTTGGAATCAGGAAGACTCATCTTCTTGAGTTCAAATGTGATCACTGATAATTACTAGCTATGTGACTCTGGGTAAATCACTTAACACTGTCTCCATTTTCTCATCTGTAAAATGATCTGGAGAAGGAGATGACATACTACTTCAGTATCTTTGCAAGAAAATTTTAAAATGGATTCACAAAGAGTTGGACATTATTAAAAAGAAAAAAACAGCAAAAGGAATTATCTTTGCTTTGCCTCATTCAAGACTGTTGTGAGGAAAGGGCTTTGTAAATCATAGAGTAACAGAAATAGGAAATGCTGTTCTTGTTATTCCTTCATGATAATTTTTTCCAAAATCATGATTTTAGGGTCTGAAATTGAGTCCTCAATGGCAGTCTGGCATAGTGGATATAACACTGGACTTAGAGCTCAAAGATTCAAACTGAATATTAGCTCAAATGCTTGTTAGCCATGTGGCTCTGAGCAAATCATTTAATGTCTCAAAACCTTGTTTTCCTTATCTTAAGTGGGAATAATTATTTACGTCTTTCACTGAACATGATGTACAGAATGGAGAAACTGCCAAGTAATGTATGCCTTACCCATAGGGTAGGAACATAGCCCTGGGTGAGTTGCTCTGTTCTGAAGTTTTTTTAGCTGGTTCAAAGTGATAAGCAAGAGAAGTGATTGGTAGTGAGAGACTGAAAGACTTATAAAAATCAAAGAGATTTCCCCTAGACTTGTTAGAAATTAGATTGTTAGATGATTGGTTATTGTCCTTTGTTCTTGAAGAGGATCGAAATTACATCACTATGTTGTGGTCAAGGTACAGTGTGTCCAACTGTGGCTGATCAGACCAATATGAACTCAGAAAACTCTACTAAAGATTAGGCACAAATAATCCATATGATCATTTCAAGTGGAGATGTCTCCAAATTTGTGTATCTTATGTTTCTTTGGGGCTACTTCAATTCTGCTTTGTTCATAAAGCGCAGCGCCTTCTTTGATGTGAGCACACTATGCTGGGCAGTCCTGTGCCAGTGTCTCTCATGTCTCACAATCAATGCCAAAGTTCTTCAGAGAGACTTTGAGAATGTCCTTGTTACTCTTCTGACTTCCATGTGAACATTTGCCTTGGGTGAGCTCTACACAAAACAGTCTTTTAGGGAAATGTACGTTTGACTTTCTAGCTACATGACCAATTCATGGAAGGTGTGCTCTCTGCAGCAGAGTTTGAATGCTTTGCAATTCAACTTAAGAAAGGACCTCAGAGGGTGTAGTGGATAGAGCACCAGCCCTGGAGTCAGGAGTACCTGGGTTCAAATCCGACCTCAGATACTTAATAATTACCTAGCTGTGTGGCCTGGGGCAAGCCACTTAACCCCATTTACCTTGCAAAAACCTTAAAAAAAAACCTCCCCCCCAAAAAAAAACCAAGAGAGGACCTCAGTGTCCAGTGTCTTCTCTGCCATGTGATCTTCAAAATCTTCCTAAGATAATACAAATGGGAGTAATTTGGTTTCCTGGTATGGAGCTAGTAAACTGACCAGGTTTCACAGGCATACAACACTGAGGTCACCACAACTGCTCTGTAGACCTTCAGTTTGGTAGGCAACCCAATACCTCTTCTCTTTCCTTCAGAGCTTCCGAAATACTGAGCTAGCTCTGGTAATGTATACATATGATTTTATGAAAGGAGAGGCTTCCATTGAAACTTTTAATAGGAGTACACTTGGGTTTCTGACCTCCTATATTTTGCCTCATAATATAAAAAGGGAGGACATCTTTAATTCAAGCAACAAATGGTAACCTTTCCTTAACTTCCCTTACATGTGAGAGACAAATCTTCCCTCAATTTAATCTTTTATGTATACATGCATATACATGCATATATGTATATATGTTTATATATATTCATATATGCTAGATTTATAATTTCATTAGTATAGGGTACTCAGAGTTAGGAAACTCCTTCCAATGCAAATAAACATTTGCTCTGCAGAATTGAGAGTTTGAGTTTCCTGGGACACTGAGATTAGGACTTAGGTGACTCATCCAGGGTCATATAATAAGTATATGTCAGATGCAGGATTTGAACACAGATCCTCCTGGCTCCAAGGTCTAGTTGTTTCTTCTCTACATCTCACTGGCATATAATAGGTGCTATAAATGATTTACAACTCCTGTTTTAAAGTATGGATTTCTAGGCAATAAGTCTCTAATCTGCTCTTGGTGAAGATAATTTGACAGCCCACAAAAACTGTGGACTAGGAAGATTAGAACCATAAACATTTAGAGAGACTTTCAGATGTCCCCAGAGTCATAGCTCATTCAGCAGTGCAGAAAGGGGAGAACAACAAATATTATTAAAGAGACAGCAAATAATGAAAATGAAAAAAATCAGTTTAAAATTGAATTTTTCAGTCATTTGATGGGAATTTGAAAACTTTAAAAAAAAGGAACACATATTCTACTGCCTTTGAGAAGTGTGTGGAAGATGGGGATGCCAGACAAAGGCATATTTTAGATATTGGTCAGAATTTTAGAATCAGAAGGGACCTTAGAGATTGGATCCTGGAATTAAAAGCTAGAAGAGACCTCAGAGGTCATCTCATCCAGCTCACTCATTTTATTTTTTGGTTTAGTCTTTTCAGTAATGTCTGACCCTTTGAAACTCCTTTAGGGGTTTTCTTGGCAAAGCAACTGTAATAATTAGCCATTTCCTTCTCTAACTTGTTTAACAGTTGAGGAAACTAAGACAAATAGGGTTAAGTGACTTTACTTATAGCTAGTGAATATCTGAGACTGAATTTGAATTTATATCCTCCTGACTTCAGAGCCAACACTCTAGCCATTGTATCACCTTGTGGGTATTCCTCCCTCCCCCCACCATTTTTCAGATGAAGATCTAGACCCAGAGAGATTAAGTGATTTGCATAAAATTGCACAGATAGTACTTGTCAGAAGCAGGTTTGAATGAAGCTCATCTGAGACTAGCCATCAGCTAAACTGACCCTACTTATTTGGCAGATGAGAAAACTGAGGGAAAGTGATCATGGATAACGAACTAGAAAAGGTTATTTGCAGAGAGTCTATTTGCTCAAGGTAGGTGGTAGGAAGTGGTGGTACCTTAAATCCCAGCTACTTGGGGAGGATAAGGCTGGTAGATCTCTTCAGTTCTGGAGTGTTAAGATGAAAAGGGCTACAAATGTTTGGGGGCTTGCACTATTTGATACAAAGATGATGATGAGTCTAGGGAGCAAATGGCTACCAGGCTACTTAAGCAGGGAGAGAGACAGATCAGATCAGAAAAACAGAGTAGGTCAAAGCTTTCAGGCTAACCCATCTTGGAATGAGCTTTGTGAGGGGATTCTGAGCTTCCACCCTGGGTTGTTCAAGGTCAGGTAAATTATTAATGTTAAAAGTAAAATTTGAACTCAGATCTTCTAATTCCAGAGACCATACTTCCCCACTGTATCATTCTTCAGTCCCCACACATCTGATAGAAGAGGAAACCAAGGGCAAAACACTTGCCTTGGCCTTGTCAGTGCCATGGCCAGGACCAGAATCAAGATCTTAGGACAATCAGGGCATCTATTTTTCTTTTCTTTCATTTTTTTCTTCTCTTGGGATGGGTCCCCCATTCCTAAGTTCATTCCCCCCCCCCCCCACTAAGACTCTTCTATTATATCTCATTGAGGGAGGCAGCTAGGTGGCCCAATGGATAGAGCACTGGCCTGGGAGTCAAGAGGACATGAGTCTGAGTTCAAATACAGTCTCAGACATTTAATAATTGCCTAGCTGTGTGGCCTTGTTCAAGTCACTTAACCCCATTGCCTTAAATAAATTTTAAAAAATTATATCTCATTGATTTTTATCTCCACTTAGAAAAGTCTGGAAAACTTTAAAATTGTTATGCCTCCTATAGTAGATTGAAACTGAATTTCTTTAAAATTTAAAAATTGTCACCACTACCAACTGAAATATACAATGGTGACAGTAAAAACAAACAAACCAACTCTTGAGTTTTGGGGTATTACTTCTCTTGCAATAGGATTTCTCTCCTCCAGACCTGCCTCCTTCTTCTTGCCTTTATGCTTCATGCTTATAAGGGCTTCCTCTGGCTAATCCTTGGCACCTCCTGTCTTGGGACAACATAAATGGAAACTGAATCAGATACTCCTGAGAGAGAACTCCCTGTAAAATTTTTGGCCCTCTTCTGCTTCACTGAACTGCCAGGTGATGAAATATCAGAGGACCTGGTATCCTAAGCTATCAAGGATGAGAAGTGAGGAGAGCTCAGCAGAACCTGGATGGATTATGTTTAAGGGCAGCCCCATAACTGAAATTTTCTTTCTCTTGATGTGGCCACCAAAGGTCATTGGCACCTAAGATTGGGAACCCCTGCTCTGGAGCCCAAATTCTGATTGTTTCCTTTGCTCTCCAGTACCTAATTCCTTGTAGCATAATATATTTATCTATTTATCTTGTGTGTTTCTTTTCTTTTCTTTTTTATTTTTCCCCAGTTACATGAAAAAACAATTTTAGCATTTACTTTTAAAAGTTTGAGTTCCCATATTGTGGGCTGTTAATGTTTATTTTGTTTCTGAAATTAAAGTAGGAAGAATAAAGGGAATGCAGTTTTTAAATTCTCCCCCTTACTCCCCCCCCACACTTCCTGTCATTCCCATTGAGAAGGCAAACAATTTGATATAGCTTATACAGGTGTAGTCATGTAAAACATTCCATAATAGCCATGTTGTGAAAGAAAATATAGAGCCAAAAACCTCTCAAGAAAGATAGACTAAAAAAAAAAAGAATGCTTTAATCTATATTCACACTTTATCAGTTCTTTCTCTGGGAATGGATAAGCCTTTTCTCTCATAAGTCCTTCAAACTCTCTTGGATCATTGTATTGCTAAAAATAACTAAGTTGTTCACAGCTTGTTGCTGTTACCATGTACACAGTACATTCACTTTGCATCAGCTCATGTAAATCTTTCCAGGTTTTTCTGAGAGCATCCTACTTCTCATTCCTTATAGCAGAATAGTACACTATCATAATCACATACCATGATTTATTTGATGGGCATTCCCTCCATTTCCAATTCTTTGCCTCCTGTTGGCAATTTTTACCTTGTCTGCCTTTGCCCCTTTCCCCCATGCTCTTGCCCATTGTAGATCTTCAGTCTTTGTATGATTTAAATGTGCTATAATAAAAATCTTCAAAGAGGTTTTAAGTAATTACTGACTTACCTGATTTTTTGTGAAAGGTTCCCTAAGTCCCAGAGTAGTTAGAATGTACCATAAAAAATAGATGAAGTACTTATAATGTGCCAGACACTATGCTAAGCATTGGGGACACAAAGAAAGTCACAAGACAGTCCTTGTTCTTGAGAGTTCATAGTCTAATGTGGAGATAACTTGCAAACAACTATTGTTTATATGAATAAGATATAGAGAAGGAAAATTGGAGATAAGCTCAGAGGGAAGGTACTAAAGAAGTTCCAGAAAAGGCTTCTTATGGAAGAGATTTTAGTTGGGTCATAAAGGAAGTCATGGAGGACAGGAGGCAGAGATGAGGAAGGAGAGAATGCCAGGCAGGAGGGACAACAGAGAAAATGCTCTATCAGGAGATGAAGCATCTTGTGCTAGGAAAAGCAAAGAGGTCAGTGTCCCTGGATCAGAGTTGGAGGATAAAAAGGTGTAAGAAAACTGGACAGGTGGAAAAGGGACATAGGAGGAAACCTCTACCCAAACTCTCAAATATGGAGTAAAATCAAATATGGAATAAAACACCAACATTGCATCACATAATTTAACCCCTAAAATCAAACTAACAAATGAAAAACAAACAAAAAAACCAACAAAAAAGAAATGTTTTCTCTGATTCTCCAAATCCAACTTTTTTTTGATTTGTTTTCTTTTGTTTCCTATTTTTGTAACCAAATGTCTCTCTTCTGATTTAGTTCATCTCATTTTCCATCTTTCCATAAATACCTTTTTATATTTCCTTATAATAATAATAGCTAACATTATATTGCAATTTAAGGTTTTCAAAGCATTTTACACATATTATCTCATTTGGTCTCCATAACTACTCTGCGAAGTAGGTGCTATTATTATCTTCATTTTGCAGATAAGGAAACTGAGGTTAAGAGATATTAAAGGTAACTTACCTAGGGTCTGAGATTGGATATTTATCTTGGGTCTTTTTGTTCCAAGTCCAGCATTTTATCTAGATGCCTTTAACCTTTATCTAATGCTGAATTTTTTTTTTTAAAATCAACAATTGGGGTGGCTAGTTGGTGCAGTAGATAAAGCACTGGCCCTGGAGTCAGGAGTACCTGGGTTCAAATCTGGTCTCAGACACTTAATAATTACCTAGCTGTGTGGCCTTGGGCAAGCCACTTAACCCCATTTGCCTTGCAAAAAAAAAAACAAAAAAAATCAACAATTATGTAATTTTGATTTGTCCAGTTTGTGCCCTTGAAAAATTTAAGTACACGAAGACACACCTGAGTGGGGCAGCAGGGAGTAATGGATAAAGGAGGGGAGTCAGGAGATCTAGGTTTGACATACATCCTGTGGAACTTTGGGCAAGTCCTTCTTTTAGCCTCAA
Organism: Macrotis lagotis; assembly: GCF_037893015.1. Classification (NCBI taxonomy): domain Eukaryota; kingdom Metazoa; phylum Chordata; class Mammalia; order Peramelemorphia; family Peramelidae; genus Macrotis; species Macrotis lagotis. The sequence continues at coordinate 358,183,654 of NC_133658.1, read as the reverse complement.
GTGTCTTCCTCTTGTAAATTCCCTGTTGAACAAGTTAATCTCTCTAAACTCGCTCCCAGTTCTGACAGTCAAGAAGTCTGGCCAGAGTCCTATTTTTTCCTCTATAAAATGGGGATGTGACAACTGGCAAATCATTTAACTGCTCAGCGTCTCCCTACAGACTCTAAGTTACAGATAGGCTGGTAGATCTAAATCAAGAGAGGTGGGTGGTTCCTTACATCAAGGAAGTCGACAAATTGGGCTAAGTCGATAGAAAAGCACATAGATACACATATGTACATAGATAGATCTAGATGGATAGTCAGATATATAGATGCATATGTCCATACATACATATACACATATAGATGAATATCTATACTTTTATACATATCTATATCCATCTGTATATATATGTATATATGTGTGACACACACACACAGTTACATGCAGATAAATACAGCTGAGTGGCACAATGGAGAGAGCATTGGACCTGTAATCAAGAAGCCTCCTCTTCCTGAGTTCAAATTTAGCCTCAGAAACTCACTAGCTGTGAACTCCATATGCTTCAGTTTCTTCATCTGTAAAATGAACTGGAGAAGGAAATGATAACCCTCCCCAGTATCTATGCCAAGGAAATCCCAACTGTGGTCACAAAGAATCAGACATGGCAGAAACAACTGAACAACAATAACAACACAACACACACACACACACACACCCAGAAGAATAGATAGACAGAAGACAGACAAGTGGATGAATAGAGATAGGTACAGACACAAATAGGTAGTCAGATGGAAGTTAGATATGTAGGTAGATACATACATACATAGATGTATACTTTCATGAGGTAGATACAATGAAATAATACATATAAAGCACCATATAAATACCTATTGTTGATATTATTATTATTATTATTATAGATAGATTGATAATGAGGATTCTAATTCCTTCATTCCCAGTCTCACAGAGTCTTATTCACAGAGTAAGAATTCTTAAAATGATATAGAATTGAGGGCAACTAGGTGGTACAGTGGATAGAACACTGGCCCTGGAATCAGGAGGATCTGAGTACAAATCCAACCCCAGACTCTGGACAAATTACTTAATCCTGATTACCTACCAAAAAAGTGCCATGGAAAATGGAAATTGTCATTCTAATTAATCATGACATCAGTTGCATTCAGGTTCTATAGACAAACTATAGACAAAGAGGCCCAAGGGATCCTGAGGTGAATCTCTCACATTCTAGCTTGGGCAAGTCACTTAACCCTGATTACCTCACATCTAGGGCTATCTTCAATAGTCTTGATTCTTATCTGGTCACTGGACCCAGATGGCTCTGGAGGAGAAAGTGAGACTGGGGATTTAGCACAGCACCCCTCATTCAAATCTCATTCATGGCATCACCTCCCTGAGGGTGATCTTCAAGAATGAAGGAAAAAATCATCATCTCCAACCTACAACCAAGCATGATTCACTAGTTCCCTTCACCCACTCAACAATTCAGACAAAAGAACCCTACTTTATGTCCTCTTCCCTCCTTGCCTTTGCATAGGTAGTTGATCCTCCAGTTCCATTCAAAATGCTGTTCTTGGCCTCTGAAATTCCCTGGATTCTTACAAGTGCTAAGTCCTACATAAGGCCTTTCAGAAGGTACCTCCCTCTCCCTTCCTGTCTCCTGCCTAGTTCTTTCTCCCTCACACTTTGATTGCCTTGCATATTTATTTTTTTAAAAATCTACTCATTGTTTCCTTCAGGAATATACAAATTTCTTGAAGTCTGGGACTGGATTTTTAGTTTGTTTGTTTTTAGTTTTTAAATTCCCCAGGTAACCCGGACTGGCATTCTTGATTAATTCTCTGGAAATGGTGGCTCCTTGTGCTTTCCAAAGCCTATCCATGTACCTCCATGCTTCTCCCAAATTGCAAAGCAAGAAGAAATTCTCTATTTTGAACTATCCTAATTTAAAGATAAAGACCTTTTATTACTTTCCCACTGGCAGGAAGAAGTTTCAAGTATTCATCTGATCTCTTCCCAGGCACTTAGGATTTAATGGCCATTATGTTGTATTACTGAGAATTAATGGGAAATTTTACATTCTTAAAAGAGTGGCATATATCCAGAGTGGATGTGAGGAAGGGCATGACTGTGAATGTGCTGGGGTGCCTCTGTTCTCAGCACAAAGACACTGGCTTCATTTCCCTGTAGAGAATGAGTTGGTGAAGTCATCAGGTGTATCCTGGCCTGTTCCCCACCCCCCCTCCTCAATACTCCCCTCATTCACTTCCTTGTCTGGATGTAGCAGAGCAATGCTCAGGCTGGCCAGATTTGTGACTTCCATTGCTTTCCTTCTTGTCAAATTACCTACAATAGATCACACACACACACACACACACACACACACACACACACACACAGATACACACACATATACACACACATACACACACACACACATATATTTATGTATTTCACATTGATAAAGTCGTTACTATACATACATGCAAGGGACTGTGCTAAGCACTTTCCAGTTATGATCTCTATTCATCATTCAACAACCCTAGGAGATAGGTGCTATTATTATCCTCATTTTACAGAAAAGGAAACTAAGGTTAAGTGACTTGCCCAGGATCACATAACTAGTTGTTAAATTTGAACTCAGGTTTTCTTGACTTTAGGCTGAATGTTCTAGGCCTACATATGAAGTTCTTTTAGGATCCAGATGAGGAGGAGAAAGTGAAGTTGGTGACTTTGCAGAACCCTCTCTCACTGAAATGGATACTCCTGAATACACGTGGGGAAAAAAACACTTGATAAAACAGAAAAGCTTCTACATAGACAATATCAAGGTACTTAGGATAAAAAGGGAAGCAATCAAATTGAGAAAATCTTTGTATCAAATATTTTTGTTAAAGGCCTAGTATCGGGGGCGGAGCCAAGATGGTGACAAGAAGGGATCAAGTCTTAGGAGCTCTCTGATAAAATTCATCAGCTAAGGACTCTAACTAAACTTTCGAGAGACAGAACCCACAAAGGGACCCAGTGAGGCAGTTCTCCTACTCAAGGTAACCTGGAAAAGAGCAGAAAGGCTCTGCTCTCCGGGGTCGGAGGGGCGACCTGCCAGAGGGGTGGCCCACTAGAGCCAAAGAACTTTAGCCTCCCAGAGGCAGCCCCAGGGAGCTGGGAGTCTCAGCTCACAGCAGCGGGGGAGTCTCCTGAGCTGCACCCCGAGGAGTACCAGGCACAAAGTGGGGGAACAGTGAGGGACCTCTGCCAGAGTGAGCACGTGGAGCCCAGTCCTCAGGGCACACAGCAAGCAGCATGGTCTTTCCCCAGCCCTGATCCAGGAAACAGAAGCAGGCAGAGCGGGTAAGCAGGAGCCCCCAGGGCATGAGCCCATTGAGCTGAGGGAGGGGAGTGAAGAGAGAGAGACTGTGAGCTCTGTCCTCTGCCCCTGGAACAGGACTCTGGGGCTCTGACCACATTCAGATCCTGATCACAGTCTAGGCCCCCCCATAGAACAGCAGGCCCCCCCCCCCACCTCAGCCCTGTGGCAGAGGGGGGCGCTTATGGTTATTCACAGACCAGGAGGGAGCACAGAGCCGCACACACTGAGACCCTTGTGGGAGTGTCCCAAAAGCTCAAGAAACACCCCAAACCAGGCCCAGGCTGGGAAAATGAGCAAGCAAAGAAACAAAAGGAAGACTATTGAGAAATATTTTGCAAATGAGCCCAAGAAGGATCAAAATACTCAGTCTGAAGATGAGGAAGCACAAGCTCCTGCATCTAAAGACTCCAAGAAAAACAAAAATTGGGCTCAGGCTATGACAGAGCACAAAAAAGACTTTGAAAATCAAATGAGGGAGTTGGAAGAAAAACTGGGAAAAGGAAGGAGAGAGATGCAGGAAAAACATGAAAATGAAGTCAGCAGCTTAGTCAAGGAAATCCAAAAAAATGCTGAAGAAAATAGCATGCTAAAAACCAGCTTAGGTCAAATGGATAAAACAGTTCAAAATGTTATTGAGGAGGAGAATGCTTTAAAAAGCAAAATTGGCCAGATGGAAAAAGAGATAAAAAAACTCTCTGAGGAGAACAAATCCTTCAGACAAAGAATAGAATTCAGGGAGATTGATGAATTTAACAGAAATCAGTAATCAATACTTCAAAACAAAAAAAAATGAAAAATTAGAAGAAAATGTGAAATATCTCATTGAAAAAAACAACTGATATGGAAAACAGACTTAGGAAAGATAATTTAAAAATTATTGGAATACCTGAAAGTCATGATCAGGAGAAGAGCCTTGACATCATTTTCAAAGAATTACTACAGGAAAATTGCCCTGATATTCTTAGAAGCAGAGGGCAAAATAGAAATGGAGAGAATCCACCGATCCCCCAGAAAAAGAGATCCCAAAAAACCAACCCCTAGGAATATTATAGCCAAGTTCCAGAACTCCCAAGTCAAAGAGAAAATATTACAAGCAGCCAGAAGGACACAGTTCAAATATCGTGGAGCTGCAGTCAGGATCACACAGGACTTAGCAGCAGCTACATTGGAAGCTCGTAGGGCTTGGAATACAATATACTGGAAGGCAAAAGAGCTTAGAATGCAGCCAAGAATGAACTACCCAGCAAGGCTGAATGTCCTCTTCGAGGGAAAAAGATGGACTTTCAATGAACCAGGGGAATTGCAAATGTTCCTTTTGGAATGGCCAGAGCTGAACAGAAGGTTTGATCTTCAGATACAGGACTCAGGTGAAGCATGGAGATTGGAGGAGAGGGGGGAAATATGAAGGACTTAATGAGGCTGAACTGCATGTATTCCTGCATAGAAAAATGACACTGATAATACTCATATGAACCTTCTCAGTTAATAGAGCAGGTAGAGAGAGCTTTTATAGTTGAAGCACAGGAGAAAGCTGAATTCGAAGATAAAATATGGTGTAAAAATGGAGTCAATAGAAAAAAGGGAAATGGAATGGGAGAAAGAAAAAGGAGAGGGGGAATAGTCCAAGATATTTCACATAAGATTTTTTTTTTTATTACAATGAGCTATTGCAATGATATGGAAGGGGGGAGGCAAGGGGGAATGAGGGAACCTTTGCTCTCATCAGGGATGGCTAGGAGAGGAAACAGCAAATATACTCAATGGGGTATAGACATCTGCAGTTTAAGAAGGAGGGGGGAGCAGGGGGAAGGGGTGGGGATGTGAATAAAGGAGAGGATGGACCATGAAGGGAGAGTGGCCAGATATAACACATTTTCTTTCTTACTTCTTGCAAGGGGCTGGGATTGGAAGGCCTGCCCAGGACGACAGGGCCAGGTGGATTCTGGGCCTAAGGGGTGGTATGGGGGCTCAGGGCCTCTTGGCCCCAGGACCAGGGATCTGTCTGCTGCGCCACTCAGCAAACCTACAGCAGAGTCAGAGTGAAAGGAGAGAGAAAATATAGTACATGGTAGTGGAGAAATAAGAAAGGAGGGAGTTGCGATCAGCAATGGCAATGGTGGAAAAATATGGAAATAACTTTTGTGATGGACTTATCATAAAGAATGAGATCCACCCATGACAGAGTTGTTGGTGTTGGAACAAAGACTCAAGCACATTTTTTGTTATGATTATTTGGGGGAGGGTGCAGGGCAAGTGGGGCTGGATGGCCTGCCTGGGGCCACATAGCAGAGTGATCTTTGGGTGTCTGGGGCCGGATTTGGACCCAGGTGCTCCTGGCTCAAGGGCCAATGCTCTGTCTGCCACCCAGCCACCCCTACTATTATTACTATTTTATTTTATTTTGGGTCTTTTTTTCTTTCTTTTTTTTTTGGTTTTTGCAGGGCAGTGGGGATCGGGTGGCTTGCATGTCACACGGCTGGGTGATTGTTGGGTTTACGAGGCTGGATATGGACTCAGGTGCTCGTGGCTCCAGGGCTGGTGCTTCGTCCATTGCGCCACCTGGCCATACCTACAATTATTACTATTATTTTTTTCATTTTAATTATTTTTCTCTCCCCTTTACTTTTTTCGCCCAAGCAAGTCTATCTACATTCATGGGGGTGGAGGGGTATTTTGTCTACTTGTAAACAAGAATATTTTATTAATGTAAAAAAACATTTGTACAAAATTAGAATAAAAAATAAATTTAAATAAAAAAAGAAAACAACAACAACAACAACAACAAAAAATGTGGTCGACACTATAGTATAGTGGCAAAAGGACTATATTTGGATTCAGAGGCCTCAGCTCTCTCATTTTCTACCTCTACGCATTTGGAACATGCTCTGGATCAGCTTTAAAATGGGCATTTTGGTCCTTGGTAGTGTCAAATTTACACAGAAACTGGGGTCACTAAACCTTAAAAAAGAATCACTATAGATCATGTATTTACTTAGAAAACCACAAATTAACATTATTTATGTTGCACTCTATTTTGTTTATTTTGTTAAACATCTCCTAATTACATTTTCTTCTAGTTATAGTTGCAATGGAGAATTTTGTAGGTCACAAACTGGATACCTCTACTCCAAATGACCCCCTCAGTCCTGTTCAATCTAAATCTTTGCTTGACCTGATACATCTTGTGTCTATAGGATTTAAGGTCTTAAATTATATGTTCCCCAAACAATCCAGTGAGGCTGGTAGCTCAGGTATTATTGTCCCACTTTTATAGATGAGGAAAAATAAGAGAGGAGAAATTATTTACCTAGGGGTCACACAACTAAGTAGATGTGGGAAACTGAACCTGAATTCAAATCTCCTGATTCAAACTCAACAGTCCTAAAATTATTTTGGGCTTCCCTCCAGAGTGAAGAAGATCAGCTTGGGGATAAAGACCTTGTAGATGCAGGGGGAGATGGCCATCAGAATCATGTTGGAGAGAGAGAGAGAGAGAGAGAGAGAGAGAGAGAGAGAGAGAGAGAGAGAGAGAGAGAGAGAGAGAGAGAGAGAGAGAGAGAGATTGAATGGGAATGGTAGGCAGGGTAGAATGGCCATGAATAGCCATGAACTTTGGGAAAGATGAAGAGGAAGCTGGATCCAAGGTGGAAGACTGAGAAGCAGTGGGGAGGGAGGAGAGAACCACAAGACTCAAAGAATCAAAGGGTAGACAGAAGGGTGGGATACACAGGTTGTCTTTTCAGGAGAGTTACAAGGTCTCTGTCTCTGGCCAGGAAGAAGAGACAGAGATGGCAGGGATATGACATTTCCTTCCAGGGAGATCCAGGTTAAAAGAAGTAGCAGCTGGGGCCTTCTCTCTGAGATCCCAGAAAGGCAACAATATCAGTAGAATGATGGGCAGGGTAGAAGCCACTAGCCTTTGAGGAGGTAACCATTCTCTGCTGGGGAGGATTTCAGTGTCAGCAATGAAAGGTAAGGGACCTTTTCCTGCAGGTTTATGGCACCAAAAACATTTTTTTCATCCAAAGTCAGAGGAGAGTGGACCCCCTTCATACTTAGAGTGATACATCTGGAGAACTAGAAAAAAATCTTAGTCAGTCCAGTCTAGTCCACCTTCTCCCATTTTACAGATGAGAAAACAAAGTCCCATTAGAGTTTAATCAATTTGCCCAAGGTCACACAGAGCCAAATCATAGATTTAGAACTGAAAAGAATCTTAGTGTTCAAGTTCAACCCCTTCATCTTACAGATGAGTAAACTGAGATCTATTAAAGGTTAATCAACTTGCCCAAGGTTCTACAAGAAGAGTCATACACAGGATCATAGATTTAGAATTATTTCATTAAAATCCAATCCACTCATTTTATAGATGAGGAAACTGAGGCCTGGATAGGCTAAGGTATTTGCCCAGACTCACAAAGCTAGTAAGAACCTAAATCAGGATTTGAACTCAGGTCTTTCTGATTCTAGGTCCAATATATTTAAAGTCCAAGCAACTTTTCCCACTCTTCAAAGTTTTCTCTGAATTGGAGGGATGGGAATTCAGGGAAGCCTGGAGGGATTTGCATGAACTGATGCTGAGTGAGATGAGCAGAACCAGAAAAACACTGTATACCCTAACAGCAACATGGGAGTGATGATCAACCTTGAAGGACTCACTCATTCCATCAGTGCAACAAGCGGGAACAATTTTGGGCTGTCTGCAAAGGAGAGTGCCATCTGTATCCAGATAAGGAGCTGTGGAGTTTGAACAAAGTTCAAGGACTATTCCCTTTAATTTAGGGAAAAAAACAGATATCTTATTGTCTGATCTTGTTACCTCTTAGACTTCTTGTCTCTTCCTTAAGGATATGATTTCTCTCTCATCACACTCAATTTGGAACAATGTACAACATGGAAACAAAGTAAAGACTGACAGATTGCTTTCTGTGGGGGTGGGTGGGGGGGAGGGAAGTAAGATTGGGGGAAAAATTGTAAAACTCAAATAATGTTTTTAATAAAAATAAATTAAAAAAAGAAAAAAGAATTTTCATATTACATTAAGTAAAAAAAAAGTTTTCTCTGAATTGTTGGTATAAAGATAAGAATCTTTGGGTTTTCCCAATTAGCCACCCAAAGAGAGAGGACTCTCTGACCTCATGTGGTTCATTAGGCAGGAGACCAGACTGAGAAGCCTAAAAAATCCTCACCTGTGGGGCAGCTAGGTGGCATAGTGGATAAAGTCAGGAATGGAGTCAGGAATACCTGGGTTCAAATCCGACCTCAGACACTTAATAATTACCTAGCTGTGTGGCCTTAGGCAAGCCACTTAACTCCATTTGCCTTGCAAAAAAACTAGAAAAAAAATCCTCACCTGGGATTTAGTTCTTCAAGGCATTGCCACTCTCCTCCCTAATCAGGCAAGCAGGAGCTCTTAACAAGTGGTTCATCCAGGCTAGCTCTTTCTGTTTTCCTGATGTCAGTGGCTTAGATGGGAAGCTGTCTTCCCCATAAAGCCTGGCTGCTTAGTAATCACAGAATACTTAAAGTGCCTAATCTAACCCTTAGGAATCTCTACGGCATCCTCACCAAGTGGTCATCTAACCTATACTTAAAAGGCCACTTTCAGAAAAATTAGGAGGCTCACTACTTCCCAAGAAGTTTAGTACAAGCTAGTACAGCTCAGTTTGTTCAGAAGTTTTTCCCAACATGGAACCCAAATAAGCTCTGCAATCACTGTTCCTGTTCTGCCCTCTGAGGCTAAGCAGAACCGAGCTAATTTTTCTTTTACATGACAACCTTTCCTCAGAGAGACCCATGAAAGCCAAGGTTATCATCAGTCTGCCTCCCCTGGAGATTCTCCAGCACTTCCCCAGGACCGATGGACTCCAGACTTCACTACCAATACTTAGCCATCCTACCCAGAACAAGCCAAGCTAAGCCCTCACAGGAACGCCCAGGTTAGAGCCAGATCATGGGTAGCTGCTTGATGGGACCAGCAAGAGAGACAAAGGTGAGTGGAAGTGAGACATGTGGGTCCAGCAGATCCCAAAGTTACATACAGGACAATAGTAATGATCAGAAGGCCAGTCTTTGGGGAGAGGAGTCTGAGGGTCAAGTAGTTAGGAGGGAAGAGGCAGGATGTAGAGGTCTAATTAAAAAAAAAGGCCAGGGATTCATGTATCAGCTTTAAAGTATGTATCAGGAGGGAATAAGGGAACATCTGATTCTAGCTAAAATCAGAGAGGAGGGGGATGGAGCCACATCTGGGCTGTGCACAGAGGAAAAGGTTGAGAAAGATGCTGAAGGACAGAGGTGAACTCTCTTCTTTCCTTTGTTTACATTCCTTAAAGTGCATAGGCCAAGGGAATAGGAGACTGGTATAATTGAAAAAGTGTTGGATTTTAAATCAGAGGGCATAGGTTCAAATTCTATCTTCGTTCAGCTGTTTCTAACTCGTCTTGACCCTGTGGACCACAGCATGCCAATACTGTCTATGGGGTTTTCTGGGTTTTTTTCCCCAAGGTAAAATGGGTTAAGTGACTTACCTAAGGTCACACAACTAAGTAAGTATCAAATGTCTGAAACCAAATTTGACCTCAGGTCCTAAGTCCAGGGTTGGTGCTCTATCCACTAGCTGCCCTAACATGTGTTTTTCTTAACAAAGATACTGAATTGGTTCACCATTTCCTTCTTCAATGGATTAAGGCAAATAGAGGTTAAATGACTTGTTTGGATCACACAGCAATATTTGAACTCTGGTCATCCAGACTCTAGGTCCAGGACTCTATCCATCGAGTTACCTAACTCCCTTGGGCAAGCCATTTAATTTGACTAGATGGTCAATCAGTCATGGAATTATAGACTTAGAGATGGAAGGAACCTTAAAAACCATCTTGTCTAACTCTCTCATTTTTACAGATGTGGAAGCTGAGAACAGAGGGGTTCTCAAGCTGACACAGGTAGTAAACAATAGAGTCAGAATTTGAACCCAGACCCTCTGACTCCAAATCCTGGATATTTTTTCATTATATCACATTGGAGTCTTTTTCATTTCTAAGATTCTATCATCTACAGACCAGGAGTCAGCAGTCTCATTTTCAGACCTCAAGTTATTGGAGAGTCTAATTTGGCAGCCCCCAGGGTTTTCTCTTGATTAATGGAAGATCCCACTGCTTCTGTCAATTTGCTTGACAGTTTACTTCTATTCTATATCCAGTTCCAGACTCAACCCCTTCCAGGAAGTGTTTCCTAATGTCACAAATTTAGTTGCTAAGTCACACCATAAATACCTAGCTCACTCATACCTTGAAATCTGGGTGACTTGGGGACCCTTCCTTCTTTACCTCAGAGAAGGGCAAAGAATGGGTTGGAGTGTGGGAGGGAGTTCCAGTTTAGGAACTAAGGATAGCAGGAGGTCAGAAATGTGCCATTCAGATAAATATATATATATATATATATATATATATATATATATATATATATATATATAAAAATCTGATTTGACTTTTATCTTTGACTTCATTCTTACATTCAGCAAGCCTTTTTAGGTGCCTAGTATGTATGGCACTGTGCTAAGTGATTGGAAGAGGTAAACAGATGGAAGGACAGAAGGTTGTGTCAGAGAAGAGAATTTTCAGCTCAAAACCACGGAAGTAGCACCATTATGAAAGGTGAGATGTAAGGTCTGGTTATCCCTGTGGGTGACTTGGGTAGAGTGAAACTGTAAGTCATGACATTTGATGAGTTTCAGCAATGGGGAATCCAAATGTTAGAGAGGTTTGAAAGTCTCACATAAAAGGGAAGAGTTTAGGCTGAGTAGGAAGACTGCCTTCCTGTTAATGAAATCATTGAGAAAAGAGGGAAAATGACTTGAAGGTTGGTGGATTACGGTCACAATAAGTTGGACAAGCTGATAGAGGTGAATGGAGAAAATGTCAAAGGAGAAGAGCTTGCTAGGAAATAGTGTCAGATCAGGTGGTCAAGAAGGAGCAGTGTATCAAGGAAAATGTCAATTCTTCCTTCTGGTAGGGTATGTTGAAAGATAAGAGAGAAGGATCAACTAGCTTTGGAGAGGATGGTCAGAGATGGAAAGAACCAAGTGCAAAAGATGGATGGTGTTAAAAAAAATCAATTTACTAATGATTGAATTAACAATTAATAAGTGGATTAACAATTTACTAATGATTGAACATGGAGGTTTCAGAAGGCAAAATGGAAAGAGAAAACTGAGTAGGAAATGGACAAGGGATATGTGGAAGTGAGAAGGTTGGGGCATCAAAGTGCAGAGAGAGATAGTAAGAGAAAGAAATATTGCTCTTAATTCTGACACCCTTACAATAGTTGTATTTTGGTACAATGGATGGAATGTTGGATGTAGAGATAGAAGACTTGAGTTCAAAACTAGCCCCACACACTAGCTGCATGAGTCTGGGAAAATCACTTAAGCTCTGCCTGCTTATCTACCAGAGTTTAGGCTCCATAATTAACTCCTTTGGTGTGGAAACATATTGAAAAAATACATGTTTTCTGAAAATTTTATTGTTTATTTGTTTGTTTTTAGGTTGATTTATAGGGTAGTTAGGAAGAAGCTAACATAAACTGCAACTATAATAGTTCCCTTGTGAAATTTGTATTTTGGCCCAAAGAGAAAAAAAAATTTAGCAACAAAAGAGTTAATAATTTCCAAGTGATCCTGAGCTGTTACAGAAGAAAGGGTTCCTTTGTTACAGTAAGTGAGGAAGCTTCAAGTAGACAATGAATGACAACTCATTAAGGAGGCTGTAGAGGAAATTCTGATTGAGGTCGAAGATAGGACCAGAGATTGATAAAGTCTTGGAGACTCTATATGGAGGGAAACTTAGGAGTAGTGGTAAGAAAGGTAGACCTGAATTCTAAACCCAGCTCTGCTACTTATTGCGGGTGCAAGCTTTGGGAAGGCATTTATACACTGAACCTCAATTTCCTTAGCTGTATAATGGAGGTAATAATTCCTGCTTATATTCCCTTGTCTTATAGATGTGAGGAGTTGGGATGATATTGATGATAATGACAATGATGATCTTACAGACTTCATGACAAAAGGCTTGAGACCATGCCTTTCTGGAACCTAATACAATTGTCTGTAGCCTGGGAATGACTGCCATATATGTGAGTGATCCTGGAGAAGCAATAGAGTAGTGGGAAGCATGCTTGACTTGGAATCAAAAGAGATCTGGGTTCAAATCACACTTGGTAACTTAGTGAATAGTGAGCCTGCCCAAGTCAGCTCTGACACTCCAGGTCATCCTTCTGTCAGCTGTCAAAGTGATCTTCCCAAAGCTCTGATCATGTCATCTCCTTTCCCTATTCAACAAACTCCTGTGGTTCCATATCACCTCCAAGATCAAATATAAAATCCCATTTTTGTGTTCAAAGTCCCTCATAACCTGACCCTCTCCTACTTTTCAGTCTTTTTACATCTTATATCTCACCATGCTCACCATGTACTCTTCAGTTCAGTGACCCTGGCCCCCTGATGGTTCTTCAAACAAGACAGTTCATCTCTTGTCTCTGGGCATTTTCTCTGATTGTCCTTCATGCCAACAATACTCTCCCTCTTCATCTCTGCCTCCTGGCTCCCTTTTAAGTCCTGGCTAAAACCCCAGTGTCTAAAAGAAGCCTTTGCTAATCCTTCTTAATTCTAGTGCCTTCTCCTTTGGAATATTTCCAGTTTATTCTGCATATAGCTTGTTTGGACATAGTTGTTTTTATGTTGTCTCCCCCATTTCTATTTGAGAACAGAGACTATTTTTTTAGTTTTTTTGTATTCCAAAGTCTAGCACAAAGTAGGTGTTTTATAAGTATTTACTGATTGACTCTAAAATGGGGATAATAATACCTACTGTACTTACCTCAGAGGAGTTGCTGGGAGATTCAAATGAGATATCTACCATATAAGTGCTGACTCTAATTTTCTTTTTTATCTTGCTGTGTCAGGATAGGGGATATGGTCTAGAGAGGCAGACAGACAAGTCTAGCCTTTGGTGCCAGCATGAGCAGCCAAGCAGAGAGAATTGCACAGGAAAGCAGCAGTCTCCACATTCATACCTAATTAATTCAAGCTCAGGAAGAGACCACTGTATATCACTACCTTTTGGAATTTTATTCCCATTAGAATAGGCTAGAGGATGTCCCAGGCCCTGTCCCCTACCTGGAGAGACAGTACATTGAGAGAGTGCTGGGCCTGGAGTCAGGAAGACCTGAGTTTAAATCTAGCCTAAGACAGTTAGTAACTGGGCAAGTCACTTGACCTCTGTCTACCTCAGTTTCCTCAATTATAAAATGTGGATAATAATATCATCTTCCTGCTGGAATTATTGTGAGTCTCAAATGAGATAATATTTGTAATGTGCTTATCACATTGCCTGTAAGCACTTAATAAATCTTTCCTTCCTTTACTTCTCCATCATTACTACCCAGATTATCTGGGCCACAAGCTTCTTAGGAGAACTTATGTTTCCTCCAACCCTACAGATCTTTGCTCAGACAAGGGAAGACAGTATAGTCACTCTAGCACTTGGTTTTGGGTTCACTTTGTTGGAGGAAAAGATGGAATGGTTGGAGAAGGACAGCAGAAGTTGTTGTCAGTAGCCTTGATGAAAGTGAATGAATGGGGGCAGCTGGTTGGTCCAGTGCATAGAGCACCTGCCCTAAAGTCAGAAGGACCTAAGTTCAGACCAAGCCTCAGACACTTACTAGCTATGTGACCTTGGGCAAATCACTTAACCCTGATTGTCTCCAAAAAGAAAATGATGTTGAACAAATGAATCCTCCCTCAATTTCCCTTTGAGATATGTAAGCAGAAAATAAAATTGGTTTTCTTGGAAAAGAGGATACAGAGACTCAGAGAAGGGGTGGGGGACTTTCAGGAGGCCTGATGTGATCTCCTTCTGAAAGGTTTTTTTCATTTTTCCTTCAGCAGCTTAGTCCTCTCCAGAAGCCTGTGGGTGTTCGCCCCATGGGAATCTACCATCTGGTTTTCTAACCATGTGAGCACAGACAATGACTAGGGTTTGCATATTGCTCTGTGTGCTCTGGCAATGGTGAATGAGTTTCAGGCAGTTAAATCCCCTAGAGGAATCATCTACTTTTCTGCCTATAGATCTTGGAAACTTCCCCCCAGACTCTAGTACAGACTGCCTAGGCTTCTTCAGGGAGTCCAGCAGGAGACCCACCAGCCCAGCTGAGGGCAGGTGGCTATCAGAGAAAGGGAAATGCCAGAGTATGAACAAGCATTCTGTGAATCAACTAGGACAGGTGAGACCCAAGAAGGCTAAGAACAGAGAGACCTCCCTTTCATTCTCTGGAAGTACCCAGCAGGCAGACCCCTTGATTCCTAAGGGGAGGAGCCTATACACCATGCAGTCAATGGATCATTTAGCTGGAAATAATCCGGGGGACCTGGGTTCTATGCTTACTTTTCATAACTCATACAGAGAACCCAGAGTTGGAAGGTGGGTCAGGGGATAGGGATTGACAGGTGATATGCTTTGAAAAGAGCCAGAAGTGGTATGGAAGCCTAGTTCCAGATAGATAAGACAAAAGCTCACCTCTCTGAGTCCAGAATCCCAGGGTCAGAGTCTCAGTTCTGTTGGGAGGAGGAAGGATGGTGAGGAAGGAGGTAACATGGTTAGAAAATGGTAGGAGATAGTGGAAGATATGAAGCCTGGTTCTTAGGGAGATAAAATGAAAGCTTATCTAGTAATTCAAGGCCTTTAAGAATTCAACAAATAGTAAATATCTACTATGTGCAAGGTAAACTGATTGTTATGATAAGGAGGAATCTGGGGAAAGCTGGAGAAAGGGGAATGCAGGGTAAGAGTTCAAGCAGTAGGAAAGGGTTCCCTTTCATGAGTTAAGTGACTAATAAATATTTGTTGAATTAAACCCAGTCTTCCTAGGTTCCAAGCCTGGCAACTTTGCAGTGTTCCCCCACTTAAATCCAAGTCACTTGCTTGTTACGACATCACCTTCCTGATCATAGTTCTCTTAGAGAAGGAAGGATGAATAACAAGAGGACTACAATTCCTTGAAGGTCCCATCTGCTCTTACTGCCTCAGCAACTCTAAAATCAAAAAGAGATTTGGGGGAAGGGCTAGCAATGAGACTCTATTTGACTTTCCTGTCTTCCATCCTTGACTTGGAGACTGCTCTTAATGTGCCTTTTTTCCCCTCCCCATATCTGAGCATTCAACTGTAATAATAATAGCAACATAACAACCATCGTTACATGTTTCTTTGTTTACAATAGTCCTGTGAGGTAGGTAGTGAGGATGTTTCTTTCCTCATTTTATAGATGAAGAAGAAAGAAATTGAATCTCAGAGAAGTGAAGTGATAAACTACTATTGTAAGGCACTAGAGGCCCACATTTTCTGGCTAGGAGTCCAAAATAAAAACCCTAGGTTCATCAACCACCCTGAGAAAGAAACCCAAAGCAAAAAACTCATTTCCTGAGGTTGAGGTATTTGCTCTCATGGCAGAGAAAGAATTTTCTTCTTAGGAGAAACAACAACAACAACAACGACAATCACTTGTGTAGCACTTTGCAAAGTACTTTTCTTAGTGCCTTCTTTCTTACATTTCAGAGTCTACATATCATAGTTTCTTCTCCCCTCAAGAGGAGAATGAGACTGGATTGAATGATCACTAAAGGACCTTTATTCATTGTTTATTTATTGGATCTGGGAAGAATGGCAGGGTGGACAACAGGAGGAAGGACCTTGGGGACCATTAGAGGATGGGGGTGCATGGGGATCTATTTGTCTTCCCTTCTCCTCCAGATCCCTTCCAGTTGCCTGAACACTTTACCTCATCTCCCTGACCTTCCTAACCAATTCTACACTTTTGTCTAAAGTAAACTATTCTCTTCATTTCCCAGCCCCACCCCATGTTCCCCTGAATTACAATGCAAAAACTTTGACTTCCAGTGCAATGTTTAGTGATTGGGAAGGAGGGGGAGGTTGGTCCAGAGAATGCATGAGAGGCTTATCTAGTAATGCTCATGGCTTGAAAAAGACCTTTTCCAGGTCCTTCCTGGGCTTGCCACATGGCTTCTCTAGTTTCTTTTCTTTAGGGTTTCTTTATCATGGCCTCCTAGGATCTTCTCAGACTTTTCCCATGCTCTCCATTGGGTTCTTCTGTTTTCCTCAGGTTCACCTCTTAATTTTCAGACACCTCAGGATATATGATCCAGGGAGCTTGAGTGATGGCTTGATTGTGAGGGTATTTTTGTTGTTTTTATTCTTTGATGTGGCAGAGAGGAATCCCCAGGCAGTGTTAGGGGAAGAGACCCTCTTCTGCTGGTCTGGGGCCAGCCCTGCTCCTCCCCTCTCTGTGTTTCACTTTCTCAGATGTTCCGATAAAAACCATTCTGCTTCTTCTTTAGCAACATAAGGAATCTTATTTACTGATACCTTAGAAATGTGGGCTTCATGTCACCCTAGACTGCACGTTGGGCTCTTTCCCTTCCTCCTTTTTCTTTCCTAAATCCTAGGTAGTTATTGCTCCATAATTTCCTACTCCTCAAGATCTGATCAATTAAATCAAGGTGTCCAGTAACAAGCATCTTCTATCAGCAAAACTGAAGGTCAGGGAATTGGTTATGGGGGGAAAGGGACACAGAGTGAATGAGAGAGATTCAGCAAAATGGAAGCCTTGAGCTCATTCTCCCTTCCACTCCTCTCTTTTTCCTGAATGGTCTCTCCTTTCTTTCCTTCCCTTCTCTGTCTCTCTCTCTCTCTCTCTCTGTCTCTCTGTCTGTCTGTCTCTGTCTGTCTCTGTCTCTCTCTCATTGTCTCCTCCTCCTTTTCCCTTCTCCTTTTAAACTTAAAAAAAATTGTCCTTAGGATTCAGAGAATCATAGGATCTGGAGGGACCTCAGACATCACCTGGATGAAACTCCTTATTTTATAATTGTGGGAACTAAGACTCAGAGAAGGGAAGGTGCTTGTCCAAGGTTCATTAAAACAGTAAAGCTAATAATTAAACCAGGACAGGATTCTATAGCCATATTTCCTGTCACCCTTTATACTGATATTTGTGACCCCTTCTTCCCTTGCTTCTTGACAGGATCCCAGTTCTGTTTTGACCTAATCCCAACCTCCCAGCACCTTCCCTTCCTATTCTGGCTCCTTGGGCTGGTAGTTTTCTCTTATTAAATCACACAAGCCCCATGTGATAAATGACTGGGCAGCCTCATTAACTGCAAAGCTTTGTCAGTTTTCCCAAAGCAATCAGAGTGTTCGTTGGCCCTGAGGAGCTAGGAGAGCCAAGAGGGAAGCCATGCGCAACTCGATTAATCCTGGGCTATAGATCGGCATTTGTCAGCCACATTGAAGTTTGTGGGACTGAATTGAGCCCCAGAGACCACTCAATTACTTTATCTCTTAGCAATTAGGAGCCTGCACCTTTAGACCTATCTATTAGCAAATGGAGAGAAAACACCCTAGAAGATAAGCTGTGGTATTCTACAGTGCTCTCTGTCCTCAGAAAAGCAGTCATTTTTATTTAGAACTTAGAATATCAGTGCTCGGAGTAATCCTAGATCATAAAATTTAGACTATCAGGGCTGGAAAGGGCCTGAGAACCTAGAACATGGAATGTCAGATATGGGAGAGGATTAAAATACAGAATTGGAAAGAAATTCGAAATAAAGAATGCACAGACAGAAAGAATCTTGAATCATAGAACAAAGAATGTTAAAATGAGAAGACATTTTAGAATATGGAATGTATAATATCAGAGCTGGGGCTTCTGAACCATAGAAGATGGAGTGTTATAATGAGAAGGGACTTTCAAACAAAACATGGAATGTCAGAGCTAGCAGGGATCTTAGAGTGTAGATTATTGGAGCAAAAAGCCAACTTAGAACATGGAATTTCAGAGCAGAGAGGGACAATAGGGATCATATTTTAAAACCCTTTATTCAGGAGTGCAGGTGGGAATGAAAATCTTAGGACAAACCTGATTTACAGTCTCAGTGACCCTACAGCAGAAATTATTTCTGGGTCACTGTAATGAGTTAGACCATGGTGCCCAGCCAGGACCTAGAAAAATATATTCCCACAGCCACCAGTGGTGCTCCTACCCAGGCATCAGAATAAATTTGGTCCACATATTTTGGTGAACCCAGCTATGGTCAGTTCTGACTTGACTCACTGCCCTTCTGACCTCTGGTCAGATTCCCCTAGTTCTTTTGGATTCAATAGCAAAAATTTCTATTTTAACTTTATATTTGGGGTCATATTCAGGGTTTGGAGTAACTAAGCCCCATGAGATCAGATTCTAACAGCTATCATTCCCTTGGATTTCTGTGTTCAGGCAGGTGTTCTTCCAAGGTTATATATGAAGCTACAAGGATCCATGAGAAATACCTTCCCCAACCTTCCTGGGTGGATGGATCTATTTGCCCCATCACTCAATAGGTTGAAACTATCTTGAATTCAACAATCTGAGAGCAGGTTACTACAGGATTCAGTTCTCTCAAATAGTTTGGTGGCTCAATCCTTCCTATTAGTAATATCTAGAAATTGGTCTAAGGAACAGTTTTGAGTCCATGGGGAAAGGACTTTGCCTAGCCTGAGAAGGCAGAATGAGGAGCAAGGAGTGGGATGTTAGAGAAGGTAGACTGACTCAAAATAAAGAAACATTTCTAACAGTCACAACTATCCAAAAATATAATAGACCTTGGAAAGTAATGAGTTTCCCATAAATGGAGATTTTGAATTTTGAATGACTATTTCTCAGGAAAGTTGCAGAGGCAATAACTGAGTCAAGTAAAGTTGCTCTTAGTGGTCTACAGTATCCTTTCCAGTTCTCATATTCTGTTTCTACTAACTTTTCCAGCTTTAACATTATGACTTGCAAATACAAGGAAGATGTATGATTTCAACAGAAGAAGGAAATTCCGAGATAGTAACTCCCTTCACTGATGCACTTAGAGGTTATGTGACTTGTTCAGGATCACCCTAATATCAGAGGTGGGATTTCAACTTGGGTCTTTCTCACTCCAGTTCTTGTACTCTACATTGCCTCTGTGGTTATGAGTGTGAAGTTTCTGTATCTAGGTATGGCATTGACTCTGGGCTTGATGCTATGAAGGATACTCTGACCATACAGAGTTCGCAGTCTCAGACTGTCCCTTAGGGGGAAGGCTCCCCTCTTTCCACAAATTAGTTCAATACTAACTACATGAACTCACAGAAACCCCACCCACACCATCTGGTACCTGCATACAAACTTGCTGTATATGTTGTTGTTTCTGATTGTATTGATTCTATTGAAGTGATAAAAAAATAAATTCCACATACTCTGCAAGGACAGCTTTATTGCCTTATTGTACTGATCATTAGAGAATATAAAAATTGAGCTGTAATTCTGAAACGTCATCAGGAATCCACCCCACAACTCAGAGTTATCTCTTTGAAATAGTTTCTGAGATCTTATGGGGTAATTGGTGTGTGAGAGAGAGAAGGTGTTTTGCTATAATGGAGGGAATATCAACTCTTTGCCTTCCTTTCCCCCTTTTCACCCTTGTTTACATCTATTTTATCTACACTCCTAACAAGCAGTGATTTAATCTGTACTTGAACACCTCTGTTGATGGAAAATTTACCACATTCAAAGGTAGAATATTTTACTTTTGGATAGCTCTGATTATTAGAAATTTTTAAAAAATTTTTATTGTTCTTTTCTTTCATTTGCAAATGGAAGTGATTTCTGGGATTTGTTTTATTTTGTTCTTTGGAGAGGCAATCAAGGTTAAGTGACTTGTCCAGCATCACACAGCTAGTAAATATAATATGTCTCTGATTCTGGATTTGAACTCAGGTCCTCCTGATTCCAGTGCACCACCTAGCTACCCTTGAAAGTAATTTCTGAAGTTATTTGCTTCCCTTTGCCTGTAACAAGCCAAGGCAGGGAGTTCAGAACCCAGAATCCAAGTGTCCTATTGAGAGTGGGCAGAAACAGAGAATGTGTGTCTAAAACTTCCCAGGAGGTTTGACTTAGCCTTATCATTACTAAAGACTTGGTTCTGAATGTGAATGGCAGACATGAGCATACAGTAATGGGAAAGAGGTAGCATGGCATAACAGTTAGAGCACTGACTATAGGGATAAAGGACTTGAATTCAAATTCTGCCTTTAATTCCTACTACCTGTGTAGCCTTGGGCAACTCCCTTACTCCCTCTGGGCCTCAGTTTCTCTAATAAGAGATTGGAATTAAATAGCCTCTAAGGTTTCTCCCAACTTATGATCTTATGATGGAAGAATTGTGGTAAAGATGAAGAAGAGAACAAGAAATCTTCCTGATTAGTTCCCTCTCTACTCTAATCCCATTGCTAATGTCCTTCTGCTCAGACCCCAAATTGAACTTTGTTTTGCAATTCTATAAAGTGCACAGTTAAAAAGTACAAATTTACATTTTATCTTCATTTATACTATATTCCCTTTCTAAGTATGTAGGTGCTACAGTGGATAAATCACTGAACCACAAGGCAGGATCCCAAGTTCAAATCTTGCCTCAATAACTTACTAGGAAAATCACTATCTCAGTTTTCTCAGCTACAAAATGAAGATAAAAACAGCACCTGCCTTCCAGAGGTATTTTGAGGATAAAATGAGATAATATTTGCAATCCTAAAAGCACTATGTAAATGCAAGCATTTACTATTAGCTATTATTCCTAGGTGGTAAACTCCATGAGGTCATGGACTCATGATATAGTGGAAGGAGTACTAGATTTTTCCCAAAGTTCTGCAGTCTGGGTTTATATCCTGGCTCCAACACATACTTGCTGGGTGATTCCAGGAAAGTCATTGAATGTTTTAGAACTTCCATTTCCTCATTTGCAAAATAGCAATGATAACATTTTCACTGACTTCTTCATAGGACTGTTGTAGAAAAGTGCTTGGCAAAACTTGATGAACTGGAGAAATATGAGTTGTTATGGTATAAAATGTGTATCTTATTATCACTGGTCACAAGAAACCTTTAAATGAATAGTGAGCATTGACTTCGGGGTCAGATGACATCAAGCCACAGCTGAACTCAACTACTTATTCCCTGAATGCTCTTAGACAAGTACCTTAACCTCTCTGGGCTTCATCTATAATATAACAAGATTACACTAGATGACTTCTAGGGTCCATTCCATCTCTAAATTTAAGATACATGCAACAGACCCAAAGAAAGGAACTGACTTGCCTGTGTTCATGTAGCTACTAAAGGATTCCTATATACAAATATAATAATCCTTCTCTAAGGCACCATCTTGTCTTTTTCTTCTCTGTTCACCAGAAGTCAGAGACTGAACAATTCAATCTTATTAACTCAGAGATCCCTTTATTTAGATTCACAACAGTGAATCTCCTTAAGTCAGATATAGTTCAGACTAGAATGACAAGGATCGTGGTGCCATAGGAAAAGTTCTGTATTGAGAACCAAAAGATCTATGAGTTGGTCTTGGCTCTGCTAATGACTTTATGATTTGGGGGCAAGTCAATTTACCCTCTCTGGGTGACATTTTATCTATTTTCTCTGTAACTCAATTTTTTCTTTAAGAATTTGGATACTATACCATTTAGAAATTTAGTATTGTTATTACTTCATTGTCTATGGTATCTTCTTATCAAGAAATAGTTTCTTTGTTTATTTCTTTTCTTTCTTTTTTATTTTTTAGTTTTTTTCAAGGCAATGGGGTTAAGTGACTTGCCCAAGGTCACACAGTTAAGTAATTATTGTCTGAGGCCGGATTTGAACTCAGGTACTCCTGACTCCAGGGGCAGTGTTCTATTCACTGCACCACCTAGATGCCCCTGTTTATTTTTTTAATTAGATCTATTTTTAATTTTGTTTTGTCTGATATTATAATTGTTATCCCTTTTTTTTACTTCAGCTGAAGCATGATAGAATCTGTTCTAGTCCCTTACCTTTTTACTGTGTGTGTCTCTCTCTATGCTTCAAGTGTGTTTCTTATTGTAAGATTTTGCTTTTTAATCCACTCTGCCATCTACTTCTGTTTTATGAGAGAGTTTATTCCATTCAGATTCATAGTTATGATTACTATGTATAATCTTCCTCACTAGTGTTTTGCTTCTGACCACCACCTCTTCCAATCTGTCCTCCCTTCTGTCAATGCCCCCCCCCTTTTATGTAACCTTCTCCCCTTCTACTTCCCTATAGGATAAGATAGATTTCTATACCCAACTAATGGTGTATATTATTCCTTTTTTGATTTGAGAGTAAGGTTAAAGCAATGTCTCCTGTCTTTCTTTCCACTGTAATAGATCCTTTTCTTCTCATCCGATGACATAATTCACCCAATTCTATTTGTCCCTTCTTTTTGTTTCCAATGTAATTTTCTTTCTTCTTCCTTAATTTTTTTTTTAATATTATTCCATCAAAGTCATCTTATACTGACAACCTCTGTCAATATATACTCTTTCTAACTGGGGCAGCTAAGTGGCCTTGGAGTCAGGAGCTTAGGAGTTTGAATCCAACCTCAGACAATTGACACTTAATAACTACATGACCCTGGATAAGTCATTTAACCCTGATTGCCTCATATCCACAGCATCTCCAATCATTCTGATTCATATCTGGCCACTGGACCCAGATGGCTCTAAAGGAGAACGTGAAGCTGGTGACTAAGTGCAGCAAATCCAATTAATGTACTTGTCATGGCATCCCTTCCCTTATGTCATGGTCTTCTTCAAGACCAAAGGACAAACATCATCTCAATTCATCTAACTACAGAAATAGTGATAGAGTTCATCTTCCTGTGTAGAATGACTACATTTGAGCCTTTTTCAATCTCTTATGTTTTCTCTTTCGTTTTTGCCTTTTTATGCTTCTCTTGAGTCTTGTATTTGAAAATCAATTTTTTTGATCAGTTGTGTTCTTTTCATCAAGAAAACTTGAAAGTTTCTATTTCATTGAATGACCATTCCCCACTCCCAAAAGATTATGCTCAATTTCACTAGGTAGGTAAGTTTTGGTTATTGTCCTAGTTCCTTTGCCTTAAAGTATATAATATTACCAGTCCTCCACTCCTTTAATATACAAACTGCTAAATACTGGGTAATCCTAACTGTGGCTCCATGATATTTGAATTGTTTCTTTCTGGCTGTTTGCAATATTTTCTCTTTGACCTGGGAGTTCTGGAATTTCATTACAGTGCTTCTGGAAGTTTTGATTTTGGGATCTCTTTCAGGTGATCTATGATTTCTATGATTGCCTTGATAATTTCTTGAAAGATGATATATAGGGTTTTTTTGGTTTGTTTTTTTCACAAGGCAATGGGTTAAAGTGACTTGCCCAAGGTCACACAGCTAATTAAGAATTAAGTGTCAGAGGCCATATTTGGACTCAGGTCCTCCTATCTCCAGGGTCAGTGCTCTATCCATTATGCCACCTAGCTGCCTCTGATTCTTTTTCTTTTTTTTTTATTATGACTTTCAGATAGCCCAATAATTCTTAAATTATCTCTCTTGGATCTATTGTCCAGATCAGTTGATTTTTCCAATGAGATATTTTACATTTTCTTCTATTTCTTCATTCATTTGATTTTGTTTGATTGATGATTGATGTGCCATGGAATCATTAGCTTCCACTTGTGCAATTATAATTTTTAAGGGATAATTTCCTTATTTTCTTTTTACCTCATTTTCTATCTGGCTAATTCTACTTTTTAAGGAGTCATTTTCTTCAGTAAAATTTTGTGTAACTGTTTCCATTTTTCTGTGCTTCCATTATCAAGCTGTTGACTCTTTTCTCATGATACTCTTGCATCATTTTCATTTCTTTTCCCAGTTTTTCTTCTACCTCTCTTTTTGATTTTTAAAGTCCTTTTTGAGTTTTTCTAGAAGTTATTTTTGGGCCTGAGGTCAATTTTCATTTTCCTTTGAGACTTTGAATGTGGACATTTTTAACATTGATTTCCTCTTCTGTGTTTGTTTTGATCTTCCCTGTCACCATAATAATTTTTTATGGTCAATTTCTTTTTTGCTTTTTGTTTACTTTTTCCAGCCTATTTTATTACTTTTAAAGTTGAGCTCTGCTCCTGGAGTGGAGGGAGCACTGTTCCAAGCTTCCTGTACCAGGGACTGAAAGTTCTGACAGCCTGAAGCTGTACTAGGGCCTACAGGGGACCTGCTGCTATGCAGGGTATTGGAGGCTGGGGTAAGAAATCTGACCAAGGGTGGCTAGGTGGCATAGTGGATAAAGCACCAGCCTTGGAGTCAGGAGTACCTGGGTTCAAATCCGGTCTCAGAGACTTAATAATTACTTAGCTGTATGGCCCTGGGCAAGCTGCTTCACCCCATTTGCTTGCAAAAAAAAAAAAACCCTAAAAAAATAAAAGTCTGACCACTTATCTGCTTCTGGCCCTTGGTGGGCCTAGGGCTGTGCCAGGGCTGCTGAGGGGGGTTCTAGTGGTGCCCAGGGCTTGGTAGATCCTTCAGGGATCCTGGTGCTTTTGCTAGGGTTATGGTAGGGCCTATCTACTCACCTGGTGCTATAGTGGGGACAATGGGCGGACCTAATGTTGCAGGGCCACAGGGCAGAAAACTGGGAGTGAGGGGGCAAGGAATGGCCTCTCAACTACTGCTGCAGTAGGGCCTTGGGTCCCTGGTTATTGACTTATGTTGAGACTTAGGGTCTCTTGTTGTCTTTGAGGCAGCAAGAACTTAAGACACTGACTACCCTGGACTTCACTCTCCCTTTTCCCTGAGACAGACCTTTCCTAAAGACTCTCCAAGTTGTCTTGGTCTGAAAAATTATTTCACTCCATTTTTTGCTGGTTCTGCCTTTCCAGAATTCACATTGAAGTGCTATTTTATAGTTGTTGGAAGTGAATTTGGGAGAGTTTGATCAATTTTCTACTTACTCTGCCATCTTGGCTCTTGGAAGTCTGGAAGTGGCATTTTGGAAAACAGTTTGAAATTCCGTAAGAAAATTTACAAATCTAGGGGCAACTAGGTGATGCAGTGGATAAAGCAACCGGCCCTGGAGTCAGGAGTCCCTGAGTTCAAATCTGGCCTCAGACATTTAATAATTACCTAGCTGTGTGGCCTTGGGCAAGCCACTTAACCCCATTGCCTTGAAAAAACCTGAAAAAAAAAGGAAAATTTACCAATCTACTACTACTACCTGCATGACATTGGACAAGTTACTTAGTCTAACTCCCCTAGGTCTCAGTTTCCTTAACCAAAAAAAAGAGAGAGGTAGACTTGATGACCATTAAAGGCCCTTCCATAGATCCTGTGATCAAATGATTGAAGTTGTGTCAGTGATGATTCTACCTAGACCATGGTGGCAAAGTAACCCAAACTGATTTGCCTTAGGAATTTCTATTTCAGAAGGAAGGCCAGGAAGAAACATAGATAAACAGGATAGGTTTGAAAGCTTCAGGTGGAATTTATATGCTTTGGAAGAAAAGAAAGTTGTAGATAATAGAGATCTGTACTTTCATGTGCAGTCCTATTTTTTTTTTTTGTTTTACTATACATATGGTAACATTTCTGTTAGAATCAATAGCTACTAATCCTTTCTCCCCTTCCCCCTCCTCCACTGTTGACATTAAGGATTTTCCTAAAAGTCTGCAAAATCAGAACTTGATTATATTGATGATGACTTCCTGGGATCGCCTAAGGACATAAAAGGCTCACCCACATGGAGTTGTTGCTCTTCAAGCCTTGTTGGATGTTCTAAGACCAGGTGGGGAGAAAGTTGTGTTCAAAGACTGTTTTGTGGGAGACAACAGTGGAGTCAGAATTGGGAGATCTAGGTTCTTGATTTAACTGGTTACTTGGCCTTGGACAAGTCACTTTAAAAACCTCTGTAACTCAGTTTCCTCACTTGTGCAATGACAACAATAATCCCTGATTTGCTTCCTCCATGAGTTTGTGTGAGGGTCATATGAGATAACATTTAGTAAAGTACTTTGAATAGAATAACAGGTCTTACAAATATGAGGGATTATGGAGCTGCTTCTTTATAGGAGCAAAGCCTGGCCATCCTTAGAAGTGCCTGCCTTCAGCAGCAGCTGTCACAAATCCCCACCATTGCGAGGTGCCACAGGAATGCCTTTGATGTCTTAATGCAGGTACTGGGCTCCTGTAGGGCTAGGGAATGGGATTATGGTGTCCAGGCAGCACATCTCTGCTCTCTCTTCATCAGAGTTGGATGTGCCCAGGTGCCACCATTGAGTTCCACTCCAGGCTGAATAAGAGGATCTTTTCAACTGTCTTCCGTCTCCCCCAGTGAAATAATTTTTTTTAAATGGAGCTTTAATTGGGATTAAGGGGATTTAGGAACAAACAAGGAAAATGGATTTGGAAGTTAATGTTCTCCTCTTGGTGGCTCTTTCTGTTAATCTCCAAAACCCTAGTGTGAGGATTAATTGCTTGGATGAGTGCAATCAGCACCTGGAGGGCTTTTGTGGAACAAAATGGGGCTCAGGTTAACAACAAAATCTAGCTGCTGGCCAGGACAGGCAGGAGGCCAGGTTAAAGGAGTTTTAGAGTTAGGGCCACCTTATTTCACTATGTACATCTCCCCCTTTGGGCTGCCTGACCCTGGGCACTTTCATTTGATTTCCCATAAATTTAGGATCAGGTTTTGGTCTGAATTGATGGGAGTGGGGGGAGGGGGAGTTTATTCCTTGTAAAATCTCAAACCGGAAAAATCCTAGGTCTAAATAATGATAAGAATAAGAATAAAGTTTCCCAGAGTTGAGTTTAGCCTCCAGGGAGCAGGGAGTTTGAGCATATTGGCTTAATGTGAGGTCAGCAAGTTAAAAAAATACTCAAAAACAAAGAAGGAAAGAAAGAAAGAAAGAAAGAAAGAAAGAAAGAAAGAAAGAAAGAAAGAAAGAAAGAAAGAAAGAAAGAAAGAAAGAAAGACTCCAGTGTAGAAAGGGAAAAGAATGGGTTCACTGGTGGGTTTGAGATTCATACCTCAAAAGGACCTCAGAGATCTAGTCCAATCTTAACTGGACATCTAGTGCAACTTCTTCATTTTACATATGAGGAAACTGAGGCTCAGTAAGGTTAAGTGCTCACTCAAGGTTACATAGCTGGTAAGTGTCAGAAGCAAGATTTGAATTCAGATCTTTGAGAATACTGGATCTGGAGTCAGAAAACTTACTATACTAACTCACCTTTCTGACTTTGGATAACTAACAGCTCTGAGTTTAGGTTCCTCATGTTTGATAGGGAAGGCCTAGGCTGTGTGAACTACGTGACTCCTAAAGGCTTTTGCAACTCTCAATCTGTGATCCCTTGATTCCTAGTGAAAGAGAACTAACTCCTTAATTGCTGAGGTAGCCTGCTTTCATCATTAAGAAATATTTCCTTATAATGAAATAAAATCTGCCTTTTATTTTGAAATAAAATCATTTTGAGCAACTCTCATCTTTAGAAAACATTTCCTTACATTGAAATAAAATCTGCCTCTGTAAGTTCTACCCATTTCTCCTAATTCTGCCTTCTGGAGTGAAGCTGTATAGGGCTGATCTTGACCTTAGAGGTGAGACCACAGAGTCTTGTTCTTTCTCTTCTCAGCCTCTGCTGGCTCCAGCCCCAGAGTTCTTCCATTGATATCACTCCTGCCTGTCTGCCTGTCTTTGGAACATCCCTTTTTTCTCCCTCCTCCCCTCTTCCTTACTCAATTATGTTCAACCATCTCTTGATCCTGGCCCTTTTTCTTCCCATATCTCACCAAAGACAGAAATTGAGTTTTCATAAAGGATTTTACTAACAAAAGAAAAGAAGGCAAAACAACATAGCTTCATAAAGTACAAGACTGATGAATACAAAGGTGTGTTGAACCAAAGCTGACTCTTCCCTAGTCTGACCAAAATTGTCATTCCATCCTCATGGGATGAGTAATTTTCTTCCTGTTTTAAGAAGCTTTTGGACTTGGTCTGTGGCAGGGCTTCACCTAAGAAGACCCCATACTTGTTTTTCCTACCTTTTCTTATTCTTTTCTGTTTTCAAAATCATAACTATATCCTCAGAACAGAACACAAAATGTCAGTGTTGGAGAGAAAATGAAAACAGAACATTAGAGCCCATAAAGACCTTAGGACTTAGAATGTTAGAACTGGAGGGGTCCTGAGAACAATATTAGAGCCAGGAGCCCAGAATAGAGAATGTCAGAGCAGAGACAGGAACTTCAGAGATCATCTAGTCTGATGGAGCCCTTTCTGTGCCCTTCTACCAACTTCCCACATGAAGTCTTCAGAAAAAAATAGAAATTCTTTCATTAAACCCCTCTGGGCTGATTGCCCAATGAAAATGGTCATGGTACTTAAGATTTTGAAAGTATAGTAACTCCAGCATGTACTAATACCCCTGGGTAAATTAATCCTAAGAACTGAAT
Organism: Macrotis lagotis; assembly: GCF_037893015.1. Taxonomy (NCBI): domain Eukaryota; kingdom Metazoa; phylum Chordata; class Mammalia; order Peramelemorphia; family Peramelidae; genus Macrotis; species Macrotis lagotis. The sequence continues at coordinate 358,154,876 of NC_133658.1, read as the reverse complement.
ATAAGCTGTTCACTTCTCTGAACCAAAATATAATACATTTAAAAAAAATGAGAGCAAATCATTTTGGGGAAGGGGAGAAGTGTTTACAATTGGGGGCAGTAAGAAAGACCTCATGATTCATGTAGGTGGTACAATGGAGAAAGCTTTGGAGTCAGGGAGAACAGTTATTGTGACTTTGAGTCAAGCACTTACCCTCTCTTATTCTCTGTTTCTTCATCTATAAAATGGGAATAATAACAGTACCTACCTCACAGAATTGTTAGGGTCAAATGAGACAACACATGGATGAATCTTTGTAAACCTTAAAGCTCTGTATAAATTCTATTATTATTATTATATAAGATGTGACATATCCCCAGAGTCTCACACAATTCCTAGTAACAAGTAGATAATTTAAACATGGTTGATGTAACATTAAATATGATTTAACATGATAGTTAAACATGTATAACCTATATCATTGCTTGCTGTCATGGGGAGGGGGCTGAAATGGAGGTGGTAGAAAAGTGTGCAACTCAAATGCTTGCAGAAGGATGAATGTTGAAAATTATTTTTGCATGTAATTGGGAAAAATGCTTAGAGTTATTAAAAAATTTAAAAAATAAAATAAAATGATTGATGGACAATTTTGAATACAATGTTTACTATTATATAGGCTTTCCTGAGACTGAAAAAATGCTTGATGAATATAATTAGAGTGTTAGAGATAATCATGGATGTATGAATGAGTGAATGAATAAATAGTTTTTTTTAAAGCATTTATTAAGAGTTTACTCTGTGCTAGGCACTGTTCTAAGTGCAAGGAATGCAGAGACTGAGTTGAGCCTTAAGTGAAGGCAGGAATTCCAAAAGATTAAAGTGAAGAGGAAGATATTGCCAGGTATGAAGGACAACCTGAGCAAAGGCATGGAGGTAGGAGACAGGAAAATCATATACAAGGAACAAGTAGACTAGCTAATTGTAACATGGAGTCATTGAAAGGATGTGACATGAATGATGCCTGAAAAGATAATTGGAACCAGAATGTGAATGTATTTAATGCCAGAGGATTTCCAGTAAGTAATTTGGGAGAAGCTAAGTGGTGCAGCAGTAGAATTGCAGGAAGATCTCTCTTCCTAAGTTCATATCTGGCCTCAAACACTTACTAGTTGTATGATCTCTAAAATGAGTGGAGAAGGAAATGGTAAATCACCATAATATTTTTGCAGAGAAAACCTTAGGAAGAGTTGGTTACAACTGAAAAGATAGAACAGTAACAAAGAAAGTATTAAAGCTGAGATTCCAATTCATGTCCTGATCCAAATGCATCTACCAATTTTTCAGGACAGAGACTAACTTTTTTTTTTTTGTTTTTGTTTTTGTAAGGCAAACAGGGTTAAGTGGTTTGCCCAAGGCCACACAGCTAGGTGATTATTAAGTGTCTGAGACCGGATTTGAACCCAGGTACTCCTGACTCCAAGGCCGGTGCTTTATCCACTGTGCCACCTAGCCGCCCCAAGAGACTAACTTTTGAATATACTTTGACTGTAGTCAAGGCCCCTTCTTCCCTCCTCCTAAAGAGATGTCATAAAATAGTCTTCATAATGTCAGAGCTGGAAGGGAACTTAAAAATGACCTAATTTATCCCCTCTTTCTTTTACAGATAGAGAAACTGAGGCTCAGAAAATTTAAGCAAATTGCATAGGATCATACAAGGAACAAATAGAACAATTAGCCTTCTTGAGGGGAGGGTCTGTTAGCATGTTAGTCTTTATATCCCCAAAGTTTCAGTTAATTGCTGAGTTATTGTTGTTTTTAGTCACTTTTCATTCATGCCTGACTCTTTGTTACTCCTTTTGAGGTTTTTTTTTTAGTTTTTTGGGGGTTTTTTTTGGCAAGGCAAATAGGGTTATGTGGCTTGCCCAAGGCCACACAGCTAGGTAATTATTAAGTGTCTGAGGCCACATTTGAACCCAGGTCCTCCTGACTCCAAGACTGGTGCTCTATCCACTGCGCTACCTAGCCGCCCCTTGAGGTTTTCTTGGTAAAGATCTTGCAGTGGTTTGCCATTTCCTTCTCCAGCTCATTTTATAGATAAGGAACTGAGTCAAACAGGGTTAAGTTACTTGTGCAGGATCACACAACTAGAAAATATCTGAAGTCCTAGTTGAACTCAGGAAGAGGGGTCTTTCTCACTCCAGGTCCAGCACTGTATCTACTTTGCTACTTTGCATTGAGTAGGTATTTTTAAAATACTTGATGAGGGGTGGTTAGGTGGCGTAGTGGATAGAGCACCGGCCCTGGAGTCAGGAGGACCTGGGTTCAAATCCGGTCTTAGACACTTAATAATCACCTAGCTGTGTGGCCTTGGGCAAACCACTTAACGCATTTGCCTTGCAAAAACCTAAAAAAAAAAAAATACTTGATGAATTTTATTAAATTAAGTGTTAAAGATAACATGGAAGAATGAATAACTGAATAAAACAAAAAACTTTCATTCAAATGTTTTATTTTTTCCAATTTCATTTAAAAACAATCTTTAACATTCATTAAAATTTTTTTTGAGTTCCAAATTCTTTCCCTCCCTCCCTTCCATTCCCCCTCAATGAGAAGACAATTTGATATAGATTATACATGTGCAGGCATGTAAAATATATTTCTATATTAGTCATTTTGTGAAAGAAAACAAAAAACCCAAAAGAAAAATAAAGTTTAAAAAAAGGATACTTCAATCTGAAATCAGACTCCATAAGTTCTTTCTCTGGAAGTATATATAGAATTTTTCTTCAGAATTGTCTTGGATCATTGGATTGCTGAGAATAGCTAAGCCACCATTCACAGTTGTTACTGTGTACATTGTTCTCCCAGTTCTACGTATCAGTTCATATAAATCTTTCCAAGTTTTTCTGAAACCATCCTGCTCATCATTTCTTCTAGCACAATAGTATTCCATTACAATTATATACCTTATCATGTTTAGTCATTCTCCAATTGATGGACATCCCCTTGATTTCCAATTCTTTGCCACCACAAAAAGAGCTGCTATGAATAGTTTGTACCTATAAGTTCTTTTCCTTTTTCTTTGATCTCTTTGGGATATAGACATGGTAGTGATACAGTTGGGCGCAGTTTGGGCATAGTTCCAAATTGTTCTCTAAAATAGTTGGATCAGTTCACAACTCTACCAACAGTGCATTAAAGTCCCAATTTTTCCTCATTCCTTCCAATATTTGCCCTTTCCATTTTCTGTCATATTAGCCAATATGATAGGTATGAGGTTGCTGTATCTTGTGGTTGTTTCAGTTTACATTTCTGTAATCAGTAATGATTTAGAACATTTAAAAAATGTGACTATGAATAACTTTTTATTTTGTCTGAAAACTGTTGTTTCATATCCTTTGACCGTTTGTCAATTGGGGAATGACTAGTGTTCAATAACTGTAAAAGATCCAGGATTTTGTGGTAAGAAAAACAGTGTTTGACAAAAACTGTTGGGAAAACTGGAAAATTCTTATGAATTTGACTTAGCTCTCTATATACTTGAGAGATGAGGCTTTTATCATGAAGATTTGCAATAAATATTTTGCCCCAGCTTTCTGCCTTCCTTTTAAACTTGGATGCTTGGTTTTGTCTGAACAAACCTTTATTTTAAAATTTAAGGTAATTAAAATTACCCATTTTGCATCCTATAATGTTCTCTGTCTCTTATTTGGTCACAAATTCTTCCCTTACCTGACAGGTGAACTCCCCTAATTAGTTTATGGTATTGTCCTTTTTGTCTAAATCATGTACCCATTTTGACCTTATCTTGTTATATAGTGTGAGATGATGGTCTATATCTACTTTCTGCCAAACTGTTTTCCAGTTTTCCCAACAGTTTTTGTCAAACATTATTTTCTTACCACAAAAGTTTGGATCTTTAATCAAACACTAGATTACTATGGTCATTTATCATTGTGTATTGGGTAACTAATCTATTCCACTGATACACCATTCTAGTTTTGATGATTATTGCTTTATAATATAGTTTGAGATTTGATATTGATAGGTCACCTTTCTTTGCATTTTTAAAATTAATTCCCTTGATATTCTTGGCCTTTTGTTCCTCCAGATGAATTTTGTTATTATTTTTCCTTGATCTATTAAGTAATCTTTTGATAGTTTGATTAATATGACACTAAAGAAGTAAATTAATTTAGGCAGAATTGTCATTTTCATTATTTTGGCTTAGTCTACTCATGAGCAATTAATATTTTTCCAGTTGTCCAGATCTGACTTTATTTGTGTGAAAAGCATTTTGCAATTGTGTTCAGACAGTGCCTGTGTTTTTCTTGGCAGGTAGACTCCAAAGTATTTTATATTGTTTATAGTTATTTTAAATGGAATTTTACTTTCTATCTCTTGTTGTGGGGTTTTGCTCATCAGGCATAAAAATGCTGATGATTTATGTGGGTTTATCTTATATCCTGGAGCTTTGCTGAAGTTGTTATTTATTTTAAGTAGTGTTTTAGTTGATTTTCTAGAATTTTCTAAGTATATCATCATCATATCATCTGCAAAGAGGTATAGTTTTGTTTTCTCATTGCTTATTGTAATTCCTTTGATTTCTTTTTCTTCTCTTATTGCTAGAGCTAACATTTCTGGCACAATATTGAATAATAGTAATAATGAATATTCTTGCTTCCCCCTGATCTTATTGGAAAGGCTTCTTAGAATTGCTTGTCATTTTAAGGATCACCCTCTTCATTACTATGCCCTCTAGTGTTTCCTATGAGTGTTTTTTTTAAATCAAAAGCTTTTCAGTATCTATTGAGGTAATCATATGATTTCTATTGGTTTTGTTATTGATATGATCAATTATATTGCTAACTTTCATAATATTGAAGCAATCCTGTATTCCTGGTATAACTGCTGCCTGGTCATAGTGATGTATTGCTGCAATCTCATTGTTAGTATTTTATTTAAAATTTTTGCATTGATATTCACTAAGGAAATTGTTCTATAGTTTCCTTTCTCTGATTTAGCACTTCCTGGTTTAAGTATTAGCACAATATTTTTGTTACTAGAGAAATTTGGTATGATTCCTTTGTCTATTTTTCCTAATAGTTTTAATAGTATAGAAATTAATTGTTCTTTAAATATTTGAAAGAATTCACTTGTAAATTAATCTGACACTGGGAATTTTTTTCTTTGGGAGTTGATTAATAATGTTTTCATTTCTTTTTTTTCAAAGATGGGATTATTTAGGTATTATGCTTCTTTATCTGTTAATCTGGGTATACACCAATTTCACTCAGATTGTCAGATTTATTGGCATATTATTGGGCAAAATATTTCCCAATGATTGCTTTAATTTCTTCTTCATTGGTGATTTCACCCTTTTTATCCTTGATACTGGATATTTGGGGTTTTTTTTCATTTTTAATCAAATTAACTATTGGCTTATGTATTTTAATGTTTTTCAAAACCAGCTCCTAGTTTTATTTATTAGCTTAATAGTTTTCTTACTATAATCATATGATTTGATTTTCAGGATTTCCAATTTAGTGCTCAACTGGGAATTTTTCATTTTTTCCCTAATTTTGTTTTTAAATTGCATGCTCAGGTCATTGCTCTGTTCTTTCTCTATTTTGTTGATGTAAGAATTTAGAAAAATAAATTTTCCCCAAAATACTTCTTTGGCTGCATTCCATAACTTTTGGTATGTTGCATCATTCTCTTTGATGAAATTATTGATTGTTTCTATGATTTGTTCTTGACTCACTTATTATTTAGGATTATATTATTGAGTTTCCCATTAATTTTAATCTATCTATTCACTGTCCTTTGTTGAATGTAATTTTTATGATCTGAAAAGGTGGTTTTTAATATTTCTACCTTTCTACATTTGATTTTGAGAGTTTTTATGCCCTAATACATGTTCAATTTTTGTGTAGATGCTATGTACTGCTGAGAAAATGGTATATTCATCTTTATTTCCATTCAATTTTCTTCAAAGAGCTGTTGATCTAAATTTTATAAAATTCTATTCACCTCCTTAATTTCTTTCTTGTTTATTTTTAGTTGTAGTTATCAAGTTCTGAGAGAGGACAGTTGAGGTTCCCCACTGGTATAATTTTGCTGTATATTTCTTCCTGGTACTCATTTAACTTCTCCTTTAAGAATCTGTATGCTATACCACTTGGTGAATATGTGTTTAGTATTGGTATTATTTCATTGGCTGTAGTACTTTTTAGACAGATGTTATTCCTGCTTATCTCTTTTAATTTGATCCATTTTTACTGTTGCTTTGTCTAAGATCAGGATTGCTATCCTCACTTTTTTTCCTTCAGCTGAAGCAGTAGATTCTGTTCCAGTCCCCTACCTTTACACCTTTACTCTGTGTATATATATATATATATCTGCTTGAAGTGTGTTTCTTGTAAACAACGCATTACTTTTTAACCCACTCTGCCATCCATTTTGTTATGGATAAGTTCAACCCATTCACATTCACAGTTATGATTTCTAATTGTGTATTTCCATCCATCCTGTTTTTCTTTCTGTTTATCCTCTCTCTCCTTTCTCCTTGCCTTCTCATCAGTGTTTTGCTACTGCCCATACCTTCTCTGATCTTACCTTCTGTCATACCTACCCCCCATCTTACTTAATTTCTTCCCCTCCTACTTCTCTGTTGAGTAAGATGGATTCTATATTCAACTATTTATGTATATTATTTGGCCCTTTGAGACCATTTTGATAAGAGTAAGATTCAAGAGATGTCCACTGCAGACATCTTCTCCTGAATTGAAATAGCTCTTTCATGCCTCTTCATGTGAAATTATTTACCCCATTCTATCTCTCCCTTCTACACCCAGTGTATTGCTCTTTCTTATATCTTAATTATTTTTTTGCTATTCACTCAAATTTGTCTTATACCTGTACATTTTGCTTATGTATATTCCTTCTAGCTTCATTTATAATTCTTAAGAATTACAAATATGTAATTCCCATGTAGGAATAAAAGCAGTTTAACCCTATTCAAACATTTTTGTTTCCTTTTCTCTTTTTACCATTTTATTGAGTCTTAAGCCATGATATTAGAATTTTTTTTTGTTTTGCCAAATTTACTATTTAAGAAATTTGTTTTCTTCGGTGGATTTGTGTGCCTCCTTTTCCACTTGATCAATTCTACTTTTTAAAGAGTTGTTCACTTTTTCCAAGCTCTTTTTTGATAATTCTCTTGCTTTTCTCTCATTTTTTCCTGATTTTTCTTCCAGTTTTCTTATTTCAATTTCTTTTTGAGTTCTTCCATGAGTTCTTCCTGGTCTTGGGAGCAATTCCTATTTTACTTTAGGTCCTTGTCCCTAGATGTTTTGACATTGTTGTCCTTTTCTGAGTTGTGTCTTAATCTTGCCTGTCATCATAACTTTCTATGATCAGACTATATATATATTTTAATTTTCCCTTACTTTTAAAATTAAGCTCCATCCCAATTGGGGCCCTGTCCCAAGCTTCTTGTGCTGAGATCTGCAAGCCCTGGTCATTCACCTGGTGCTTCAGTCATGTTGCCTTAAGACCCATGGGAGAGTCTTGTGTCCAGTGCTGTACTGAGGGAGTTGGGTGGGGGATGACTATCACTGCTGGAGGTCATAGAGATCTGGCAGCTTATCTGGTGCTGAACTAGGGTCTCAATGCTGGTGTTTTGTGTGTGCTGAGACCAGAAGGGATCTAGACACTGGCACCTACTTGTTTGCCCAGGACTATGCTGAAGCACATGGAACATCCTGTTGCTGGTGTATACCTGTTCATCTGTCTATGCTAGGTTATATGGGGGTCCTGGTGGTGGCATTTGCCTATGCCACTATACAGGGTATTGTTTGCTACTAGCTTTCTGGCATGATTCCTATTTTGAATCTCACTCTCTTTTTTTATGTGAATGAGACAGACGTTCCAAATTTCTTGGGCTGGAAGATTGCTTTATTCTATTTTTTTGCATCCATAGTTGTTTGAAGTATGGGAAAGTTAAGGTAACTTCTTACTTACTCCATCATGTTGGTTTCCAGAAATCTTTCTTATTGGGTTTTTAAACACTGTTTTGTCCTCTTTCAGTTTTTTTGTACCTGAGATGAATTCACATTTTTATCCGAGGCTTTACTTGTACCTATTTTGACTTTGTTGTCTTCTTTGCATTTTGATCTTCCCTGTCACCTAGTAATTTTCTATAGTCAGATTATTTATTGTTGTTTGCTCAGTTTCCAGTCTATTGGGGGGGGGTGCAAGGCAATGAGGTTAAGTGACTTGCCCAAGGCCACACAGCTAGATAATTATTAAGTGTCTGAGATTGGATTTGAACTCAGGTCATCCTGACTCCAGGGCTGGTGCTCTATCCACTGGGCCACCTAGTTGCCCCTCCAATCTATTTTCTTGACATTTAACTTTAGGTTAAAGTTGATCTCTGCTCCTGGGGTAGAGGAGGAAATGTCCCCAGGAGCAAATTTTTTTGTGCTACTGTTTTCAAAGTTGGTTGTGAGGGTCTGTAAGTCAGTCACTGCCATGGCTTGTTACTGGCTTATCAGGGTATGGCCTGCACTTGACTATACTTTACTCTCGCCCCAATGAGTCAGCCCTTTCCTGCCAAACTATTAAGGTGTTGTGGGCTGAAAAATTGTGTCAACCATTCTTTTGTTGTTCTGCTGCTCAAGTATTCATTTTGATAGGTAATTTAAATGTTGTTTGGAGGGGAAAATTGGAAGAACTTAGACTAGTCTCTCTGCCTTTATCCCACCATCTTGACTCTGCCCTTGTAGAAAAAGCATTTTCTTATTTTTGAAGGTATTTGGGGTTAGGTGACTCACCCACTAACCCTAGTCAGTATTTGAAGCTGGATTTGAACTCGGGTCCTCCTGATTCCAGCGTCAGTGTCTGTTTCCTGCTACCTAAGTACTCTAAACATTTTTAATAATATGTCCTTGACACATATATTTTTAGAAAATTCATTTATTAAAGTGCTTCCTCTAAGCTAGACACTGTGTTAAGTGCTGGGAATAGAAATAGAAAAAACAAGATGCTTTCCTTCCTTAAAGAGCTTACATTCAAATCAGCACAGATAGGGGAACAGTGGTTAAGAAAGGGCATTTGGGTCAGAAAAGTCACATGGATGTTGAGTAGAGTCTTAGAGCAGCTGATTAAGGGACCCTTCCAGGAATGCTGATTTGGGATTGATTTGATGATTATGTCCAGAGATAGAGATAGAAGGGAGTTTGGGATGGCATAGCATCTCGGTATGAAGATGGTCAACAAACAACAGCACTAGGGTTCAGATCAGGTTTCAAATGATGAGTGAAGTCTCACCATATTTATATTAACAATAAAAATGTGTCTATTGCTCTAAGTTTTATGGAATGCCATGGCAACTCTGAAAGCGTTCTCATACTCTCTAAGTGAATAAAGTCCAGAGTGACTCTCAGCTATTGTATTGATGGATCTTGCTTTTGGAGCCCAAATCAATTGCTAATCAAATTGGATTCCTCATTTTAGCAGGTAGAGGTGGGGAGTCAGCAATAATAAGCTAGACAGTCCAAGAAGAGCACAGGTTCTCTAAGCAGTCCTGGGATAATTTTCTTAAGGTGGTATAGTGGTAACAGCATTAACCTTTGAATCAGGAGAAGAGTGGTTCAGATCTCTACCCTGATTACTTCCTGGCTAGCCAATTATTTAACCTCTCTGGATTGAAATTTCCTCCACTCTAAGAGGAGGGTAGGGAATACAACAACAATACTTGTATCATTTGCCTCAAAGGCTTGTTGTGAGGAAGGTAAGGAAGGTAAATCTTAAACTAACTTGGAAATGGAAGTCATTATTATTATGTCTCTAAATTAACTTAGTCCTAAATGTGTCAAACAAAAATATTCCATTCATTCATTCATTTGTTCATTCATTCATTCAATGAGCACTTACTTAAAGTACCTGCTATTTTGGGGGTTCTATGCTAGACTCTTTGGGGGTGGTAGGGAGGAATTAGACATATTCTAGAGGTAAGAAGAAAAATCCTCAGGAAGATCCAAAGTGCTGGGAGAACTCTGAGGAAGGGAAGATTTCTTCCAGCAGAGGATTATGTAAGAGACAGTTTTGGAACTGAGCCTCAAAGACTGGCAGGATTTTAATGAAAAGAGATGGTATTTCAGGCACAGAGAATGGCCTGCACAAAGATAAAGGAGGTGGAAGATTGCTAACTGCCCTCCTGCTAAGTATCCAATTGCCCTAGACCCAGCTACCTTACCCACAGAAGAAGCAGGCAGTGGTCTAAAGTGTGTGGTTTGAAGACAGGGACTGCCTTTGAAAAGAATAGTCCATTATTAACACTTTCCATTATTGATAGGAGTTCTTCTGGTGTCAGTACTTCAAGAACTAGGCAATAGCTTTCACTTGGGGTGGGGAAAGTCAGGTGTAGTTAGGACATCAATGATGAGACAAATCATGTTATATGGCAAATGGGTAACAGAAATGAGGGCAGGAAAAAGATTAAAACCCATACAGAAGTATAGATGGTAGCAGGTAGCAGGTAGTACCACCTATCAGAGTATCATGATTCTGAGATAAAGTCAACCTCTATCAGGGGCCTCTTACATATTCATTTCCAGGTCAGGGACCTGATCCCACTGAATCCAAAGATAGAGACAAAAAGAAGTGGTCCAATCTAACTAGGGCAAGAGTGGCAGGAAATACAGAGAACAGAGGGTGGAGGTTCTAACCTCTGCTCACCTCTGCATAGAATACAGCTTCTCCAACTCTCATTTTCTAGAACAATACGAGAAAAAGATTCAAATGATTCAGACTTGGGGTTTTTAGGAAGGTGATTTTAACAAGGCAAATCTCCTAGTCTGAATAATGAGAAGAACTTTTCACTTTCAAATGCTAAATAATTTCACACCAAGCTTTGGGAAGTCATTAATAATTCAGAGGCCTCAGCTTTGGGTGAGAACATCTGTTAGAAGGTGTTAAAGGGATCACCCAACAAGCAGTGATTGTACTATTTTGACATCCCACTTAGAAGACAAAGAAATCTCATTAAGGGGGTGGTTGGGGAGAAGATAGAGAGTAAGGGGCCTTCCTTCCCAAAGGCATTAGGGAGCCAGTGGAGCCTCAAGGTCCCAGGAGGGATATAGAAAGGAAGTGTCATGAAAACTAAAAAATCTAAATGATTTCAACAGACTGATATTATGGACTGAATCTCATAGGATGAAATTTAATAGGGATAAAAATAAAATCCTTCACTTGTGTTAAGAAAGAATCAATTTGCACACACCCAGGATGGAGGCAACTTGGTAAGATAGTAGCTCACTTGAAAAAGACCTGGGGCTGGGGGAAGGGTCTTACATGACCTCAAGTGCAATCTAACCCTAGCAATAATAATGATAAGTAATTCCCAGTGTCGTCCTATTGGTGTTACCTTGAAAGTGTTTCTGGAGAATCTATTGCTTAACAATGCTATCATTCAATTGCAAAAATTAATTGCTTTATTCACCTGCATGATATTTGCTGAATGTTAAAAAAAACAACAATAATAAAATAGCAATTTTTGCTGGGATCATCCCTATCTAAACTTCAATATAAAGATGAGAACAAAATAACCCAAAGTAATAATAGCTCAGATCACATTCATATAGCATCTTATATTACATATATGTGTATAAGAGCATGTATCCATATATATACACACATTTATATGCATGTACCTATATACTTGTACATATAATACAATCTTATATTCACACACATATATATGTTCCAAATGTCTTGGTGCAATTTTAAGTTACTAAAGCTTAAATAGTACACTAAACCTCTTGGGCAACTGTATCATCTCATTGGATCCTCATAGTGACCCTGTGAAGTTAGGTCCTTTTTATTATTATTATTATTATTATTATTATTATTATTATTATCATTATCATTATCATTATCATCATTATTATCTCCATTTTATATGTTACCTTTGGGCTTGAAGGGCCATTTGTATAGAACTGTCCTCATTTGTCCTGTCCAACTCTTCATGAGTTGGACCCCACTATTTGGGGTTCTCCCTTTTTTTGCAGGACAACGGGGTTAAGTGACTTGCCCAAGGTCACACAGCTAAATAATGATTAAGTGTCAGGTCATATTTGAATGTGACTCCAAGTTCTCCTGCCTCCAGGGCCAGTGCTCTATCCACTGTACCACCTAGCTGCCCCCTATTTGGGGTTTTCTTGGAAAAGATACTGGAGTGATTTGTCCTTTCCTTCTCCAGCTCATTTTACAGATGAGGAAACTGAGGCAAGCAGGGTTAAGTGATTTGTTTAAGGTCACACAGCAAGTAAATTTCTGAGGCTACATTTAACTTAGGAAGAAGAGTCTTCCTGACTCAGGTCCAGTGCTTTGTACACTATGACACCCCAATTGCCCATTGCTTTCCTCATTGGTGGAAATTGTTCACTTCTGTTGGTGGACACTAGTCACATATTTGATGAGCCAAGTTTGTGGGAGATGGAACAAAAAGAGATCCTGGTCTTCTGGCTTTCAGTTGGGACAGGCTGTCCCAGACTCTCTTTAGGTCCTTGAAGTGAGAAAGACTCTGGAAAGTGCTGACATGATGGCCTCTGGCTCTCCTATTTGTCTTCTCTCTTTCCTCCAGCTTTACTAACTCCATGTCTCCATCACTGAGGAAAATTGTAAACAAAAGGTCCTTTGAGCCAGGGATTACATATAGAAGAAGAAAATGAACCTGAGAGATGATGTTAAGTGACTTAGCTGGGGTTACACAATAAAAAGAACCTCTCCTTTATGATAGAGCTGTCAAAGAATAGCTCAAAGAGCTCCTACATTGCATTAAGAGACAAGAATTGGAGAGAGAGAGAGAGAGAGAGAGAGAGAGAGAGTAGCGAATACTCAACTGTCCTCTACTCCATCAGACCCCATACAGATGCAGTGTATCCATTTGGGCAGCATCGGTGGGACATGATGGCATATCTGTAGGAATCCAGGTGTTTGTAGCAGGTGAGAGAGAGGGCAATAGGCAGCACCTGTGAAGTTTGGATAGCCACAGTGAATTCTAAGTGTAAGAAGAATTTCACATTGTAATCTGCTTTAAGGGAGAAAAGAACAGGATGGATTCTACTTGGGAAATTACATAGTATTTTTAGTGACCCCAAGTTTCCATCTTTCTGATATTCATATTCTTCTGTTGATGTTCTGCGATTGTGATTCACAAGAAAGCCACAGTTCTGAAGATTTGATGTATGGGTTCCCAAAGGGCAATGGAGAAGCATAGGATGGGCATAAAGAGGTTGCAGCATTTTACTAGAGAGGTGATGCACAAAAGGACTGAGTACTAAATATAAACAGAGATGTATAGTCAGAAAAGAAGGTAGGCCAGTATCTGAAGGAGAAAGGGAGAGAAAGTCAGGGAGGGATCACAAATAGGCAAGTTGTGTGTTCTCTATTAGTAGTCATGGAATGTTAAAACTTAGAGGAAATTTCCTTACGGACCGGGTGGTCCCCCTGATGAGGACATATAAAATGACTCCCAGAGAGTCAACCCAGGAGGGTATGAGACTAGAGTGTGATCTTCACCCCTAGAAAGTTCAAACTCATCAAGGAGGTAAAATCCTTAAATATCAGTGCCTTTTTCAAAGACAGAGATCAAGGGGTACTGGATTTAGAAATGAAAGGGGCTTTAGAGACCATTAAGTCTAACCCCCTTATTTTACAGATGAACAAATTGAGTCTGAGAGATGTTCAGTGATTTATCCAGGATTACAGACTAATAAGTGTATGAAACAGGATTTGAACTGAGGTCTTCCTGACTCTACGGTGTCATCCATTGTGTCACCTTTCTATCACTGGCAACTAAAACATTTTGTGTTTCCTCTCCTTCCCTCTCCCCTCCAATTATATCCTCACTAAGTCACAGAACTCAAGTGAGATGCCTTCTTATTCATTGGGAAGAACTTTGAAATAAAATTTTCTCTTCTTGACCCCCTTCTTCTTACCTGCTGCATTGCCCATTTTAGAGATCTCCTCCTTGGAGCCCTTCTCTCCTCATTAGTGACTCCCTGATCTTTCGCTTTCCTCTGTTTTACAGCACCTTAATATGTATTATCTTCTCCCATTTCAGAAAAAGTTCTCTATTGGCAGGAACTGTCTTACTTGCTTATATTTGTATTTTCTCCCAGTACTTAACACAGCTATTCAATCCATGGTCTGTCTGTCCATCTAGCTTGTCTTGATCCTCTCTCCTGCTGTTTCTCTCATGACCTTCCTCATTCATAATTCCCTTTCCTACAGCTTTCAAATATAATCAAGTCTCCTCAATCTTTAAAAAAATAAAAAAAAGCAAATCAAATTCACCCTTCCCTTGACCCTGCAACACCCTCCAGTTATCACTCTATTTCCTTCTTCGTGGCTAAACTCCTGGAAAAAGTAGTTTATACTAATTTATTGCCTCTACTTCTTTACTTCCTTCCTTCCCCTTCAGGATGCAGTTTTAACTCTTCTGGTCTTTATCTACAATGCCCCCAAGCAAGGCACTTTCATCTCTTACCTCCTACTTTTTCAATTCTTGTCTTCCCTCATTAAAATGTAACCTCCTTGAAGGGAAAGGTCTGCCTTTCATTCTACTTGTACTTATATTCCCAGCCTTTAGCACAGGGTCAGGCAAAATGTAAGTATTTAATGAATATTTTTTGATTCACTGATCCACTCATTCCTTAACATCCTGAAATCTGTTTTTGACCACCATCACTCTACTGAAATTATATTCTAAAAGGTTACAAGTTACTTCTTAATTGCCACATAAGGATGCTCTTTTTTTTCTGTTCTCATCTGAATTGATCTATGACAATTCACTCCTCCCCTGATTCCAAGAGAACATTCTTCCAGTTCTATTTTTCTTTCTTTTTTAATTTTATTTTTATTTAAGGCAATTTAAGATTAAGTGATTTGTGCAAGGTCACACAGCTAGGCAATTATTAAGTGTCTGAGACTGGCTTTGAACTCAGGTCCTCTTGACTCCAGGTCTGGTGCTTTATCAACTGTGCCACCTAGTTGTCCCCTGTTCTAGTTTTCTACTGGTTTTGCTAGTTCCCTTTTGTGGATTTCTCCTCCTTTCATTTATCCTTTAAATATGGGTGATCCCCAAGGTAATATCCTTTATCCTCTTTTTTCTTTATATATTATTTTTATGTGTTTGTTTTGTTTTGGTGTGGCTTTTTTGAGGCACTGAGGCTAAGTAACTTGCCCAGGGTTACACAGCAAGTAAGTGTCTGAGGTTGAATTTGAACTGAGTTCCTCCTGACCCCAGTGCTCTATCCATTATAGCTACTCCTCTATATATTTTTCCTTGGTGAAATCTATTTCCATGACTTTATGACTCCCAAAACCTTATTTCCACTTCCAGCCACTCCCTGAATTCCCAGTCCCATATTTTCATTTGTCTATTAGATATTGGCTCTTGGATATCCTCCTGGCACTTCAAACTCTGCATCCCCATTTTAGCCCTCATTCTCTTCCAGACTGTACTCTCAACTTTATGATGCTGAGGTTCTTTATCCTGAAGCCTCACTCTAGGTCTGAAATCCACCAAATAGAAGTACTGTCCATATCAGTGGCCTCTCCCTCAGATTGGATGGCATTTCCAAGAAACTTTGTATAAGCAGGGCAGCCAGACCAGCCAACCCTCCTTCCTCTCCAACCTGTACTCCAGACTCTTTCTTTCTACTTGAATTTGTTTTTACTAACCCTTAGCATAATGCCTAGTACTGTGTAAGCATTTACTAAACCCTTGCTGTCTTACCCCCAAAATGTTCCCCTCTCTCCCTACAACCTCCTAGGTATCCAGGCTCATAACTTCAGGTCATCTCTAACCTTTCCTTCTACCTTACTTCTCACAAGTAGAATGAAACAGTTTCTGTCCTCAGGAATCTCCAATTCTGGAGGGGAAAGAAAATAGATTTTTTTTTTTGCAAGGCAAATGGGGTTAAGTGGCTTGCCCAAGGCCACACGGCTAGGCAATTATTAAGTGTCTGAGACCGGATTTGAACCCAGGTACTCCTGACTCCAAGGCCGGTGCTTTATCCACTACGCCACCTAGCCGCCCAAGAAAATAGATTTAAGGAAACTGAAAAAGGAAGGGGGAGAAAATACTCAGCATAGAGGCACAGTAAAGGAAGTCTGTTGTTTCTGCCTCCACAATATCCCTTGAGGGGCGGCTAGGTGGCACAGTGGATAAAGCACCGGCCCTGGGGTCATGAGTACCTGGGTTCAAATCTGGTTCTCAGACACTTAATAATTACCTAGCCGTGTGGCCTTGGGCAAGTCACTTAACCTCATTTGCCTTGCAAAAACATAAAAACAAAACAAAACAAACCCCCCCAATATCCCTTGAATCTGGTCCCCACATGTCACATAACCTCTTGTTGCCCTCATGTTCAAGGGCTGGTTGGTTCCTTGCCTGCAGAGCTCCCAGAACACATATACACATGCATACACATATGCACACATACATATGCACACACACAGGATAATGAAGGTTGTCAGTTCTGTCTCTTCAGGAAGGTCCTTCTCTTGTACAGTTATTATTATTATTATTATTATTATTATTATTATTATTATTATTATTATTACTATTTAATCCAGACTTGTTAACTCCTAAGTATTAGGAACTCCCTGTGAGTAGTGCAGATGGGGGTAACTGTTTTGAAGTTTGGAGCAGTTGGGGCAACAAGAGGTTAAGTGACACCCAGAGACATAGCCACTCCCTGAGGAAGGACCTCTGATGTTACTGTGACCAGCTCTTAGATGTGCCAATTTTATTGAAGTTCCCTCATAAAGGGGGCACTTAACAGGAGAAAAGAATAGGTCTCAAAGGAAACAGAGGTCACGGGGTTGACAGACTTGGGTGGTAGGAAAGGAAAGTCTGGGGCTTTGAAAGCTGACCAAGGAGGTAGAGTCCAAGGGAGGTCTTGAGCCAATCAATAAGCATTTATCAAGCACTTACTGTGTGCTAAGCTCTGGTGGTATAAAGAAAAGTAAGATAGTCCCTGCCCTCAAGGAGTTCACAGTTGAATGGGAGTCAGCATTCAAACAACTATATACAAAAAAAGATACAGACAGATAAATTTGATACTAGAAGACCCAGCCAGACTTGTGGAAAGATTGTAATGGACACCCTCCTTCTGCCAAAGTCATCATGCTTGAGGATCCTTCTCCTGTTCTTCTTCCATTCTGATTTGGAGGAATCAGCCTGGGACAAAGGGTAGGAGTTTGGGGGCTGCCCTAGTTTGGAGGTGTCAACTGCTGCTCCAGTTTAGGAGGTAGATGCAGCCCTAGTACCATTCCTTTGAGGCTCCTGTCTCCCCTTCTGGGCTTCTTTGTAGACTTCTAGTTAAGCCATGTGACCAGCTCTTAAATGTGCCAAATAAAAAGACTAGACCAGTTGTTTTCATAGGATCACAGATAAACTTCTGATTTTACTAGCCACAGGACCCCAACCAATTTTTATTCCAGCAGTGTTGGAAAAAGAGCATCAGACTGAATAATGGTCAAGACTTCCAAAGAGATATCCTACTTCCCAAGTCTATCAGCCCTGTGACCTCTGTTTCCTTCAGATTTTATTATTTTCCCCTGTTAAGTGTCCCCTTCAAGGGAGAATTTCAATAAAAATATCAACAGTAACATCAGAGGTCCTGTCTCAGGAAATGACTGTGTCTCTGGGTATTACTTAATCTCTTGTTGACCCAACTCTTTAAGGTTTCAAATTTCAAGACATCCAAAGACATCCTTCTAGGGCTGCATAAAACAATCCCAGGACCTTCAAACATAGGAAGAGGGGTTCCATCAGAGAAACTAATTAAGGACACACAGGAAAATATATAGAAAAACTCATAGAAAACTTACCTAGGTAAGCTCCAGAGGGCAAATGCTTAACAGTCTAATGGATGAGCCTTAGGGAGAGTAGAAGAATAACCAGTGTGCTGATCCAGGAAACCCCAGAGAGGATAGATGATTACATTGATTTAGAGCTAGAAGGAACTATAGGAAATCATCAGAGATGTTGAGTGACTTGTACGGTCATAGATAATAAGCATCTGAAGTGAGATTTAAATCTACATCTTACTGATTCTGAGGCTGGTCCAGTGTATAGAGGGCTAGTCTTGCAGCTAGGAAGACCTGAGTTCAAGCCTCTGATATATATTGACTTTGTAACCTTGGATAAATCCTTCAATCTATAAGATTTAGAAATTACAGGTCAGTCATTGATCTGAGCGAGTATAAGGACTTCCCTAAACTGATGAAATCACTGGTCCTGACCAAAATTATTGCTTTTAGCATATACAGTCTCCTCTAATTTTTCTGTGAAGATGTTTTAATCCCAACAGGGACTAGCCCAATTAGACCCATGTAGATACCAAGGCTTTTTAACAATAAATTAAAGCTATTGGTGGGGGTGGGGGAGAAAGTCCTCTTTTGGACTTTTGTATACCTTATAAACATCCAAGATGATACAAAATAAGGGGGGAAATGTATTTGATTGGGGCTCAACAGGAGAGTCAAAGAAAGCCAATTATAGGACTTATTCAGTGCTTAAAATGGAGCAGACTAAATAGCATCAGATGGGAGACATTTAATAATGATAATTAAATTTGGAGGGCAAGCTAGGGGGAGGGTTCAACTAGAGCAGAGCTGTCCTGGCCTGGTAGAACAGACAGGAACATCACTGGTCATTTTCTGCACCATATGGAATGTGGGACATGCCTGGTGTGTGAGGAGCATGGTTTAATCCCAGGGCTAGTTCTTATGGTGACTCCCCACCGTGAAGCAATTTCCAGTCTTTGCATTTTCATAAATGTCCATTTTTTTAATACCTGATGAAAATAACCTTTTGTCATTAGTTAAATTATAAATGGGGACAAAAGAGGAAAAAAGGATGATGCCTCTCAGGAATAATAATGACCCAGCTGCTCTGAGTCAACAGTGACTCCTTAGGGCGTTGGCATCAGGACATTCAATGTCTGCCCGATTGTGGGAACTTCTGCCTGGAGGACGAAATGGGTCGTACAAAGTAGCCCGCAAACCAGGCAAGGTGAGGGTGCTGGCTGGGAGCCAACTAAGTGGACTGAGCCAGGAGGAGGAGCAGTTGACCGAGTCTTCTCTCCATCTGGCACCAGAAAGGAGATGGAGACTCAGGAAGGACAAACTTCGCCTCCTTCCCTGACAGTTACCATTGTGTTAAGTCTAAGGTCCTTAACTGTTCTTGTATCCTGAACCCCTGTACAGCCTGGGGAAGTCCCTGGATCCCTTCTCAGAAGAATGTTTTTAAATGCACAAAATAAAGTATGTAAGATTCCAAAGGAAACCAAATGTATTGAAATAAAGTCATCAAATTAAAAAACAAACAGACAAGTTCATGGATCTCAAGTTAAGAATCCCTGACAGGGAGGAAGAGAACAAGCTTTTATTAATCACTCACTATGCATCAAACACTGTGCTAAATACTTTAAAAATATTTTTGATAGTTTAAAAGATATTTTTAATTAATTTATCTAAAGAAAGATATATGGTTCCTTTTGATCCTCACATTAACCAGGAAGGTAGGTGCTATTATTAGCTTTGTTTTACAGTTGAGGAAACTGAGGCAAACAGGTCACACAACTGGTAAACGTCTGAGATCATATTTGAATTCAAGTCTTCCTGACTTTAGGCCCTAAAATCTATCTTCTGTGTTACCAGTTCCCAGGTCTGGGAGCCAGATCTGAATTTCAGATCTGGATCTTTCAGTAACTCACTATGTGATCTTTAAAGGGTAGTTAGGTAATGCAATGGATAGAGTACTGACCTTGGAGCCAGGAGGACCTGAGTTCAAATTTGACCTCAGACACTTCCTAGCTGTTTGATCAAGTCACTTACCCCGATTGCCTCACATTCAGGACCATCTCTAGTCATCCTGATTTATTTCTGGCCACTGGACCCACATGGCTCTGGAGGAGAAAGTGAGGTTGATGACTTAGCACAGCCCCTCTCACTGAAATACAATTCATGTGCTTGTTATGGCATCACCTCCCAGATGTCGTGGTCTTTTTTGAGAATGGAAGGGGAAAAAAAACCATCATCATTGTCATATAATCTTTACCAAACCAGTCATCTAGTCCAGCCTTTTTTCTTTTTTTAAACTAATTTTTATTAAAGATATTATTTGAGTTTTACAATTTTCCCCCCAATCTTACTTCCCTCCCCCCACCCCTCCACAGAAAGCAATCTGTCAGTCTTTACTTTGTTTCCATGTTGTACCTTGATCCAAATTGGGTGTGATGAGAGAGAAATCATATCCTTAAAGAAGAGAAGTCTAAGAGGTAACAAGATCAGACAATAAGATACCTGTGTTTTTCTAAATTGAAGGGAATAGTCCTTGAACTTTGTTCAAACTCCACATCTCCTTATCAGGATATAGATGGCACTCTCCTTTGCAGAGAGCCCAAAATTGTTCCCGATTGTTGCACTGATGGGATGAGCGAGTCCTTCAAGGTTGATCATCACTCCCATGTTGCTGTTAGGGTGTACAGTGTTTTTCTGGTTCTACTCATCTCACTCAGCCTCAGTTCATGCAAATCCCTCCAGGCTTCCCTGAAATCCCATCCCTCCTGGTTTCTAATAGAACAATAGTGTTCCACCAGCCTCTTTTCTTGAAAGGGAAATGGAGGCCTGAAGAGTTCAGGTGACTTGTCCAAGGTCTCGAAGGATCTTAGCGGTAGAGCCAGGATTTATATTTAAACCTCCTGGGGCTCCAAGCCCATCCAGGCCCTCTTCAGTCCATTGTAGGCATTTAATAAGTGCTTGATCATCTTTCTACCATACCTTGGCAGACTGCCTCCTGGACAGTAACAGCTGCTTATTCCTTGCCTTAGGATCTCAAAACCCTAGACTAGTTGAGGTCTTAGTCTCCCTTGGTAGACAAGGAAGAGAGAACAGGATTTCTCTTATCCTGTTGAGTGTGTGTGTATGTGGGGGAAGGGTGGAAATGAGGGCTACTGAGGTCTGGGATCAGGAGAATTCCACCAGGGTTATATGCCAGATGCCAGTTCTCTGGAGCAAGCAGGAGATGCAGCCCCAGGGGATTTCCATAGTATCTTGTCACACATACATATACACATAAACACATGCATACAAAGACACATATACACACAAGCACACATGTAGGCATAGACACATATGCCCCCCCACATAAATATATACACATATCTATATTTCTTTCCCTTTTTTGGCCTATATTGTCATAGCTTGAAATATTTTTTTGATTATGAGAACATTTTCCATTAAGTGTGTGTCTCCAGGTTTTCTCTCAGTATTTACGAGCCTATAATTCTAGAATCTGTCACATTCAGTGTTCCAAAAGTGTATCTGGATGTAATGAAATCATTTGAAGAGAAATGTGGCAGAGGAGACACCCTGAATCTCTCTTGCTGAAAGAGTAATTCTTAGGGACCTATATTGATAAATCAGTGTATCCCTTAATTAAGTAAAAACATTTTAAGGCAAGGGAATTAATAACCTATGCCTGGCATAAGCTTGGCCCATTATCTAGGGAGCTCATACATGGATGGGTGTCCTTTGAGCTAATTATCAGTCCTAATTTGGTTGTCTATTTTGCCCGTGTTCTGCCCCCTGTAGGATGACAGAGCAGGATCTTTATTTAAAGGTGGGGGGCCAGGGTGGGAAGTGGGTTTTGGGAGGGTTTTTTCCTTCCCTATTTCAGCTGGTGTAGTTTGTCTTTGCTAGAGAGAGTTCTGTCTTAATTGAGAAGCAAGCATATAATGAATCTTAAAACTGCAAGAAAAAGAAGAGGAATTTGGTTTTAAGAAACCCATTTCTTGGGGCGGCTAGGTGGCATAGGGGACAACTAGGTGGCATAGTGGATAATGCACTGGCCCTGGAGTCAGGAGTACCTGGGTTCAAATCCGGTCTCAGACACTTAATAATTACCTAGCTGTGTGACCTTGGGCAAGCCACTTAACCCCGTTTGCCTTGCAAAAACCTAAAAAAAAACCCAAAACATTTCTTTTCGACTTGCATTTATTAAACCCCTATTTTATGGAAAAAACCCTATCCTAGGTTCCATGCTGAGGATATGAAGAAGAAAAATTATATAGTCTCCCCCATCAAATAGTTTCCAATTTAAAAGGGTGTAATCAGTCTTCCCATATTCCCTCCAACATTGATTATCATATATTGTCATCTTTCCCAATTTTGTTTCAATTGAAACCTCAATTTTGTGTTAATTTATATTTCTTTCATCATGAATTGATTTAGAGCATTTTCTTATATGACTAAAATTCTTTTGAGAAACGTTTGTTCATATCCTTCGACCTCTTATCTATAGGGAAATGACTTCTAGTTATACACAAATACATATATTAATCATTTATGTATCTTGGATACTAGGCCTTTTATTTTTTATTTTTTTATTTTTTTATTTAAATTTATTTTTTTATTCTCATTTTGTACAAATGTTTTTTTACATTAATAAAATATTCTTGTTTACAAGTAAACAAAATAACCCTCCCCCCATGAATATAGATAAACTTGCTTGGGCGAAAAAAGTAAAGGGGAGAGAAAAAAAATTAAAATTAAAAAAAATAATAGTAATAATTGTAGGTATAGCCAGGTGGCACAATGGATGAAGCACCAGCCCTGGAGCCAAGAGCACCCGAGCCCATATCCAGTCTTGTAAACCCAACAATCACCCAGCCGTGTGACATGCAAGCCACCCGATCCCCACTGCCCTGCAAAAACCAAAAAGAAGAAAAAAAAAGACCCAAAATAAAATAAAATAGTAATAATAGTAGGGGTGGCTGGGTGGCAGACAGAGCATTGGCCCTTGAGCCAGGAGCATCTGGGTCCAAATCCAGCCCCAGACACCCAAAGATCCCCCTGCTATATGGCCCCAGGCAGGCCACCCAGCCCCACTTGCCCTGCACCCTCCATCCAATAATAATAACAAAAAATGTGTTTCAGTCTTTGTTCCAACACCAACAACTCTGTCATGGGTGGATCTCATTCTTTATGATAAGTCCATCACAAAAGTTACTTCCATATTTTTCCAACGTTGCCATTGCTGATCACAATGCCCTCCTTTCTTACTTCTCCACTACCATCTACTATATTTTCTTTCTCCTTTCACTCTGACTCTGCTGTAGGGTCGCTGAGTGGCACATCAGACAGATCCCTGGTCCTGGGGCCAAGAAGCCCTGAGCCCCCATACCACCCCTTAGGCCCAGCATCCACCTGGCCCTATGGTCATGGGCAGGCCTTCCAATCCCAGCCCCTTGCAAGAAGTAAAAAAAAGAAAATGTGTTATATCTGACCACTCTCTCTGCATGGTCCATCCTCTCCTCCTTTATTCACATCCCCACCCCTTCCCCCTGCTCCCCCCTCCTTCTTAAACTGCAGATGTCTATACCCCATTGAGTATATTTGCTGTTTCCTCTCCTAGCCATCTCTGATGAAAGCAAAGTTTCCCTCATTCCCCCTTGCCTCCCCCCTTCCATATCATTGCAATAGCACATTGTAATAAAAAAAATCTTATTATGTGAAATATCTTGGACTATTCCCCCTCTCCTTTTTCTTTCTCCCATTCCATTTTCTTTTTTTTCTATTGACTCCATTTTTACACCATATTTTATCTTTGAATTCAGCTTTCTCCTGTGCTTCAACTATAACAGCTCCCTCTGCCTGCTCTATTAACTGAGAAAGTTCATATGAGTATTATCAGTGTCATTTTTCTATGCAGGAATACATGCAGTTCAGCCTCATTAAGTCCTTCATATTTCCCCCCTCTCCTCCAATCTCCATGCTTCACCTGAGTCCTGTATCTGAAGATCAAACCTTCTGTTCAGCTCTGGCCATTCCAAAAGGAACCTTTGAAATTCCCCTGGTTCATTGAAAGTCCATCTTTTTCCCTGGAAGAGGACATTCAGCCTTGCTGGGTAGTTCATTCTTGGCTGCATTCTAAGCTCTTTTGCCTTCTGGTATATTATATTCCAAGCCCTACGAGCTTCCAATGTAGCTGCTGCTAAGTCCTGTGTGATCCTGACTGCAGCTCCGCGATATTTGAACTGTGTCCTTCTGGCTGCTTGTAATATTTTCTCTTTGACTTGGGAGTTCTGGAACTTGGCTATAATATTCCTAGGGGTTGGTTTTTTGGGATCTCTTTCTCGGGGGGAATCTGTGGATTCTCTCCATTTCTATTTTGCCCTCTGTTTCTAGAATATCAGGGCAATTTTCCTGTAGTAATTCTTTGAAAATGATGTCAAGGCTCTTTTCCTGATCATGACTTTCAGGTATTCCAATAATTTTTAAATTATCTTTCCTAAGTCTGTTTTCCATATCAGTTGTTTTTTCAATGAGATATTTCACATTTTCTTCTAATTTTTCATTTTTTTTGTTTTGAAGTATTGATTCCTGATTTCTGGTAAATTCATCAATCTCCCTGAATTCTATTCTTTGTCTGAAGGATTTGTTCTCCTCAGAGAGTTTTCTTAACCCTTTTTCCATCTGGCCAATTTTGCTTTTTAAAGCATTCTTCTCCTCAATAACTTTTTGAACTGTTTTATCCATTTGACCTAAGCTGTTTTTTGGTATGCTATTTTCTTCAGCATTTTTTTGGATTTCCTTGACTAAGCTGCTGACTTCATTTTCATGTTTTTCCTGCATCTCTCTCCTTTCTTTTCCCAGTTTTTCTTCCAACTCCCTCATTTGATTTTCAAAGTCTTTTTTGAACTCTGTCATAGCCTGAGCCCAATTTCTGTTCTTCTTGGAGTCTTTAGATGCAGGAGCTTGTGCTTCCTCATCTTCAGACTGAGTATTTTGATCCTTCTTGGGCTCATTTGCAAAATATTTCTCAATAGTCTTCCTTTTGTTTCTCTGCTTGCTCATTTTCCCAGCCTGGGCCTGGTTTGGGGTGTTTCTTGAGCTTTTGGGACACTCCCACAAGGGTCTCAGTGTGTGCGGCTCTGTCCTCCCTCCTCGTCTGTGAATGACCATAAGTGCCCCCCTCTGCCATGGGGCTGAGGTGGGGGGGGCCCTGCTGTTCTATGGGGGGGCCTAGACTGTGATCAGGATCTGAATGTGGTCAGGGCCCCAGAGTCTGGTTCCAGAGGCAGAGGACAGAAGAGCTCTGCATTCTCTCTTCACTCCCCTCCCTTAGCTCAATGGGCTCATGCCCTGGAGGCTCCTGCTTACTGGCTCCACCTGCTTCTGTTTCCTGGATCAGTGGATCAGGGCTGCAGAAAGACCAACCTGCTGGCTGTGTGCCCTGAGGGCTGGGCTCCATGTGCTTGCTCTTGCAGAGGTCCCCAGCTGTTCCCCCACTTTGTGCCCGGTGCTCCCCCGGGGTGCAGCTCAGGAGACTCCCCCGCTGCTGTGAGCCGCGCTCCCAGCACCCTAGAGCTGCCTCCGGGAGGCTGAAGTTCTTTTGTTCTGGCAGGCTGCCCCTCCGACCCCCGGGGGAGCAGAGCCTTTCTGCTCTTTTCCAGGTTACCTTGAGTAGGAGAACTGCCTCACTGGGTCCCTTTGTGGGTTCTGTCTCTCGAAAGTTTAGTTAGAGTCCTTAGCTTTTGAGTTTTATCAGAGAGCTCCTAAGACTCGATCCCTTCTTGTCACCATCTTGGCTCTGCCCCCGATACTAGGCCTTTAACAAAAACATTTGATACAAAGATTTTTCCCAATTTGATTGCTTCCCTTTTTATCCTAGTACCTTGATATTGTCTATGTAGAAGCTTTTCTGTTTCATCAAGTGTTTCTTTTCCCCACTTGTATTCAGGAGTATCCATTTTGTCTTCTGCAATTATATCTCCTGGGGCAGTTAGGTGGTACAGTGGATAGAACACGGGAGTCAGGAGTACCTGGGTTCAAATCCAGCCTCAGATACTTAATAATTACCTAGCTGTGTGGCCTTGGGCAAGCCACTTAACCCCATTTGCCTTATAAAAAACTAATATATATATATATCCAACCTATACTTGTGAAAGGCATATTGCCTGCTTCTCTAACTTTTTATGATATGATTATTGATTAAATTCACATATTCATTTATAAAATATTATGGAATATGATGTACAGTGTTGGGCCAATTTGGATTTCCCAGCAGTCTTTAACAAACAGGGAGTTCTTTCCTAAGTAATTTGTATTTTCTGGTTTATTGTTTGCTATGTTATTGAGTTCCGTCATTTTTGATTCTCCCTTGTTTAATCTGTTTCATTGAACTTCTCTATTTTTTAACCAATGCCATATGGTTTGGTGACTGCTACTTTATAAAATAATTTGAAGTCTTGAAGTGCTATTTCTATTTCATCCCTATATTGTTTCACTATTTCCCTAGATTTTTCTAGATCTTTTATTTTTCCAAATGAATTTTACTGTTATTTTATTGATTTCTATAAAGTATCCATTGATAAGATTAAATTAAAAAGAATAAATTAACTTTGGTAGCATTGCCATTTTTATTATATTGGTACAGCCTATCCATGAGCACTGAATATTCCTTCAATTATTTAAAATGTTCTTTATTTCTTTTAGGAGTATTTTGCAGTTGAAGTTTTACAAGTTTGTATGCTTTGGTAGATTAATCCCTAGTTTTATTCCCCAAGTATTTCTTTTTTTTTTTTCTAACTGAATTCTTACCAAACAGGAGAAACTCGTTGCTGGAGTAAAAATAATGAGAACCATGGGAAGAAGTGTCTGACCCATCTTAGAATTTGTGATAGAGAGGACAACCAGAAAAAAAATTGTATCATGCCCCCTACATTTTGAGATGACATGCTTCATAGTAATCAAAGAAAAGATAGGTAGGATCTCATGAACTAAATCATTCTACAATGCCAGTCATTTAAGGAAGGATAGGAAACTCAAGAATGAGATTTTAAAGACACAAAGAGAAAAAGGAAGGAGAGAGGCAAGGAGGGAAAGAAAAATGAGCAAGGACGAAGGGAAGATAGAAGGGAAGAAGGATAAAAGGAGGGAAGGAAGGAGTAAGGAGGAAGGAAAAGGTGAAGTAGCAGAGATAAATAGAAGATGTTTTTCATACTTCATTTTTGAAGAGGACCAATGGCATCACAGGTGATGTCTTGAATTGGATATAAGTGAGGCAGAGTTGTACAAAGTCATCAGCCTCACTCTCTTTTACTGAGTCATCTAAGTCCAGTGGCAAGACAAAAGTCAAAGTGGCTAGCAATGTCCTGAAATGTAGTAGATGATCTTGGTATCTCCCATGTCTAAGAGTTCTATAGCACCTGCTTCAGGTACCTTCATGGCCATTGGAATAAATTGTTCTCATATGCCCATTCCACCAGGAAATTCTTCACATGCTTGGATAGATACCATCCCCCCAACACCAATACATTTGAGGTATATTAGTAACTCCCAACTTGGTTTTAACCCATCTGCTGAGAGGGTTTCCAATTGTATATTTGCTGCATTGGAATCATAGATGAGTGTTGGATGAAGGTCTCAGCAAAGCCATCACATCAGAGGTGCTAATTCTACTTAAACACTCCCTATACCCCTACATCTGTAAAGCCCATCATCCAAAAGTAAGCATCAATCTCACTTCTGGGTCCCCTTTTAGGCTTTTGAACAGTTAGGTTTGCCCTTTGCCTTTACCTCTTTCTAAATGGAATCCCAGGTTCTTACCTTAGTCCAGAATAGGTGCTGTTATCTGATCAAAGCAGGTGTTTATTGAATTCTTGTTTAACCATTTGATTGATTTAGAAAGTTGCCCTGAGTAGAGTTTTGGAAGAAACCAAGTATCATTCTTTCCCTAAAAACATGATCAGATTTCTTTAGCTAAAAAGCAAAAAGAAATTCCTTGACTCTACTATCATCTTAAGCTATCATTCTATATCTCATATTCCCTTAGTACAAGAACTTTACACCTATTACCTTAATTTCCTCACATTCTCCTCCTGCCCCCAATCACTATTGCCTACAATCTGGTTTATACTCTAACAAGATTACCAATGAATTACCAATCTCAAACAAGATTACCAATGAATGATATTTAATTGTCAAATTCAGTGCTCTTAGTCTACATCTTCCTTGACCTCTGCAATATTCAGAGGTGAATTGATAATGGAAACATGGATGTCAATCTGAAAGAGAAAAAAATTGAATTCCTATGAACTGCATATTGCCTTAGAAAATAATAAATTAGCATCATCTATGTTGCATTGTATTTTTATTTTATTTTGTTAAACACTTTCCAATTTTACATATGTATGTATATGTACACACACACATATATATGTGTGTGTTAATATGTAAATATATGTGTGCATATATAAATTTGGAGGGAAGACAAACTTTCAGGGGACAAAGCAATTAGAGTTAAATGACTTGCCCAAAGTCACACAGCTAATAATTATCAAGTCCTGAGGTTGCATTTGAACTCAGGTCTTTCTGACTCTAGGGTGAATATTCTATCCACTGCACTACCTAGCTGCCCCTACCCAATCATATTTTAATCTGGATTCAGGGAGTTTTGCTGGCATCTTCACCTTGTTGGGTGGTTGACATCTCTAGTAAACAAGACAAAAGGGTTGTTTTCCAAGTTTGGATAGGGACAAAAGAGCCATGTTATAGGATGATAGCTTGAGGGGATGACAGGGTCAAGTGAAGGCTTTTTAAGAGTAGGGGAGCTCCTTCATATTTATAGGCCTCAGAAAAGGAAATCTTAGGGAAAAATTGAAGATAAGAGAGGGAATAATTGATGGGCTCCAGAAAGATACCAGAGGGAATGGGATGCTAGGGACAAATATAGAATTAAGCCTCAGAAAACAGGAGGACCACATCATCTGGTGGGATTAGAGCAAAGGTGGAGATTCATTAACAGAAAAGGGGGGAAAAGGTAACCCCCATTAGAAGTTCATTATTTCTAGAGATATTAAGTGACTTTGTTTTATAGCATGCCAGCTCTCCAATAACAGAAGCACTTTTAAGCTGAATCACTAATTAAATCCTTTTCAGGTAAAACATTTCCTTTAATTTAAGGCTGAAGCAATTCCTGAATTTCTTAAATTGGGTTTTATTAAATGGAAAATCAGGAGAAGCCTGTGCAATCGGAGGTTCCCATGAAACTC
Organism: Macrotis lagotis; assembly: GCF_037893015.1. Lineage (NCBI taxonomy): Eukaryota > Metazoa > Chordata > Mammalia > Peramelemorphia > Peramelidae > Macrotis > Macrotis lagotis. The sequence continues at coordinate 358,125,756 of NC_133658.1, read as the reverse complement.
TGTAGTTTCTGTGAAATTTAGATCTGAGATGAGCAAACTCTGATGTGGACAGAGAACTGTCCATCTGATCTCTCTATACAGGCAGTTACTCAGTGACATGGTGGGAAACCGACTCTAATCCCGAGGTACTTAGAAGAAGGCTGGATGGAAAGAATTACTCCATCTGATGCTGAGTGAAGGGAGCAGAACTAAGAGAACATTGCTCACATTAACAACAACATTGTGAATTGATCAACTATCAGGGATGTGGCTCCTCTCAGTAGTTCAGAGATCTAGAACAACCCTGGGAAACCTATTATGGACGATGCCATCCACATCCAAAGGAAAACAAAAAACAAACAAAAAAATACACAACAGAATCTGAATGGATACTATGTTTACTTTTGGGGGGGATTTTTGCAAGGCAATGGGGTTAAGTGACTTGCCCAAGGTCACACAGCTAGGTAATTATTAAGTGATTGAGGTCAAATTTGACTCTTGACTCCAGCTGTTATGTTGACTTTTTAAAAAGCTTCTCTTGTTTTTCCTTTCTATCCCATGATTTTCTTTTCCTCCCCTTAGTCCTAATTCCTTTTATACAAAATAACTATTATATAAACATGTTAAACACAAATGTATAACTTTTACTAGACTGTTCAATGCCATGAGGAGGGGGATGGAAATAGAGGGTAGTAGAAAAAAGTATAACAAAAATATATAAAGGAAGAAGGATGGAGGGAGGTCAAATTACAGGCATCAGGGTTTCCTGAAGAGAAGAAGGGAGGAAGCACAATCCATTATTGTCTCTCATCCCAATCCCTAGTCCCACCATGTTCTAGTTATTGCTCTGACAGACAAATGGAATTCAGCTCAATAGAAGGAAGGATTTCCCCAATACATTGAGTTTATTGCATGGAATGGGTTGCTCCCATTGATAATGAGTTCATAATCACTGGAGGTTCTGGATGCATTTGGTGGGGTGCAAAAGTTCTTCATGTTTCAGTTAGAGAGAGTTGACCTAAATGACCTCTCAAGTTCCTCTAGTTCTATGATTTGCCAAGGTAATTGAAGGGAAAATGATTGAATTGGTAAGTATCAATTAGGCACAGGGATATGGACACAGAAGTATGTTGTTCACATTGATTCCCTCTTCCTACACAGTTTCATTTTTCATCTTTGTATCCACAGCACTTAGAATGTCATCTGGCACATGGTAAGTACTTAACAAATATTTGCTGAATGAATGATTAATGAAAAAGCATTATCGAGTGCTTATTATATGCCAAAAACTATATTTAAAAAAAACACTAAGGAAACAAAAAAGCAAAGAGACTCTCTACCTGCAAGTAGCTTATGTTCTATGGGGGAGACAAGATCTAAAGGGTCAAGGGGCATTTTAGTCTGGCAAGGTTCAGGAATGATAAGTGGGAATAGATTGTTACACCCCATCCAGAAACAATGACAAAGTTGATTTGATCATGCTTCCAGAAAAGATGGGGTTTAGGGAAGAATATGCATGGTGATTTTGGGGGCTGTGGAGGAGATGACCAGAGTAGGAAGTAAATTGAAATATGATTATTGGGGCTTTCTTGAAATAATTATCTGGAAAAAGTTGTCACCAATCAAAATATGAGTGAATCCAGAGACTTTGGATCCTCAGAAGCTTAAGTGAGTTTAAGCTTCATTAAGAAAGCAATATTGAATGCAGAATGAGAGGTCACATGGTATAAAATTGAATATTGGAGACCTGTGTTGAAATCTTGGCTCCTAGATTTACCAGTTCTAAGACTCTAAAGACAGCACTTTTATCTCTGAGTCTGTTTTCTCATCTGTAAAATGAGCAGAATAATTTGTTTTACCTCCTTCCCTGGGTTTTGGTGTAGAGTTTTGTAAACCTTAAAGTGCCATTAAAATCTGAGTTATTATTTTTCCACTGTACTTTACTCTCATCAAATCTTACTTGGAGAATCCAGATCTGGGATTACATTTTGGGAAGGACATTAGAAAGACTGGAGATCATTTGTAGTAACTAAGGATATTTAATCCTTCAAAATCAGGTTCCAATCTAGTTTTCCAGGTTTATTCTATATTATTCCTTTTTGTTTATTCTATGTGCCAGTCATATTAGTCTGATTGTTATGCCCTGAACTCAGAATCCCATTACCACTTCTGGATCTTGGCCTAGTTTGCCCTCAAGAGCATAACACTCCCACCTCACCTATTCATCTTCTGAGCCATTCAAGTTTCAGGCCATGTGCCATCTCCTAAAAGAAGCCTTTCCTGAGCTCCCTCCTCAGATTGCCAAATATTTATTTATCAAAAACATTTTGTTGGGGCAGTTACATGGCTCGGTGGATAGAGCACCACTCCTAGAGTCAGGAGTACCTGGGTTCAAATCCGGTCTCAGACACTTAATAATTACTTAGCCGTGTGGCCTTGGGCAAGCCACTTAACCCCATTTGCCTTGTAAAAAAAAACCTAATAAAAAAATTTTGTCTCTGCCAAATCTAGCTCTTTAGGGACAGTACTGGTTTTTATTTTTGTCTTTGTATCACCAAGGTCCCCTACCAGTCCTGGTACTTAGGAGGGGCTTCATAATTTCAAGATCAGTCAAACAGCATTCATTAAGACTCTGCTATGTGCCGGATACTGAACTAAGTAATGGGGATTCAAAGAAATATTAAAGACAGTCTCTGCTCTCAGTGAGCTCACAGCCTACTGGGGGAGACATATAAACAACTACATACAAACAAGATTTACAGAAGATAAATTGGAGGTAATCCCCAGAAGGAAGGTCCTGGGATTAGAGGATATTAGGAAAGCCTTTTTCTAGAAGGTGGAATTTTATCTAGGACTTGAAGGAAGCCAAGAGTAGGGGAGGAGGCAGGAGAGCATTCTTGGTATGGGACACAGCCAGTGAAAATGCCTCTGGTCTGGAGTGTCTTGCTTGAGAAACATCAAGGAGGCTGTTGTCTATAGACTATAGAATATATGTGGGTGGAGGAGGGAGGAAAAGGTGTAGGAAGACTGTGGTTGTTTATCCTTCATTTTTTTTTTTAGGTTTTTGCAAGGCCCAAGGCCACACAGCTAGGTAATTAAGTGTCTGAGATCGGATTTGAACCCAGGTACTCCTGACTCCAGGGCTGGTGCTTTATCCACTATGCCACCTAGCTGCCCACCCTTTTTTTCCTTCTTTAGAAAGATTTTATTTATTTTGAATTTTACAATTTTTCCCCTAATCTTGCTCCCCACCCCCACCCCACAGAAGGCAGTCTGTTAGTCTTTACTTTGTTTTTCCATGGTAAACACTGATCTAAGTTGAATGTGATGAGAGAGAAATCATATCCTTAAGGAAGAAAAATAAAGTATAAGAGATAGAAAAATTACATAATAAGATAACAGTTTTTTAAAAAAAATTAAAGGTAATAGTCTTTAGTCTTTGTTCAAACTCCACAATTCTTTCTCTGTATACAGATGGTATTCTCCATCGCAGATATCCTAAAATTGTGCCTGATTGTTGCTCTGATGGAATGAGCACATTCATTAAGGATGATCATCACTCCTATGTTGCTATTGGGTGAACAATCTTCTGGTTCTGCTCATTTCACTCAGTATCAGTTCATGCAAATCCTTCCAGGCTTCCCTGAATTCCCATCCCTCCTGGTTTCTAATAGAACAATAGTGTTACATAACATACATATGCCATAGTTTATTAAGCCATTCCCCAGTTGATGGACATTCACTCAGTCTCCAATTCTTTGCCACTAACAAATATTTTTGTACAAGTGATGTTTTTATAATCTTTTTCATAATCTCTTCAGGGTATAGACCCAGTAGTGGTATTGCTGGATCAAAGGGTATGCACATTTTTGTTGCCCTTTGGGCATAATTCCAAATTGCTCTCCAGAAAGGCTGGATGAGTTCACAGTTCCACCAACAATGTATTGGTGTTACACATTTCCCACATCCCTTCATTGTCTTTTCTGGTCTTATTGGCCAGTCTGAGAATGTGAGGTGGTACCTCAAAAATGCTTTAATTTGCATTTCTCTAATAAGAAGTGATTTAAATCAATTTTTCATACGACTATGAACCACTTTGATTTCTTCATCTGTAAATTGCCTTTGCATATCCTTTGACCATTTGTTTGGGGAATGACTTTTTTTTTTTCATAAATTTTACTTAGTTCTCTGTATATTTTAGAAATGAGTCCTTTGTCAGAAATGCTAGTTGTAAAAATTATTTCCCAATTTACAACATTTCTTTTGATCCTGGTTACAGTGGTTTTGTCTGTGTATAATGTAATGTAATCAAATTGTCTAGTTTGTTTTTAATGATGTTCTCCATTTCTTCCTTGGTATCCTTTATTTTCTAAAAGGACCAAAGACATCACAGGTGATTTCTTTACTTAGGCATGAATTAGATTTAAGTGAGACAGAGTTGCACAAAGTCATCAGTTTCACTCTCTCTTCCTGAGTCATCAAAGTCCAGTGGCAAGAGAAAAGTCAGACTAGTTTGCAATGTCCTAAGATGCAGCAGATGACCTTCTCATCTTCCATGTCTGACCAAGCTCTAAGCACTCCGCGGCACCTGCTTCAGTCACCTTCATAACCATTGAGAACAAATTCTTCTCATTTACACATTCTGTCAGGGGAGATTTTCATATGCTTGTGGTAGATACCTTTCAAACTCACTGACAGGTTTGAGGTCTCAGTTTGGTTTAGCTCATCTAATGAGATGGTTTTATCTGGATGTGGCCACTGCATAAGCTATCGTTTCTTGGAGCCACAAGTGAGAGCTGGGTGAAAGGTGAATGCCAAAGGTGAATTAATTAACTCTGAAAAGGGCTCAATAAACCCTTACACCAAAGGTGCTAGTCCTCCCTGAACACTCCATACACCCTGCAAGAAGACTAGAAAGATAGGAGAAAGCCAGGTTGTGAAGGACTTTCAATGCCAAACAGAAAATTTTTATATTTGAGCCTAGAAATGAAAGGAAGTTCCTGGAGATTATTAAACTGGTGGGTGATATGGTCAGATCTGGACTTTAGGAAGATCATTTTTCTAGTTAAGTGGAAGATGGATTAGACAGAGGAAAGACAATATAGGAAGACCAACCAATAGGTGATGAAAGCCTGCACTGGGATGGAAGCAATATTAGAGAGAAAGAAGCATATATGAAATATATCATGAAGGTAAAGTCAATAGAATTTGACATCAATCTGGAGTGTGAGTGAAGAGAAAGTGAAGAGTCCAGGATGACACATAAGTTATGAGCCTGGGTGGCTGGAAGGATAGTATTACCCTCTATAGTAATAGAGAGTTTAGAAATTGGGGGAGATACAAATAGGCACTTTAATAAACATTTATTGACTGATCAATCTCTCCAAAAATCTAAAGGTTTCTCACATAGAAGAAAGAGTAGATTTGATCTATTTGACTTTAAAGGACAAAACTGGGCTGAAGATGCAGAGGGGCAGCTATAAGCTTGATGTCAGAAAAACTTTCTAACAATTAAACTATTCCAAATTAAAATGGGTTGCCTCATCATGTAATGAGTTCCCAATCACTGTAGGCATTCAAGTGGAGTTTGGGATGTTGTAGAGGGAATTCCTGCTCAGGTACAAGATGCTTGTACTAACACTCCAAGAATCTTGGGGCTCTGGAAGCCTATTAGTTCCTTTAACATCCCATGATTGCCACAGGAGATGCTCAAGCTGTCAGTCAGATCTCTTTTCCCTCTACCTTTGAAAAAAAAAAGAGTATAGTAAGTAGTCAGAATATTCCTAGGAGGGTTGTGAACTAGGTCCTCGGGCCTCTAAGGCATATGGAGTGAGGCAAATCTGTATAGTGACTAGAGCATGGATGTAAGGCATTGGGTTAGGAATAAGGAAGAACTGGGTTCACTTACCAGTTGTTGACTAGGTAAGTTATTTAATGCCTTTCAGTCTTAATTTCCAAATCTGTAATATGGAGAAAATAATTAAACCTCTTTCATGTTTGTGAGGCTTGTGGTAAGATAATGTTTATAGAGCAATTCTAAATCCTTCAAGGGCTACAAATATAAGCTACTATCATTCATCTTCTTCTTTGTTAATTTGATTAATTGATTAGTCAGAGAGGGCCCAGTCCACTCAATATCCCTTTTTCTGGGCTAGGGGATGATACAATCAATTCAAGAAGACTTTATTAAACTTCCCCATTGGAAATAAAAAGATAAAATGTTGTCTGCAGAGAGCTTATTTCCTACTAAGTAATGCAATATTTATTCAGGTAGCCAAAAGCAATATAATTTGAGAAGGGAGAAAAGACATTCGGGGGATCTAGAAAGTCTTCCTGTAGGAAGTCATATCTGAAATGGGTCTAGAAGGATCTAGGTCTTCTAAGAGACAGATGTAGAAATGGAGTACATTCCAGTTAAAGAAAGCTGTCTGTGAAAAGGTACAGTCAAGGGAGATGAAAGAAAATTTTGGAGGACAGCAAATGGAACAAAGTATGTATGAAAGGAAATAATCAATAAACCAATCAATTCTAAATGCCAAAACATTATGCCAGGTGTTGGGCACATAAATAAAGATAAAAATAAAAAATAGTGCCTGTCTTCTAAGAGCTTAGAGTCTAATTGAAGAAGACAACATTTATATGGAAAGGTTATGTAGGAATTCTTCTACCTCTTCATTAATATGCCCAGATTTTTCTGATTGAATAAATCAACCAACCACAGATGTAAAATAGGTTTGAACCAGTTCTTATCCAATATAATCATTGATTGAGAACAGAGGATACCTACTATAGGCAATATCCTGGAATTGACTGAAAGGAACAAGTCAGTTCATAATTGATTGTTCCTATAATAGGCTGGTCTAGTGATAAAGCAGTTCTGGGAAAGCCCCCCAAAATGCTTAGGGGTAGAGAAGAGACTTCTAGACAACTTCCTTTGTCAGGGAGATCCACCAGAGAGGTCCCACTGGTAAGTGGAGGCAGAAATAGTGTCTGCATAAGAGACTGAGACTCACACTGAAGAACTAGAGACAGAAGCAATCACTCAGAAGACAAATTAGACAAGTAGTCACATTGAAAACAAGATATAGACTTCCATCCTCAAAGTCCAACAGAGAGCTTACATCTTACAGGAACTTCATAAGGACTCTAAGAAGGAAAAAAAAAGTAGCTGTGAGTTTCCATTCTGGTTTTACAACTGTCCAAGTTACTCTCCCTAAGGATGTTATGTATTCAAAGGAAGAGTGTCCTTGGTTTGGAGGACTCTTTCATAACAACTGTCCTTATGATACCTATTTTAGTAAACACTTTTTCTAGAAGTAAATTGGTTGATAATTGACAATCAGTAGGAACTGTACCAGATGTGGACTCATGGGTGATAGTACTAGAAATCACAACTTCAGGTTAACCCTAGAACTTTGGGTAGAGAAATCAGTCATCTTCTGGGAATCTAGTCTGCCAGAGCAAGTGCAAGTTGGAAACATAGCCCCAGGCTGCATATATATATATATATATATATATATATATATATATATATATGAACATTCATATACAATACATCTATAAACACATATACATATATATCCATATATGTATGTATATATAAATCTACAAATCTATATAGATACAAGGTCATTTAGCAAGGAAAGTACTAGCAGCTGGGGAGTGGGGTAGCAGGGTTGTGACCAAGAAAGGTTGCAATGTAGTAGGTGATACTTGAGCTGAGTGAACCATGAAAGAAATTAGAGATTCAAAAGTGGTGGAGTTGATATGGAAGTGCATTCTAAGACATGGAAATTAAGTCTGGAAGACTTGAATCAGACTGTGAAGATCTGTCTTCTTTTCTGACATTTTTGAGGACTTTTATTCTTGCTTTGATAGTAACTTTACTCTCTCTAAACAGAAGATAATATCTTGCTTAGAAACTGAAATTCCCAGAGAGGCAAGAGACATAACTTTCCATCATCATACAACAAACTCCTCTGAAGCAAAGAAGGGCAATTGGAAAGAGGGAAAAGATGATCATGTGTTTATTTCTTTACATGTTGTTGTCCCCATTAGTATGCAAACTCCTTGAGGACAGGGACTGTTTTTGCCTTTTTTTGCATCTGCAGTGTTCAGAACAGGGACTGACACCTAAGTCCTTAATAAATATTGCTTTGATGGATGGACTGATTGAATGTCTGATTTGTGAAATCGGAGTGTAAACTCATAACTCAGGAAGTCTTTTTTCCCTGAAGTCGCAATCTCTCTAAAACATATAGATCATGGGAGTTGCCTAGTTTCTCCCTCAGAAAACCCTCATCTAGGTGGGTCACAGTCCTTTTGGAAAAATTATCAATTTTGTATTATCTATGCATCCATCACTATGCTAGCAAAGTATGTATGTGTGTGTGTGTGGGGGGGGAGGTGTTCATAAGTAGAGGCAGGTATCTTGCCCCCAAGGAGTAACCCTCTAGTCAAAGGGAAAAAAAACTAATACAGTGGTAATAGCATCTCCTTAGTTACCTAAGATACTTTATTTTTAAAATAATATTTTATTTTCCCCTAATTACATGTAAGAATAATTTTTAACATTTATTTTTAAAATTTTTGAATTCCAAATTTTCTCCTTTCCTCCTTTCCCTGCTTATTGAGAAAGCAAGCAATTTGATAAGGTTATACATGTGTAGTCATGTAAAATATATTTCCATATTAGTCATATTGTGAAAGAAACAGACCCAAAGGGGAAAAAAATAAGGTGAAAAATGGTAAAATTTGAACTGCATTCATACTGGATCACTTCTTCCTCTGAATGTGTATAGCATTTTCATCTTGAGTCTTTTGAAATTGCCTTAGATGTCTGAATTTCTGAGAATAGCTAAGTCATTTACAACTCATTGTACAATATTGCTGTGACTGTGTACACTGCTCTTCAGGTTCTACTTACTTAATTTTGCATCAATTCATGTAAGTATTTCCAGATTTTTATGAAATTAGCCTGCTCATCATTTCTTATAACACCATAATGTTCCATTACAATAATATACTACAACTTGTTTAGCCATTCCCCAGTTGATGGGCATCCCCTCGGTCTGATGGAAATGTTTCTAAGGAGATTGCACGTGGATGCTCATGCAATATATGTATACCCATATATTAACATCTCCCCTCCATATATCCATATAACATACAAGTTGTATCACACATATATTTATACCTCTGCTTTTCTTAGATCTTCTAAAATCAGGACATTAGCCTTGGGATCCAATCTAGGTTCTAATCTGTCTTCCCTCAGCCTGGGTCCTATTGTTCAGCACCCGGGGAATCCTAAAATTCTGGTGAAGGGCCTTTTTGATGCAAATTTAAGTGCATTCCTGGTGCAGAAGGATTTGGAGGTAGCTGCTTCCCCCACCTCAGCATAGTCAAAGTGAGGCAGCCTAGGGAAGAGGAGAGAGAGAAGAGGTGAAGAACCTGCCTCTTTGTTGCAGGAGTTTATCATTCTGATCCAGGAGGCCAGGCTCAGTGTGTATCCTAAAGCTGACATCCACAATTCTCTCTGAAAATATAAAACATGGCAAAATAGCTTTGAATTGGCCCTCCTGGTCCTCTCTGGGTGTTTATATATATAATATCTAAAGAAGAAACACAAGGCCCTGCAGACTGAACTGAGAAGGCCCATGATTCAGGTAGTAAATGAAAAACAACTGGGTAATTACCAAGCTTAGCCTGTGCTTAGGGCTGTTGGTCTTACACAGGGGAAACTCACCAAGGACACAGTTCCCAAGTGCTTAGTAAATGGGTAGAGGCAATCCTCTGGCAGTAATGCTGAGCTACCCTGATTGGGGAAAGAAAGGGACACTTTAGGGCTTGTCATACAAACTGTCACCAGGATGTCCTCCTTTTCTGGGCTTGTTGGAGGGAAGGGTAACTTATAGGATACATACAGAGAGACCAAGTTAGAGTGATAGAGTGAGAGACAATAGAATATAGACAGAGACAGAGACAGAGACAGATATAGATACAGAGTCAGAGACAGAGACAGAGTGAGAGCTAGACAGAATCAGACAGAAAGAGACCAAAAGACAGAAAAACTCAAAGTCCTTTCCAGGCATTAAGTGTGCTAACACATATCATAAAAAAAAAAAAAACCCTCAAAGTGGAGTCAGGAGACCCAAGTTTTAGTCTAGGCTCTGTCATTTACAAGTTATAAGGTATGACCTTCTGAGGACCTCTATTTTCTCATCTGTATAGTGAGGAATTGTGCTCAAATACCTCTATGTCCTTTATAAATCTTATCTACAAAGATCTTGTGTTCTGAAAAAATTAAGGGCTGCTTTAGATGGCCTTTTAAATTCCTTTTCAATCATGGCAGAGACTTTTAAAGAACATAGCTTGTCAGACCTCTAAAGGACTTTAGAGATTATTTTATTTAGGGGTTCTTAAACTGGGGTCCATGGAACCTCAAGGGGTCCAAATCTATCCAAGAGATAGATTTCACTGAGACCATGAACTGGTATGGGAAAAATATGACATCCTTATTTTCATCCATTCCTAAATGAAATGTACCATTTTTTCCAAGTATGAATGCAGGCAAATTTTTTTTTCTGAGAGTCAGTAGACTTTGCCAGATTGCCAAAAGGAGCTGTGACACCAAAAATATTAAGAACCTCTGCTCTAATCCAACTCTCTTATTTTATAGATGAGGAAACAGAGCCCAGAAAAGTGACACAGATTGCAAATAGAGAAGTCAGAACTAGAACCCAGACCTTGTTTCCAAATTGAGTTATCTCCACCGCACTTGCTGGATCTAGAATTCTGAGTGGCCATAGTTGGATATCCTCCTCTTGGAGTTCTAGAAGACAAGTCGTGGTACCCTGCCTTCCAGAGAGAAATAAGAGAAATGAAGCAGATGTAGTCATGAAAAATACAAATTCACCCTTATATAACATCACCCTTCTAGAGTGGTCAGTGGGTGACTATGTATAATATCTCTTAGTCCACCTGAGTCCTTCCCCAAGCACAGGAAAGGCCCTTTTAAATGATATTCATGGAGGCTGATTTCCTCCAGGAAGAAACAGTCTTAGTCACTTGCACATAGGGTCTTCAGGAATCTGACTGAGCATATCCATCAGTAACTCAGAAAGAACAAAATACTTATTGGCACACACAAGAAGATGAAAAGGCTATGTTCTTTTCCATTTCCATTTTCATGAACTAATTAGTTGTTAGATTAGTTCACTGAATTTTGCCAATGTCCTCTTAAGTCTGAAAGGATATTTCTCCCCTCATTGCCTAACTCTCCCTTCCCCTCCAGCTACATATCCTAAAAGAAATATCCTCGGACGATCAATAAATAATAATGTTATAGAATTTAAAATCAGAATCTGGATTATTAAAGTTACAAATCTTTGTGGTCTTTAGCTCTTTAATAAAACATGCACCTATTAATAATGGATACTGTTTCTAGCTGCTTATGCTGAAAACCAGGGGAAAAATGACCAGCTGAAAGATGCTAATATTTCTTCCTCTCCTTCCCCCTCCCCAGCTCCTGCTGCCAGAACTCTGCGTGGTTGACAAAGTGTTCATCATTTACAAAGGTTTAAAGAATTTTAACAGCCCCACGTAAATTAAAGCCAGAATGTTTAGGCCCCTGGGCATGCGCTGGGAAAAAGGGACTGACAGCATCCCAGAGATAAATGGGCCAGAAGATAATCCTTGGTATAAGGCAGAGTTGCTTCACATCAAGGTGGTTTGAAACTTTTGTTTTTAGTCCCCTACCTGAGACCTGAGATTCCTTCCCCTAGTCATCTGTGCCTGGCAGGGCTTCTTATGGAGAAGCTGGGCCTGAGAAAGAGAGTTTTTTGTGGTGGGTGGGTGGGAGATAGAGAAGGGAAAAGTAAATAAACAGACAGACTGGGGGACGGGGAGTGGGACACCGGAAGGAGAGGGAAATAAACAAGCTAAGTCTTTTCTCTAGAGTCTCTGCCATGATTCTTGAGGGATGTGATTATTAAAAGCATACCAGGCAGCTGAAAAGATAGAAGAAATTTATTATAGAAGAATCCTAGAACTGGGGAAAGATGTTCTGGAGGCCTTGACCTAGGCTTTCTGTCATTAATTTGCTGCATGAACTTAAGCAAGTCACTTACACCAAATAGCTTCAAACTCGATCCATTTAAGCTTTGCAAAGAAATAGTTGGACATCCATTGTTTCATCTGAACCTTGAAATTGTTGTTAGTCAATTATCAAAGAATAAGTACCCTTTGTCCCCATTTTTCTAGATGTAGAAATTGAGATTGGAAAAAGAGAACCGACCTGTGCAAAATTCATGTTTACTCAGTGTTAGATGTTGCAGCTGGAGGACAACATTGAACTCCAGAAACCAGAACCCTAGGCAAGTTTGGTTGATACAATTCAGCTAGATAGTAATAATACATTCTACAAGTATGTGAACTTTGTAGCAATTTGAAGCTCAATAGAACTGAAGTACAATAGAACAATCAATCAAGATTTTTTTAAAATTCTGAACATTAACACAAAAGGTAATGAGCACAATAAAACAGAAAAAGACAATTGCATTTGAAACTGAGAATCTCTATTAGGTATGGCTTCCTTTTAAAAATATAGCTAATAAATTAAGTATATAACTTTTCAAATCTACCTTTCTGGTCTGTGATTCTTTCTGGTCTTCCTTCTGTTTTCTTCTTTGCATTAAAAAAGTTTCAATTAACTTCTTTCCTTTCTTAGAAATATTACACTTTCCCTTTCTCTACCTGTTCCCTTTCCAAATTCAAACTGGAAAAAAAGAAAAAAATTGTAATAAATATGAATAATCAAGCAACGCAAATTGGGAGTCAGCCCTTGTTAGATTCGGTTAGTACTTCAAGCCTTGATCCAGCATAGCTCTGACATCAGGATTTCTCAGGAGACATAGCAACCAAGGTTCTACTGGGTTCAGGGGAAACTCATTCTCACACCAGCATCCTTTATCAACTCTCAGAATATTTCTTAGCTTATTTTGGGATCAGTCACCAGGAAATCAGACAACTTTTAACCAGGAAAGATGGTCAGCAATACTAGTGATTTGGAGACAGTGCAGAAGTGAGACTATTAAAAGACAGTCAAGAGGGCTAGTTTCACTAAGTTGTTCTTCAGAATCCCACTCCAACCTTCAGTATATGGAAGGATCCTTTTAAAATTTTAAACCAATACCCTCAAACTACCCAGGCTGGGTGAGCCTCCTGAGCATCTACCAGTTCACCTTCAAGAATGATATAAATTTATCTATATGCCACATCTTTTATTCAAGTCCAGGGCTGATGGTATCATTTAGGATGTAAATCCCAAACTAATAGAAGCAGAGTCTAACATAAAATAGCAATTAATCTACATGGAGAGTAACCAGAATTAACGAAGCACTATTCAAATATTTATGACAAGAAAGGATTGAGACTAGTGGGGGAGATTGCAAACTGGGCTATTTTCTTCTCTTTAGCTTAGAATATTGGTCTTTGCTTGAGGGTTATGGAATTTGGAAAAGTCCACTTTGTTTAGGGTCCCTTTCTGTTCCCCTTTAAACTGTTTTATCCTTGGGAAGTAGTGGGTATGGTGGAAAGAACCTGAGATCCGGCATCAGGAGGATTGTGTTCAAATACTGACTTCCATCATTCTTGCTAACTATGTCACCTTAGACCAGTCACTTAACTTTTCCGAATCTCAGTTTCTTCATCTGTAAAATGAATGATGGAAATTATTTTTATACTATTTCATAATTAAATCTAAAGGAATCTGCTAAGGAATCTGCTTTTTTAACTAGAAACTAACATATAGATGAACGCTCTTCACATTCACGAGTTAACAATACTGGGAACAAGAATATTCTAGAAGGGACCTCAGAGGTCATATAGTTCAGCCCTGTCATTATTATAAATGAGGAAACTAAATATTTTTAGAGTGAGTTAACCAAAGGGGCAGCATTCGAACCCATGAACTCAAACTCTAGAGTCTGTGCTTTTTCTGACATTCTTCCTCCTTAGAGCTAAAGGCTCCTCTTTCCAACAGTAGAGAAGAGAGTTACAAGTTCCCTGGCTTTGAATTTTTTAAGAGCCAGAGAATGTTAGTGACATAAACAGTCGTAAATGTTCAACAACTGGTTGTCCAAAAAACCCAAAATATTTACAAGAAACATTTTAAAATTTAATCTATATTATTAACATTTTCTACACTTTCTTAAGTCTACAGACAATCACCAAAACAATAAATCAAGCTCCAATTTGTAGCATTTACTGAGGTGTAAATGCTCTCACTGAAAATTTAATGATAGGATTTAAGCTGGCTCCTGCATAGCCCTGGCTAGAAGAGGTCTAGGAGATAATTGAGTTCAACCCTCTCATCTTAGAGAGTGAAACTGATGTTCAGAGAGAAAACTTGGCCCTTCCACTAGCTTAGTCCACTAGGGGACTTTGAGACTTGTCATACAGCCAAAAGCACAGCCAAGGTCTCCCTATTTTCCAGGCTGGCCTTTCCACCACACCAGGCTGTCTCTCTTTCCTTCCATCTTTTTTTTTTTCTGTCACATTTGTCTACTTTTAACTTCACTCCCTCTCATGGGGGAGGCATGAGGGGGGAAGGAAGGATTGATAAATGCAGGGCAAATTGCTTCTCTCTTTCTCCAGGGATGGAAAAGAGAGAATTTCATAAGCAGGATAATGCTAAGTACAGGAAACATAGCTTGGGGCCCCAGGCTGGAGCTTCAGTTTTTGCATGTTGTACGTGAGAGAGTGCTCAATGAGCGCTGGGAGCTCATTGCCTCTGCCCCTGTGCAGGCAGAATGCTAGGCCTGCTTGGCTTGGCAGCTGCCTGTTGGAGAGAGGCTGGGTGTCCAGATGTGCAGCCCAGGGACGTGATTGGAATTCCCACCAGATTTTCTTCTGCCTGGCCCTACTTTCCCACTGTCCCCCCCCCCCCCCCGCTTTTGTTTCTTATCAGAAAACAAAGGGTTGCTTGGATTAGCTGAATGTGGCATGTCCCCATCCTAGAAGTCTGCTCAGATAGCTAAAGATGAAGGGATATAGCTCTACATCCTGTATCCCTGTAATTGTCCCTGTCCCTAATCCCTGTCCCTCTCACTGGTCCTCTAACCCAAATATTGTCAATCTGTTATAGCCTCCCTAGCATTCAAATTGCTTTTATATCCATTATTTTATCTGTTGCCCATAATAACTTTGTAAGGCACTCTGGATAGAGACTATTATTCTCACATGGTAGGGGGGAAACTGAGGTTTAGCTAGCCAAATGAAACAATTTGCTTAAGGTTATACAGTTAAACCACAGAGCCAGGGTTAGACCCATGTGTCCAGATTGATTCCAAAACCCTCTCACAGGCCAATTCATGACCTCTCCCACTCCCCACTTACCACTTCCTGAACTTTTTTGTTTGTTGTTAGTCTAATTAATCTTCTATAGATAAAAAATATTTACAAGAAAGGAAAACAGAAGAATAGGGAATAAGTTCAGACTCTGGCCTCAGTACAGGTTTTCCCTTGATTTTTGTCCTCTGTCAAGATCCTCCTCCAGGTCTTTGAATCCAGGTCTTTGGTCCTTTGGTCCAGGACTCTCATACATGGATTTATCTTATCTAAAACATCCCTTGTTTTTTTTTCCTCTCATTGGCTCTCCTCTCTCTCCCTCTGTTGCCAGTCCCTGGGAAACTAGTCGTTGTCTCCAGACCAAGTATCCCATTGACACTGTTTTACTGCCCTGAAAAAGTTGGTATGATGGCAAGAGAATTGTATTTGGAGTCAGAAGCCTTGGGTTTTAGATTCCATTCCAATACTCCCTGACTGGGACCGTGGGCAAGTCATACCTTTTATCTGATTTGTAAACTTTAAAGCTTTAAGGAAATTGGAGCTCTTATTATTTCCAGGAACCTTCAGATTCATATAAACAATTCAGACTTGAGTGTCATTACTTTTGAACAGTGTGTAGTACACTACTAAATTTAGAATCAGTAAACCCTGAATTTGAATCCAGCCTCAGACAAGATTGTTCCTCAGTCTATGTGACCCTGAGCAAGTCACTTCTCAAAATCTCAGTCTTCTCATCTGTAAAATGAGGATAATAATAGCCTCTACCTCACTGACTTGTGAAAATCAGGTAAGACATGTAAACCTTAAAGTGCCACATAAATTTTAGCTACTATTCCTATTAGATGTGTGACCTTGGGCAAGACGCTCAATCCCTCAGTCTCAGTTTCCTCATCTGTAAAATGGGTATGATAAAAGCACATACTTCTGGGCATTTCGAGGATCAAATGAAATAATGTATTAAAAGCAATTTGCAAATCTTAAAGGGCTAAACAAATATCAATCTATTCCTATAATAACAACTAGGGTTTGTTGAAGTTCATACACTAAGAAGGTGGTAGTCAGAACTAAGGCCTGGATATCATAAATAAGAAAAGATATTGAAACATGAATAGGTAAGTTCAGAGCCCATTTATGTATATCTTTGAACATAGGATATCAAAAGTCTGGAATTGACCTAATAGACAGTGGTGAGCTATTGAAGGTTCTTGAGCTGGAGAGGAAAAAGAACAGAACTATGCTTCAAGAAGATAATTTGTGCAGCATACATAGGATGGACTGGAAGGTAAAATAGCTTCCACTAGCTAGAGATAAGGTGGCTAGTAAAGAAACAGGGACACAAGTATTTCCCAGACCTTTGTCAGTACAGAAACATAGCAAACTTGAATCACTGGATTAGGTAATGCTGGGATGAATTAAAATGGCCTAGAGGATATCCTCCTAGTCCTTTGAGAACAAGGACTCTAAAGTATATACCTAGTCAAAACTAGATAGATGTGCCCATAGGTTTAGACATATATATGTGTGTGTGTGTGTATTTGTGCATATGTGTCTGTGTATGTATGTGGTATATATGTGTGTTACTTCATGATGAGTTTCAGAGCTCAGGATCATGGATCTGAGATTTGTTATTTCCATCAGTTATTCCTTAGGATGGGGAATTTGTGTATAGCTCTCTCCTCAACTCACTTTCTTGGGAGATATAATTATAATGGTAGGACAAATGAGTGATTTCTGTGATGTTCCTGTATTCAGAGAATCAGCATGTGGTAGGAAGGTCATGGTACTGAAAGATGTAAATCCTCCATATCTTAGGCAGCTGTCATAGTGATGCCTGAGCCCTAGGCCAGACCAAGTGATTGGTGCCTCCCAAGAAACACTGTTATATGGGTGGAAAGAACCTGAAACTGGAGTCAGGAAAGCTGGGTTAGCATCATCCCTCTACGTCTCCTTATGACTTCCCTTCTCTGGGTCTTGATCTCCTTGTCTGTAAAATGAAATGATTGGTCTAAGTTACCTCAAATTTTCCTTCCATAACTGGAAATCAATGAGCTTAGATAAACTACATTTGTTTTTTAATATAATTTTATTTTTTCCTAATTTCATATTCAAACAATTTTTTAGCATTTAAAAAAAGTTTTGAGTTCCAAATTCTATCCCTCTATCCTCTCTGCCCCCCTCTCTGATATAGTAAAAAACCTAATATAGGTTATACATGTTCAAACATATAAAACATTTCCACAGGTAAAGTCCTTTGAAGTAAATCTGGTATAGATATCCCTGTACCTCACTTCTACTGCTTCGCTGGTTTCCATTGATCATGGTAAATGGAATCACAAGAACATAGATTTTGAATTGAAGTCCAGACAGGTTGTGACTTGCCCAAGGTCATACAAGAAATAAACAATTCATGGAAATCAAGTAAATGTCCTTCAATTGGGGAATGGCTTAGCAAACTGTGGTATATGTATGTCATGGAACACTATTGTTCTATTAGAAACCAGGAGGGACGGGAATTCAGGGCAGCCTGGAGGGATTTGCATGAACTGATGCTGAGTGAGATGAGCAGAACCAAAAAAACACTGTAAATCCTAACAGCAGCATGGGGGCGATGATCAACCTTGATGGACTCCCTCATTCCATCAGTGCAACAATCAGGGACAATTTGGGGCTGTCTGCAATGGAGAATACCATCTGTATCCAGAGAAACAATTGTGGAGTTTGAACAAAGACTAAGGACTATTACCTTAAATTTAGGGGAAAAAAAAAAACCTGATATCTTATTGTCTGATCTTGTTATCTCTTATACTTTATGTTTCTTCCTTAAAGACATGATTTCTCTCTCATCACACTCAGTTTGGATCAATGTATACCATGGAAACAACTGACAAATTGCCTTCTGTGGGGGGTGGGGGGAGGGAAGTAAGATTAGGGGGAAAAGTGTAAAACTCAAAATAAATAAATTCTTTAATTTAAAAAAAAGAAATAAATAATTCAATTCTGGACATAGGGTCATAGCTTTAAATTTAAAATAGGGTCATAGATTTAAAGCTGGAAGGAAACTTAAAGGCCACTGATTCCAACTCTCTCATTTTACAGCTGAGAAGATTGAAGTTTGAAGAAATTAAATGACTTGCTGAAAACAATACAGCCAAGGAAGAAACAGAGACAGTATCTGAACCCAGGTCCTCTAGTTTCCCATCCAACAACTTAACCTTCAAACTTCTGCACAAGCATCACTTACATAAAGATTTTCTTGATTCCCCTGGTTGCTAGTGCCTCTGCCCTTAAATCTTTTTGTGTCTCTATTGAATATATTTGTGTATTTATACAGAGTAAATATAAAATACAAACTAATAGGTATAATGTATAATATATTGTTATATTATATCACATAATATAATGCTACTCACTATACATATATATGTTCATACTGACTCTCCCCCTTCCTCCTTTCTCTCTCTTCCCCCACCAACACTTTGACTGCCACGGCACCCAGGGGGCTGGGATGGTCAGAAGTTGCCTGGATCTTCCTATCCTCTGGGAACATGACTACTCAACACTCTTCCCCCCATCTCCCATGGGCCCCCAGTACACACACTCAGGAAAAGCAAACAGCTCACCTCTTATTTCTCTGGGAAGATTGAGGCCATCAAAATGTGAACTTCCTCCACTCCCCTATTCAACCCTTCAAAACTTTTCAGTTTCTTCATCCATCCTTTCCCCCTCTTTCTCCAATGAACAGAAAGAGAATTTCAAGAACTCCTTGTGCCAAGTTTCCTCTAGGCTTGGAGGACTAAGCCAGCTCATTCCTGGTCTCTAGATTCTCCTCCCTTCCTGGCCTTACATCTTCACCGGTCTCCCCTTGAAGACAGTTCTATTTTTCCTTATATACTTACTGGTTCTACATCAACCCATAGATGTGTTCAAGTTTCCCCAATTCTAAAAAAACAAAACAAAACAAAACAAAAAAACACCTTTCCTTTAACACTTCTTTCCTGGAACTGTGATCCCATCTCTCTCCTCTTTTTTTCACTGCTAAGCTTCTTGAAAAACTCTTGTCTCCCAGGACCTTCTCTTCTACCCTAACTGCCCATTCTCCTCTTTTCTCCTTGTAATTAGGCTACACCCTTCTGATGTTGATTCGACTTAACTTACCCACTCTATTGAAAGTGCTTTAGTTCAAAGGTCACCAAGTGGTAAGTATAAAGGTCTTTCCTTCCTCTTTCTTTTCCCCCAGTTCTCACCTTCTCTCCACATGTAAAGTTGTTTTTAAAAATAATTTTGATAACTGTCTTCTAATAAAATGGTTTTCTTTTGTAAACATTATGCATTTTTAAAAATTCTGAGAGGGGATTCATAGATTTCACGAGACTTTCAAAGGGGTCCATCCAACAAAGGAAGATAAGAATCCTTGTAATAGTAGAAAGTAAGCTTCTTGAGGGCAGAGATGGTTTCACTTTTGACTTTGTATACTCAGTTCTAGCACAGTGCTTTCAACTTAGTAGGAATTTAAGAAATTCTTGATTGATTGGAAAGGGAAAAGAATAAACATTTCTATAGTCCCTACTAAAGGCTAAGCACTTTGCAAATATTTCTTTTGATCTTCACAACAACCCTATGAAGTAGAGCTTTCATTATTCCCTATTTACAGTTAAGGAAAATGAAGCACACAAAAGAACTATGTAGTATCTGATGCTACCATATACCTCTGTCCTACTGCATTATCTCTTTTCTATTGATTTTAGAGATGCCACCCTCCCCTGTTTCTCCAACTACTTTCTCTGAGTTCTCATTCTCTTTGGGTCACTTTGATATTAGAATTCCATCAGAGCTCTGCACTCAGTGGTCCTTTCACCTCCATATTTTCCTCTTCCATAGCTTCAATAATTGCTTCCTTATAGATCTATATAACTAACCCTGATTAGTCCTGGTTCCAAATTTCCAAGAGAACATTGCCACTGTATGTTCAGACACTCCAAATGCAACATGTTTAAAACTTAATTTATTATCTTTTCCTCAGCCCTGTGAAATCTCCCATTTGATGACACCATGACAAACATCCTCAGAATAATCTTTGACTTTTTTCTTTTCTTTATTCCCCATCCCTCATATCTGAGCATACTCAGTCCTGTCATTATCACTTGCACATTTCTCCTTTTTTCTCTCCTTTCTATTCCCAGGTTCACTGTCCTAGTTTGGTGCTTCATACCACACATATGGACTCTATTGTAAGAGCTCCATATTTAGACTTCTATTTCTTGTTCTCTTAAGCCATCTTTCAGCTAGGTGTTGTGGAGTCAGGAAGACCTGACTTCAAATCCAGCCCCACCCATGATAGCATTCACAGCAGCCACACCCCTGTCAAAACCATCTCAGCAGGGCAGCTAGGTGGTGCAGTGGATAAAGCACCGGCTACCTGGGTTCAAATCCAGTCTCAGACACTTAATAATTACCTAGCTGTGTGGCCTTGGGCAAGCCACTTAACTCCATTGCCTTGCAAAAACTAAAAAAAACTAAAAAACAAAAAACAAAAAAACCATCTCAGCAGTTGTGCCAAACCAGGTTGAAGACAATGGACTGGCCTCCATCAATGAACTAAGGGCATATCTTTCCCAAGCATGTTAAGACTTCCACTAAGTCTTAATGGAATGTTTAAATGAAAATAATTGTGGGACGCTATGGAGTGCTTAGAGCTTGACCAGATATTGAAGATCATCAGCTGAATCCCAGGCCATCTCCAGTCATCCTGACTGTTTCCCTGTACTGGACTTTGATGACTCTGGAAGAGAGAATGAGGATGATGACTTTCAAAACTCTAACTCATCTCAATCCAATATACTTGAAAGTGTATCATCCCTTATTTTACACCAACATCATGATGTCATAGGTCCCCTTCAAAAAATGAAGGACAAGGGGTGGCTAGGTGGCACAGTGGATAGAGCATTGGCCCTGAAGTCAGGAGTACCTGAGTTCAAATCTGGCCTCAGACACTTAATAATAATTGCCTAGCTGTGTGGCCTTGGGCAAGCCACTTAACCCCATTTGCCTTACAAAAAAAAAACCTAAAAAAAATGAAGGACAAAAAGCAACAACACATAGTTATTTGCTGCAAGATTTTGGGCAAGTCATTTGACCTTCATTTGTTTGGCTTCTTCATCTGTAAAAGGGAGATAATGTCATCTACTTTCCAGGGTTGTTCTGAGGATCAAGTGAGATAATAACTGTAAAGCACTTAGCACATAGTAGTGCCTTGCACATAGTAGGCACTATATAAATGTTTGCTATCACTACCACCATCATCATCATTATTCACATACTACTGGACAAATCTCAATTTGTACACAAGTCTGTGATGTCACTCTTTTTGTAGTCTAAATGTGATTCATACCAATCTGACACTTCAGGTTTAGAACTGGAATGAAATTAATCATTCTCAGACCATGTAAAAGATCATCAAAAGGAGGTTTGCTTAGCCAGAGCATGAAAGCAATATTCAGAAAGGGGAACATGGGAAATTTGGGATTAGAACATTGATTCAGTTGGGCAAAACTCTCTTGCCTCTGTATTGGAACATTGACCATGACTGAAAAAGAGGCCAGTCTTTGAATCTATGTCACAAGGAAATTATATGAAAAGTCTTAGTCTCCTGAGTCAATTAGATATTGAGAACAGTTTTAATACTTTTAAGGAAAAACAAGCCAAGCTTGTTATTGCTCCTTGCTATTGCTCCTATCGCACCTCTGCTCAAAGTTTTTCAATAACTCTCTGTTGTCAAGTGAATAAAGGTCAACTCCTTTAATTTGGCATTCAAGGTCTTCCACCATCTGGCACCGACTATGTTTCCAGTTTCATTTCATAGTCTGTGCTCTAGCCAAATAGAATTACTTACTGAGTCCCATTCATTCCTGTCCTTTCTCCCCCATGCATTTGTTCATGGCATTCTGCCTATATGGAATGTCCTCTCCTCTAGCTCTGTCTGATGGCAATCTTAACTGAATCTTCAAGGTTCATCTCAAATTACATCTTCTTCATGAAGTCTTTCCACCTCTTCTTCTTCAGTTAGTAGTGACTTTACCCTAAGAAGTTCAAATAGCACTTTTTAAAACTTAAATTTTACTTTTTTTCAATTATATGTAAAGATAATTTTCAGCATTCATTTTTTGTAAGATTTTGAGTTCCATATTTTTTCCCTTCATCTCACCCCTTGATAGGGAACAATATGTTATAGGTTATACATGTACAATCACATTAAACATAATTCCATATTAGACACCACAGCACTTTTCAATTCAATTCAATTCAATTCAATGAAGATCTGTTAAGTACCTACTAGGTTTCAGACTGAGATAGGAGCTAGGGGGTACAAAGATGAAAAGAAAAACAGTCTTGAACTTCAAGTAGTTTATATTCTACTGGGGAAAATAACATATATGCAATTGCAAATAAATATGATCAATCTTTTTTGCTGTTGTTACATTTTAAGTTCCCAACTGTCTTCCTCCCCGCTCCCCATGGCAGTGAGCAATCTGGTATAAGTTGTATATGTAATATGTTTTAATATTATTCATATTGTGAAATGGTAATTAGAACTAAGGGGAAAAACAATGAGAGAAAAAAAGAAAAAAACAAAAATTTTTTTAAAAACGAACATAGTATGCTTTGCTTACTTTCTGACTCCATAGTTTTGGGGGGTTCTTTCCCCTGGTTGTGGATGTGATTTTCCATAACAGGTCTCTCAGGATTCTCTTTATTTATCATTCATTTTTACAAGATTTTGAGTTTCAAATTTTTCTTCTTCTCTTTCTCCCCTCCCCTCTTCCTATTTGATATAGGTTCTATATGTATTATCATATAAAACACATTTCCATATTAGTCAAATTTGTGAAAGAAGATACAGTTCAAAAAGAAAAATAGTCTACAAAAAAAGAATAAAGTAAGTGAAAAAAAGAATGCTGCAATCTACATTCAGAACTCATAAGTTCTTTACCTGACTGGGGATAGCATTTTCCTTTGTAAGTCCTTTGTTCTTGTCTTGGATCATTTTGTTGTTGAGAAGACCCAAGTCATTCATAGTTGATCACACAATGTTTTTGACATTGTGTACAATGTTTTCCTAGGCACGCTCATTTCACTTTGCATCATTTCATGCAAATCTTTACAGATTATTCTGAAATCTGTCTGTTCATCATTTTTATTGTACAATAATATTCCATTACATCCTTACACCACAGCTTGTGCAACTATTCCCCAAGTGATTCCCCTCCAATTTCCAGCATTTCACCATCATTACAAAGAGATGCTATAAATGTTTTTTTCCACATATAGGTCCTTTCTCCTTTTTGATGATCTCTTTGAGATACAGACCTAACAGTGGTATTGCTGAAACAAAGGGTATGCAGAGTTTGGTTGCCTTTTAGGCCTAGTTCCAAAGTGTTTCCAGAATGATTGAATCAGTTCACAATTCCACCAACAATCTCTTTTAAGTAGGCCTATTTTTGCTTATGCTTTAAGCTCAGGATTGCTACCATTGTTTTTTTTTCTTTTACTTCAGCAGCAGCATAATAGATTTTGCTCTAATTCCTTACCTTTGCTTTATATGTATCTCTCTACTTCAAATGTCTTTCTTGTAAACAACATATGGTAGAATTCCAGTTTTTGATCCACTCTTTTTTTATGGGAAAGTTCATCCTTTTTAGGCTTCTCTTGGGTCTTGATTTTTGGAGATCAAATTTTTTGTTCAATTTTGATTTTCAGCTTATGATCAAATATTTGTTCAATTCTGGTCTTCTCTTTATGGAGAGATTAAATTAAGTTTATCATTGTATTTCCTTTCAGCAATATGTAAGCCTCTGGCCCTAGCATGGCAAAATTGTACTATTTCTGTCTTAGGGAAATATGAGGGAGGTATTAGCAAATTTTTATACAGCCTCTCTGCAAGGTATGGAGATATTCCTCAAAGAACGTGATCAACATCAGGTATTGAACATTGGTTAGAAGTGACTAATACCATGTGAGAAATTTTTAGTCATTGGATGGAAAGATCAGCCAAACTCCTTGACCTTTTCTGGAGACTGGGTCTGGCAGTCAAGAAAAAAGCCAAATATGGAGCAAAAACTCAACTACTAAGGCTGGTTTCACCTTTTCCCTTAAACTTCTTACTGAGCATAGCAGAGAGGGAAGAGGGAACTCTACCTATCATTTTTTGTAATGTTTTGAATTTTAAAATTTTCCCCTAACCTCACCCTCCCCAACAGAAGGCTGTCTGATAGTCTTTATATTGTTTCCATGCTATACTTTGATTAAAATTGAATGTGTTGAGAGAAAAATCATATCCTTAAGGAAAAAATAAAATATAAGAGATAGCAAATACATAATATATAATACAACTTTTTTCTTTTAATTGAAAGTAATAGTCTTTGATCTTTGTTTAAACTCCACAGTTCTTTCTTTGGATACAGATGGTTTTCTCCTTCGTGGATACCCTAAAATTGTCCCTGATTATTGCATTGATGAAATGAGAAAGTCCATAAAGGTTGATCATCAACTCCATGTTACTGTTATGGTGTACAATGTTCTTCTGGTTCTGCTCATCTCGCTCAGCATCAGTTCATACAAGTCTTTCCAGGTGTCTCTGAATTCCCATCCTTCCTGGTTTCTAATAGAACAATAGTGTTCCATAATGTACATATACCACAATTTGTTCAACCATTCCCCAGTTAATGGGAAATTCACTTGATTTCCAATTCTTTGCCACCACAAACAGAGCTGCTATGAATATTTTTGTAATAATAGAACAATAGTGTTCCATAATGTACATAAACCACAATTTGTTCAACCATTCCCCAGTTAATGGGAAATTCACTTGATTTCCAATTCTTTGCCACCAAAAACAGAGCTGCTATGAATATTTTTGTATAACTACTGTTTTTACCCTTTTTTGTGATCTCTTCAGGATATAAACCCAGTGGTGATATTGCTGGATCAAAGGGTATGCACATTTTTATTGCCCTTTGGGTGTAATTTCAAATTGCTAGAGGGAATTCTCTCTTCTCCCACTCTTACTAGCAATTATTTCTTCCATCAGAAGCTACAAAAAATGATAAATTTAGTGAAAGCAGTCAAGAGTCTAGTAAATGGCACTAGAACTCCGCATGGGAGATGAGAGGTTTCAAAATAAAGACTCTCATTGGTCCTAGAGTGTGAGCTCCAACTCTTTCTGAAAGTGTATCGAGGTACCCTAGCCTGGGATGTGAGTTAGCTGGAGGTAGTGGCAACTACAGCCAAGTAGTGAGGAATGCAAAGACATCAAGAGTCCTGAAAATCTTTAGCATAAGAGGCATGGTTGTCTTTCCTTGTGCCCGTGAACATATCAGTCTTAGGGCCAACCTATTTCATTGAATGACTATTTTCCCCATGAGATATTATGCTTAATTTTGCTAGGTAAGTGATTCTTGGTTATAGTCCTACCTCTTTTTCCTTCTGGAATATCATGTTCTATTACTTCTAATCCTTTAATGTTATAGCTGCTAAGTCTTGTGTAATTCTGATTGTGGCTCCCTGACATTTGAATTGTTTTTCTTTGGCTACATGTAATACTTTCCCCTTGATCTGATGGTCCTTAATTTAGCTATAATATTACTTAGAATTTTTATTTTGGGATCTCTTTCCTGAGAAATGTGCATCAGTGGATTCTCTTAATACCTATTTTGTCCTCTGATTCCAGGATATCAGGGTAGTTTTCCTTGATAATTTTTTGAAAGATGCTGTCTAGGATAAAACTCTTACTCTTTGTAGATGATATGATGGTATACTTAGAGAATCCTAGAAGGTTAACTAAGAAACTACTTGAAACAATTGACATCTTTATAAAAATTGCAGGATATAAACTAAACCCACATAAATCATCAGCATTTCTATATATCACCCAAAAAGTCCCGCATCAAGAGTTAGAAAAGGAAATTCCATTTAAATAAATTGTAGACAATATAAAATTCTTGGGAGTATATCTTCCAAGACAAACCCAGAAATTATATGAACACAATTACAAAACACTTTTCATACAAAGTCAGATCTCAATAATTGGAAAAATGTCAATTATAAAAATGACATTCCTACCTAAATTAAATTACCTATTCAGTGCCATACCAATCAGACTACCAAAAATTATTTTATAGAACTAGAAAAATAGAAACAAAATTCATTGGGAGGAACAAGAAAAGCAAGGGAATTAATAGGAAAAAATGCAAAGGAAAGTGATTTAGCCAAACTAGATCTAAAATATTATAAAGTGGCAGTCATCAAAACTATCTGGTAGTGGATCAGTAGAATAGATTAGGTACAAAAGAAATAGTAGTAAATGACTCTAGAAATCTAGTGTTTGATAAACCCAAAGATTCCAGCTGCTGGGATAAGAACTCACTACGTGACAAAAACTGTTGGGAAAACTGGAAAATAATATGACAGAACTTAGCATAGAATCACATCTCACACTCTTTAACAAGAGAAGGTTGAAATAGGTATAGAATTTAAACATAATAGGTGACACTGTAAAGCAATTAGAAGAAAAAGGAATAATTTATCAGTCAGATTTATGGAGAAGGGAGGAGTCCATGACCAAACAAGAGATAGAGAAATATTATAAAATACAAAATGAATAATTTTGATTACATTAAATTAAAAAGGTTTTGAGCAAACAAAACAAATGCAACCAAGATTTAAAGGAATGCAGAAATCTGGGGGTGGAGCCAAGATGGCAGTGTGAAGGCAGGAATTCTGGGAAACTCATTTCCCCCAAAACTCCCAAAGTCATCAAATTATGACTCTAACCAAAATTTAGAGGGGCAGAACCCAAAGAAAGACTGAATGTCACAATTTCCCAGTCCAAGACAACTTAGAAGTTCCACAGGAAAGGTCTGTTTCACCAGGACCAGGGAATGGAAAGAGCCTCAGCACAGCCCCAATGCAGTGCAGTTGGGCTGGAACAAACCAGCTCCAGACTTCCAGGAACAGCTCATGGGATACCTGGGTCCCTGGGGAGTGTCTGAGTCTGTGGCAGAGAGGGCAGTTTCCAGACCTCTTGGCCCAGGAATCACCAGAGATGGCTTGAAGGGGTAGTGAGAGAATTCTCCCACGAATGAGTGCTGAGTGCCAGCCTCAGAGCAGCCCTGCAGTGAGAACCTGCAATGGAAATTGACAGAGCCCCCCAGCACGTCCAGAGTTCCCAGCCCACAGATGGTAAGGGGATTGGAGGAGACTGCAGAGGTCTCTCTGCTCTCCCTGGAGCAGGACTCTGCTGTATGCTTATACCCAGATTCAGATTGCATTTTGGGCCCCCATACTACTATAGCTGAGCAGTGATTCTCCTCATAGCTTCAGGGCAGAGGGGAGGGCCTGTGGTCATCCACATTCCAGAGCACAGGCAAGAAGGCAGTAAGAGTCTCATAAGACCTGAGAGAAATTAAGGTCCCTGTTGGGTGCCCCCCAAAACCCCAAAGCCTTGGAAGTGTGATAAATCAGTCATAGGCTGAAGAAAGGAGTAAATAACAGATAAAGAAGAATCTGACCATAGAAAATTACTTCAGTCCCATGGAGGATCAAAATTCACATTTAGAAGATAATAAAATTGAAGGTTTTGAATCCAAAGCCTCCAAGAGAAATAGAAAATGAGAAGAGCTCAAAAAAGACTTTGAAAAACAATTAAGGGAGATAGAGGAAAAATTGGGAGGAGAAATGAGAGCAATGCAGAAAAATCATGAAAACCAAGTCAACAGCTTGGTGAAAGAAATGCAAAAAATATTGAAGAAAGCAATATTTTAAAAAAACAATTTAAGCCAAATGGAAAAAGCAGCCCAAAAGGCAAATGAAGAGAAGAATGCTTTAAAAAGCAGAATTGGTCAGCTGGAAAAGGAGATAGAAAAGCTCTCTGAAGAAAATAACTCCTTCAAATGTAGAATGGAACTAAAGGAAGCTGATTACTTTGGGAGAAATCAAGAAACAATAAAACTATACCAAAGGAACCAAAAATGAGAAAAAAATTGTGAAATATTTCATTGGAAAAACAACTTATCTTGAAAACAGATCAAGAAGAGATAATTTAAAAATTATTGTGCTACCTGAAAGTTACAACCAGGAAAAGAACCTAGACTCTATTTTTCAAGAAATAATACAGCAAAATTGCCCTGAGATCCTAGAAGCAGAGGGTAAAATAGAAATTGAGGGAATTCACCAATCACCTCCTGAAAGAGATCCCAAAAGAAAAACTCCCAGGAATATTATAGCCAAATTCCAGAAATCCCAAGTCAGAGAGAAAATACTAAAACCTGCCAGAAACAAGCAATTAAGCTACCATGGCTCTATAGTCAGGATTACACAGGATCCGGCAACATCTACATTAAGGGCTCATAAGGCTTGGAATATGATATTCCAAAAGGCAAAAGAGCTTGGATTACGACCGAGAATCAACTACCCAGCAAAACTAAAATCCTCTTTCAGGAGAAAACATGGACTTTCAAACTTTCCTATTGAAATGACCAGAGCTGAACAGAAAGTTTGATCTCCAAGCACTAGACTAAGGTGAAGCATAGAGGAGGTGAACAAAAAGGACTAATTATGAAGAACTTAATAATGTTGAACTGTTTGTATTCCTGCATGGGAAGAAGATACTGATCACTCATAAACTTTCTCATTTGTAAGAGCAGTTTGAAGGAGCATATATAGTCATATAATGATATAATATGGTATAAAGATAGAGTCATTGGGTGATAAAGGAAAGTACTGGGAGGAAAGAAAAGGAGAGGAAGAAGGGGCTAAGATATTTCACATAAAAGAGTCAAGAAAAAGCTTTTTGCAATGGAGTGGAACGAGGGAAGGTGAGGAGGAATGAATGAGTCTTCATTCTCATCAGAAATGACTCAGAGAGGAAATAACACACACACTTAATAGGGTGTAGAAATATACCTTACCCTAGAGGAAAATGAGAAGAAAGGGATGGGATAAGGGGGAATGGGGGGAAAGGGGGGAATAGGTGATAGAAGAGAGGGAAGATCATGGTGGAGGGTACTCAGATGCACACACACTTCTGAACAGGGACAGGGTGAAAGAAGAGAGAGAGAATAGAATAAATGAGAGTATGGAGAAACAGAGTGGAGGGAAATATAGCTAGTAATAGCAACTGTGGGAAATATATTGGTGGACTTATGATAAAGAAGGCAACTCATCCCAGAGACAGAGCCATTGGAATCTGAACACAGACTGAAGGAATGCAGAAATCTAGGAAACAATAAAATTTTATAAAGGACTTATTTCTAAATTATATAGAGAACTGAGTCAATATATAAGAATACAAGTCATTCCTCAATTGATAAATGATCAAAGGATATGAACAGAAAATTTTCAATTGAAATTAAAGCTATCTATAGTCATATAAAAATGTTCTAAATCATTATTGTTTAGAGAAATGCAAATTAATATAATTTCAAGGTACTACCTATCAGATTGGCTAAAATGATAATAAAGTAAAATGACCAATTTTGGAGAGGATGTGTGAAAACTGGGACACAAATGCACAATTGGTAGATTTGTAAATGGATCCAACCATTCTGGAGCACAATTTAGAACTATGAACAAAGGGTAATAAAATTGTGCATACTCTTTGACCCAGCAATACCATTGCTATGTCTACATCCTAAAGAGATTGTAAAAAAGGGAAAGGACCTACATGTACAAAAATATTTAGAGAAACTCTTAGTAGTGGCAAAGAATTGGAAAATAAGGGGATGCCCATCAATTGGGGAATGGATGAACAAATTATTATATATAAATGTAATGGAGTACTATTTTTTCCTGTAAGAAATCATAAGTCAGTGAACTTCAGAAAAGCCTGGGAAAAATTTGCATGAATTGATTGAGTGAAGTGAGAAGAACCAGGAGAAAAATGTACACATTAACAGCAACATTCCATGATGATCTCAGTGGACTTAGCTCCTTTCAGCAGTTCAGCGATTAAGGACAACTCTAAAAGACTTGTGATGGAAAAATGCCATCCACATTCAGAGAAAAAACTATGGAGTCTTCATGTAGACAGAAGTATACTGTATTCACTTTTTTTTTTAGATTTTTCAAGGCAGTGGGGTTAAGTGGCATGTCCAAGGCCACACGGCTAGGTAATTAAGTGTCTGAGACCAGATTTGAACCCAGGTACTCCTGACTCCAGGGCCAGTGCTCTATTCACTGTGCCACCTAGCCGCCCCTACTGTATTCACTTTTAAAAATTTGTTTTATGTTTTTTTCTTTTTCTCATGATTCTTTTTCCTCTTTTACTTCTGATTCTTCTTTCACAACATGAATAATTGGAAATTTGTTAAACATGATTGTACACATGTATAATCTATATCATGTTACTACTCAATGTCATGGGGAGGGAGGGAGGTAAAAAAATGTGAAACTCAAAAGCTTACAAAAAGATAAGTGCTGAAAACTCTCTTTGCATGTAATTGAAAAATAAAATAAAATAACTAAAAGAAAGAAAGATACCATTCAAGTTCACCTTTTGTTTATTACTATTTTCTATTACTATTATTTACTAATTAATTACCATTACTATTTTAATAATTACTACTATTACTACTTTCAAGTAGTTCAATAATTCTGACATTTTCTCTTTTATTTTCCATGCCAGTCATTTTTCCAATGATGTATTTTACATTTTTGTCTATTTTTTCATTCTTTTGATTTTATTTGAAACTTAATGTCTTATCGAGTCATTAGCTTCCACTTACCCAATTCTAACTTTTAAGGAATTATTTTCCTCAGCTTTTGTACCTCCTTTTCCATTTGACCAATTCTCCGTTTTAAGCAGTTTTCCAGGTTGTAAACTTTTTTTTTGTAATTCTCTTTCATCACTCTCATTTTTTCCTCATTTTTTCTTCTATCTCTTTTATAGGATTTCAAAGTTTATTTCTGAGTTCTTTCAAGAGTTCTTTCTGGGCCCATTTTCCTTTGGGATTTTTGACATTTGGGTGTTTTGACATTGTCCTCTTCTGAGTTTATGTTTTGTACTTCTCTATCACCATAATATCTTTCATTGGTTAAATTTTTTTTTATTGTTGTTATTTTTTCACTCTTTTTTTGGTCTTATCCCTTTCTTTTAAATTTGAGTTCTGCTCCTAAGGTAAAAGGGGGCATTGTCCCAAGCATCTCATGCCAGGGTCTGCAGGACCTGGCTATTTAGCTGATGCTACACTGATGTTGCTCTGAAGCCCATGGGAGACTCTTTTAACTGGTGCTATACTGAGGGGATTGGATGGAGTGGTTGGCATTGCTGGAGGCTGGAGGGGTCTAATAGCTTTACCTGGTGCTGAACTGGGGACTTAGAGCTGATGACTGGCATGTACTGAGGCTGATGGGATGTTTTAGTATTTCCCAAGGGCCGCACTGAAGCATATGCAGGTCTAGCCTCTGGAGGTTGCCTATTTGCCCTGGGCTATCCTGAGCACATGCAGCTCTCAGAGATGGAGTCTGTCCATTTTCTGGTTAAGCTGAGGCATATGGGGGAGTGGGTTCCTGGTGTTGGTATCTGCTACTTTATCACACTGGAACTCAGGATCTCCTATAGATTTACTGAGGTGATGCTTGTTGAAATTTTTCTTGTCCTATGTTATATTTCCTTTTTACCCAAGGGAGACAGATCTTTCTGATCTTCCAAGTTTCTTGAACTTAAAGGTTGTTTCATATTGCTTTGATTGCTCTGTTGCTCCAGATTTGTTTTGGGGTACTATTTATGGTTGTTTGGAGGTGAATATGGGAGTTATAGTAATTTACTGCTAATTCTGCCATCCTGGTTCCCTAACACTGAATTTTTAAAAAATTATAGAAATATTTTATTTGTTTTCCAATTACATACAATGGTAGTTTCTACCAATCATTTTTAACAAGGTTTTGAATTTTACAATTTTCCCCCCTTCTCTCCTTTCCTTCCTCCCTCCTCCCAACAGAAAGCAATCTGATATAGTCTTTACATTTGTTTCCATGATATGCATAGATCAAAATTTAATGTGTTGAGAGAAAAAAACAGATCCATAACAAAGAAAGAAAACATTAGAGATAGCAAAATTAGATAATTCATAGGACAACTTTTTAAAAATTGAAAATAATCTTTGGTCTTCTAAACTCCACAGTTCCTTCTCTGAATATAGATGGTATTCTCCATCATGTATCCCCTAAAATTGTCCCTAATTATTGCACTGATGGAGTGAGCAAGTCCATCCAAGTTGGTCATCACCCTATGTTGTTGTTAAGTTATATAATGTTCTTCTGGTTCTGCTCATCACTCACCATCAATTCATGCAACTCTTTCCAGGCTTTTCTGAAATCCTCTCCCTCATGACTTCATATAGAATAATAGCATTCCATCATATACATAGACCATAATTTGTTCAGCCTTTCTCCAATTAATAGATATCCCCTCAATTTCCACTTCTTTGCCACTACAAACAGAGCTGCTATGAATATTTTTGTACATATGGGTTTTTACTCTTTTTCAAGATCTTTTCAGGACAGACCCAGTAGTGGTATTGTTAGGTCAAAGGGTGTGCAAATTTTATTGCCCATTGGGCATAATTCCAAATTGTTCTCCAGAAAAGTTGGATCAGTTCACAGCTCCATCAACAATGTATTATCACACTGAATTTTTAATAATGACTCTTCAAACCAGTTAAAGCTGACCATACACTCCATCTGAGATGTCTTCTGCTTTCAAGCTGATACAAGCTTCCAACAAGTGACTTTTCTATGTCAAAATGATAGTATTTATAGATATTTATGTGAATAGTTGTACATATTTACCTAAGAAAATGTAGCATTATAACAATTCACAAATTAACTTCGTTATAAGTCCTCTGGTTATAATATTAAACTGTTTCTGTGCCATATGACTCGCTACTTGTTATATGTTAGCTATCCTATGTTCCAGTCATCTCCATGCCTTCTCACCAACTGTCCTCATGTCTAGATTGCACCTTATTGTTACCTGTGCCTCTCCTAGAAGAACACTAACCTGATCCTTTGAGTTGAGAGTCCTTCCCCATCTTTACTTTCTTTTAACTGTTATAATCAGTTCTAGTTTTACTTTCCCATTTTATAAATTCAACTTTATGGAAAAAATTCTGAAAGAAATCTGCATTCCCTGTGTTCACCCTCCACTACTGTCCCTGGGCTTGGTGCTACACAGCCTTCTATCTCCTCACCCCCACCCTCCCAAAAAATCTCAAGTGAAAGAACTGACAGGCAGAGAGAGTACCATTGCTCTGGGTATTGAATGCTTCCTCCAGCTTTTCCTTGTCTGTCCCCTGTTCTCTTGTATCCTTGAATTGTATGCTGGTTCCCTCTCTCCTGGAGTGTCTTCTTCCCTCTCTCCTTGCTTTCCCTATGTAAGCTTTTCAAAGAGGTTTGCAGAACAGTCCATTTATGTAGAGAGAACTGTCTATATATGTTTTGCATTTACTTCTCTGTGGGCCTATTGTCTTTTCTCCTTTTTCCCTCCTCCCATGTAAATTTCTTCAGGGGAAAGACCAGTGATGTGCTGATAAATGTTTAACAGTAGGCAGTTCAAAAATTTTAAAATGTTACCTATGACACATTTTTAAGTTTAATCTGCTTCATTAACATCTTCTTTATCACTTTCTTAAGTCTAGAAAATAAGCAAAATGATCAATCAAGCCCCAATTTGTAGTGTTTACCAATTTCTGAAGTGTAGATACCTACACTGAAAACTGAATAGTTGACTCTGGAGAACTGATAAGATTGGGCTCCAGAATAACCCTGGCTATGTCTCTTCATTTTTGTCTTCATATCCCTAGACCCTAGGACAGTGCACTGATCTACCAAAGACACTTCAACACTGTTGAATAATTGAATACCTGAATGCTGTCCATACAGTATGATCATGGAATTATAGGATTAAGAGACAGAAATTGACCCTAAGAGACAATGTAGTTCAATCTCCTCATTTTACAGAAGGGAAACCTGAGTCACAGAGTGATTAAATGACTTGCTTAAAGTCATACGAAGAGTTGGTAGCTAAGCTAGGATTCATGTTTAGGTCCTACTAATCTCAATTTATTCACAGTTTGAAACAATTAGAGGGAGCATTACTCCTCATTAAATGTTGCACTTAGATTTAGATGGGGATTGGTCAAGGAAGGACCACTTATTTTTGGCAAGGCATTGGGGTTAAGTGATTTGCTCAAGGTCATATAGCTAAGAAAGTATTGAGTGTCTGAGGCTGGATTTGATCTCAGGTCCTCTTAGCCAGCCCCCTCCACTTCTAATGGGGAAACATTTTCTCTTCCCTTTCTATTGACTCCAAGGTATAAAAATGACTCTTTGAGACTGGGGGGAACTAGTAGGGTCTGCCCTTCCCCTTCCACTCATCAGGTCAGTCAGAGAGGTACCAGGCCTCTTAGGTGAACCATATGTGGGATGGGGCATCTCCTGTTTTTTTGTCTCTTTACCTTTGGATATAAGACCTAGTTAAATTTTGGAGAAGCTGCAGAGCAGAACCAGTAACGTGAGTCCATACTAGAATTTACTGGCAGCCAAGGTTAGTGCCCCAGGAGTGACTTGATTGATCCAGAGGTGGATCAATCTGGATGCCAAGACATCATGTCTTGAAGCAAAGTAATGATATATTCTAAATGCTGAATCCAGAATCAAATTTAATTGGGACTGGGAGGTGGGGGAGAATCCTTTGTAGCAACTATTTTAAGTTTGAGCCTATTCTCCAGGAAATGGGGTAGTAAAGGGGAGAATTTCCTCCTGATTGGGTTATTTGTTTTTATACTTCTGTTCCTATCATACCTTTTTAGTAAATATTCCTTCATAAAGGCTAATTGATAAAAGTTGATTGACTGATAATGTGGCATCAATCACTGGCTATTGATTTTGGGAAACATGCTGGAATAGGGTCTTGAGGTAATAGGGCTAGAATTAGCTCTGATGCCTTGGGACTATCCCAGAATCCTGAGAAGGAAATGTAGCTAGCCAAACTGTGGATCTGCCCTGTTACTACACATGTGGGAGGGGAAGGAATACATATTTACTATGTGTTACTTTGTGTTAGGCATTGTGCTAAGCCCTATACAAATATCTATTTGAAATGGGTTGGGAATGTAAGGCCAGAACTTTGCTAGAGAAGTTTTCCCAGTCTGGGTGAAATCAGGCTAAAGGATCATTAATCTAGATCTGAAAATGACTTCAAATTCCCACCTAGCCCAACCCACTTGTTTTTCAAATGAGGAAAAAATTCCAGGAAGTTTACAGGATTTGCCCAAGATCCTAGAGATAGTAAATGCCAGCAACAGGATTTGGACCTGGAGTCAGGTCCTATGACTGCTCCAGATGAATTGCTTTTTCTCCTACCATGCCTCCTTGTAATTAAATTGTAGGTGTGTTCTTAGTCTAGGCTAATATTTGTCTTATGGCCAGGAGATGTGATAGTGGACAGGGTGGTCCCCTGAAAAGGAATGAGACTCAGGATGAGCTGTTGAAGGTCCTACCTATAGTACTGCTAGAGAATGGGATCATGAAAAGTTTTCAAATTATGGAGAGAGTCTGTAGGGACACAGACCCATAGATTGTAAGAACTGAAAGGATATTTTCCTCCCCATCAACTATGGTAGAGAGAACTGCCTTAGGAGTGGACATGTCACTTATTAGGTTTCTTACTTTGGGCAAACTTTCTGGTCTTCAGCTTTCTCATATGTAGAATATGTCTATTTGCTTTATAGGTTGTTGTAATGATTACATAAAGTAATGGACCAGAAAGAGATTTATAATCACAAAGTGGAACATGACTATGGTGGTATGGTTATAATGATCATGTTGTTATCATTCCCTGAAGCTGAGCAAACTTCCAGACTTTTGTGATTCTCTCTTACTCTGGCCACCAAGAATAAGGCTCTCTCAGTAAAGAAAAAAAATGTCATTAAATCCAAATCCAGAATACTTCTTGGAAGGAAAAAGTATTAGTAAATTCAGCCAGGAAAGCCATCTCTGATGCTCTGGGAGCCCTAGAAAGAAATATGTTACCTGTGCATCTGGCTTATAATGTATATGAATCCCTGACATGTAATTTGAGTAATATATGTAAAGTAAAAAAATCTAAGCTCTGATTTAGGATCCTCATTATTACCCTGTCAGTAGAATTCATGTTCTCTTTGCAGAGCATGCTGGGTCCATCATCTTATCTAAAGAGGCAGGAAAGGTACAGGCAGCCTCCTGACAACTAGCCTGATGGTTGTGGAACCACAGATGGCAGGCTGGCAGGAGGTCCTAGTTTCTGAGGAAATTGTGAGGGCTCATAGCATCCTTGATCCAAAGTGGAAAGGCCCCTCAGAGGTCATCTAGCCCAGCTCCTTCATTTTACAGACAAGGACACACAGAGGATCAGAGATGTTATATAACTTTCCTAGTATTCCAAAGCCAGGAAGCATCTGAGGCACTCTATTACTATTATTACTTTATTATTTACTCTGTTACTATCTATTACTCTATGCTTTCTTAGAAGAGATTTTGGGGAGATTAAATCAGCTCCTTCCTCAAGCCGTATACTCTAAGAGCAAAATTCCAAAAAAGGGTTCTTGTCATTCACATTCTGTTATTTGAAGATGTTGTGATCTTAGGTTCTAGGCTCTGTGATTTAAGATTCTAAGGTTTTGTTATTTCAAGATTCTTGACTTCTAAGATTTTAA
Organism: Macrotis lagotis; assembly: GCF_037893015.1. Taxonomy (NCBI): domain Eukaryota; kingdom Metazoa; phylum Chordata; class Mammalia; order Peramelemorphia; family Peramelidae; genus Macrotis; species Macrotis lagotis. The sequence continues at coordinate 358,088,683 of NC_133658.1, read as the reverse complement.
AAATTCTTTTATTTATTTATTGGTCAGACTTGTGATTTCAGAGACATAAGAAATTCCAAAGGATTAAAAAAAAACAACTCTATCAATGGGCTATCTGCTCTGTCTGGGGCACTGAAAAACTGAAATGATTTCTGCAAAGTCATACAGACATTATGTATCAGCAGTGGGATTTGAATCTAAGTCTTCATTATATGGAGGTCAGCTTTCTATTCAACATAAAGGATATACCACATAGCCTTTCAGTATTTTATTTTAAAATTCCATAATTCTAAGATTTTTATGATTCTAAATTTAGTAGGTTGAACTACGAATTAGCATTTTGTACTTACTGCCAGGGATGTAGGTGGCATTCCCACACATAGCTCTGGGTTGAGAACCTAGGAAAGCCCACACACACACACACACACACACACACACACACACACACACAGCAGACTCCCTCTCTTCTATGGATAATTCCATTATTCTAAAATTCCATAGCACTTAATTTTTATAATTTTAAGCGTTTAAGATGCTTTGATATTGTGTATGTCTAAAGCTTTGTGACTCAGTGACTAGGTTCTGAAAAACTCTGTGAACCTATGGCTGGGAGAGAAGACTAAGGTCTTTCCATTTACTTCCCTTCCTCCCCTCCACTCCATTCCCCACCCCTCAGCCTCAGTGCTCAGTGGTGTGTGGGCACTTGGTACAGGGCCACAGGAACTGAAGCGCAGCTCTAAGCCTAGCTCTCTGCCTGGCTTTCAGATTGGCTCAAAAGGTGGAAGAGACTTTTTCTCCCTTGATTGTGCAGGGACACGTGATTTATGCGCTTTACAGCATTTTTATGAGCTGCTTTAGCCAGTCACACAGTGTAATAACAGCACAGTAATTGTGTTGGCTGTGTGGCCTGACGCTTAATTATCATCATGTCATCGTTTCTTGCCAGCCTCCCCCTAGTAACCTTGCCATATGGCCCAGAGCCAACTGTAAAAGGAAAAAAAATTAAAATTGAAAGGGAGATAGAATGAGAAGAGAATCCCCTTTGTGCAACCCCCTCCCATCCCCCCATGCATGATTTTGACATAAAAGTTACATGGAGTTAGGAACTGGACAGGGAATAAGGAGATCAGAAATCAAGCCCCGGTTCTTGCTGCTTCTACAAGTGGCTTTCCCTCTCTGTGTCCCATTATCTCAATTTATAAAACAAAATGTGTAGACGTTGATTTTATCAGGTCATAAGATTCTATAGGTTACACATAAAGTTATCTTTAGTCTTTTATACTTGAGTGTGAGTCTCAGGCTCTCTCTTGAGGGTAAATATCTGAGAAAGTTAGGGCAGGGGCACAGTAGTAAGGGCATGAGGGGCAAGGATGAGAGGGAAGAAAATGGTAAATTGGGGGGGGCAAAGGTCAATTTCACCTAATTCATAACTTCTGAGAACCAGAGCTGGTCAGAGGAGGGAGATGGCAAGAAAGCATATTACTGCAAATCCATTCCTAATAATGGACACAGTGGATGGAGTGCCAGATATAGAGTCAGGAAGACCTAAATTCAAATGTGGCCTCACATAATTCCAAATTGTGCCACTTAAGCTTCTTTACCCTATTCATACTTTCTTGTCCTGTGTGATTCTTATCCATGGCTTCACATCAATCTTCCATAAAGGAGCTACTTTACCAGAAGTTAGATGCTTTCTTGTGGGTCTTTTAATATTCTGCTATAAGTGCTTCATGGAGCCTGTCCATCTATTATCCTTCACTGCTGATATGTGACCAGCCTGTATCCATTTCCTGTCATATATCTCATGAATGATGTCAGTTACATGTTTTCTTTTGCAATTTTTTATGTGCACTATACGCTTCTCCATTGTTTTTCAATCCAACTACAAATTGAATTCTTTAGAGATGGAGCATTCTATGATTCTCAGTTACATAGCAGCATGGAAAGACTATTGGTGTTTAAAAAATATTTTCAAAACAGGTCATTAACATAATTTATTTGAAACTTTTTTTTGTATTTATTGATATCTTGTGTGTAGATATCACATTTGCTTCTGAATATTTCCCCTCCCTTCTCTACTCAGAGTGTCAATTCTTGAACAAACAGGGAGGAGAGGAAGAGAGAAGAAAAGCAGTTTGGCAAGATTAACTAACCTGTCAATCCTGTTTAATAACATTTTCAATATCCCACCATAGTCCCCCAACTCAGAAGGAGAGAGATAGGCAGTCTCATCTCTTTCCCTGTACCAAGCTTGGATAGTTTCATGAGTTTGGTTTGATTTTGTTGTGACATTCTGTTTACATTTTCACATTCATTTGGGTATGTTGTTTTCCTGATTCTGTTTAAGTAACTACATCAGTATAAATATGTCTTCCTAGACTTTTCTTAATTCTTTATATTTTGTCAATTTTTAGAGTGAAATAATATTTCCTTATATTTGTTTAGCTATTCCCCAATTGATAGGCACCTGTTTTGTTTCTGGTTCATTATAATAAGCATAACTTATGTGTTATATTTCTATGAGTATGAATTTCTTACATATTCATATCTCCATTTTATAGAGTCACTCAACAATATTCAACAATTATTAAGTACCTACAGTATACAGAGTACTCTATATCCTGAGCTAGTCTCAGAGTCAGGAAGATTAGTCCTTATATCAATCTCTTTTGTCATAGAATCATGGATTCTGAGTTGGAAAAGAACTTAGGGGTCATTTATCACTTTAAGAATGAGGCATAATACAAAATATTATGTACTTTACTAAGTATTTTTTTCCTTCCTTTAACATTTAACAAAACCTCTCCATTTTGTTCAGTCATATATGACTCTTCATTTACCCCATCTAGGATTTTCTTGGAAAAGATACTGAAATGCTTTGCAATTTCTTTCTCCAGCTCATTTTACATATGAGGAAACTGAGACAGTTTTAAATGTTTTGTAGGTATTTGAGACCAGATTTGAACATGATGCTTGATTTACTTTGCCACCTAACTGCCATCAGTCCTGCTTCATTTGTACTTCTCAGCACCCCCTGGGAGGTATATTTTATAGGCATTATTATCATCATCTTATAAATAAGGAAACTGAGACTTTTCCAACATTTGCATATTTTCATCATCATATAGCTAGTATCAGATGTCAGATTTTTTTAACCCAGGTTTCCCTGAGTCCCCTGAGTTTCTATGAGTCACACTCATGTTCTAGTTCTACAGGACTCTTCTTATTCTGCTCCAAGTAAAACCTCATCGTTAGCAGAGGGCTATTATCCAAAATCATGCATCAGAGAATGTTAAACAAAATGCTACTGAGATTTGAAGGGGGAAGGTTACCACTGACTAGGGAAGGTTTCATGGGAGAGGTGAAATTTGAATTGGGCTTTAAGTAGTAGGTTGAAATTCATCAGATGAAGAGGAGGAAAAAAATGGCAGGAGCAAGGCATGAAGGAAAGAAAGTGGTTAAATGTATTTTGGTGGACAGACATTGGTCAAATTTGAATGAGAAATTGAATCCCAGAATGGTGAAGTAATTTGCCCAAGGTCACACAGCAAATATCAAAACTGGGATTCTAACTCAGAAATCTTGCTTCCCAGTATAGAGCACAATGTCACTTAGTTCTGCTAAGAAGTCAAAGCAACCTGGTCTCTCAACAATTTAAACACTGGAAGAATGGCAGATGCAATCCTTCCCTCTTTTCCTCTCCTTAACCCTATTCACTCTTGGCAGGGTGGTAGATGTTATCAGATCCAATAATTAGGGTGGGAAGCTGCAGGACTGAGCCAAAACCCAGAGAAGGTCAGCAGAGTTGCATCTGTCCTCATCCGTCTGGCAGTGATGTCTGGGAGGTATTTTTAGCAGATCAGGAAGATGTCCCTACTCACGTTCCCAGGGAGGTGCCTGTCTGATATCACTTTCGCTGCCTAGTAGACAAGAGGAAATCTGTCCAATAGGGAGTCTGCGAAAGCAGAGTTGGAGTAAAGGGGAACCAGAGCTGGGAAAAATAATAGTAATTCACTTTTCTATAGCACAATGAGATTTACACATCCCACAATGAGGGAAGAAATGCAAGGCAGTATGGTACAGTGGAAAGGAAGCTGAATTTAGATCCAAAGGACTTGGGTTTGAACCCAGCTTAACCATTTGCCAAATGTGTAACCTTGACAAGTCACATAATAATCCTTGGTCTCAGTTTCTTCATTTATAAAATGAGGGGTTAGACATATGATCTGATGTCCATTTCAGTCCTAAATCTGGGATCCTAATATTGCTTTTTTATGAATAAGAAAGCTAAGGCTCATCTAGGAAAAGTAACTTGCCTAAAGTCCTAGATATTTAAATAGCTAGATAGTAGCTATGGAATATGAGTCAGAGAAGGGGGCTAATTTCTAGGTGAGTACATCTCAGAATCATCTCTCTAGCAAGGCTTCTAGGGGGAACCAAATGAGATAATGTAAATAAAAGGAGGCAATATCATTCAGTGAAGAGAGCACTGATCCTTGTTTGAGAACCTGACCATAGTTCCCACCTCAGGCATTTCCTGCCTGTGTGATTTAGGGAAAATTATTTAATTTCTCTGGGCTTCCATTTCCTTGTCTAGAAAATGAGGGAGGGGCTGCTAGGTGGCTCTAACCACCAATAGAGCACCAGCCCTGGAATCAGGAGAACTTGAGTTCAAATGTGACCTCAGACACTTAATAATTACCTAGCTTTGTGACTTGGGGAAAGTCACTTAGCCCCATTGCCTTGTGAAAGAAAGAAAGAAAGAAAGAAAGAAAGAAAGAAAGAAAGAAAGAAAGAAAGAAAGAAAGAAAATGAGGGAGTTGGATTAGATGACCTCTAAGGTCTCTTCCACCTCTAAATTTATGATCCTAAAGTGACATGTAAACTCTAAATCTATTAATGTGTATCTGTAACTATTTAAACATGACCTAAAAATGACTATTTTCCCACTGAGTTTATGTAATAGGTCTGGTCCCTCTCCTTGCTCACCTCATGATAGGTAGGCTGTGTTTTGGAGAAGACCCAGAGATAAGATACACTTCCTGGCCTCAAGGAGCTCAAGGACCTGACAGAGCTGGGAGGTCAGGTAGGGTGGTCTCCATTTTCCCAGAGAGTTAATGTGAGAAAGAGTAGATGAAGCACTGGACATGGATTCTGGAAGACAGAAATCAATAAAATGGGGTTAACGATACTAATCTCAGCTTCAACATTTACTAAGGGAATGTCATTTAATCTAACCTCCAGTTCTCTGATCTGTAAAATGAAGCTAATAATAAAACCTACCACTAAGGTTTATTGTGAAGATTACATGAAATAATATATGTAAAGAGTCTTACAATCTAGGAGTGCCATATAAATGTGAGATATTATCATTGTTATTATTGTTGGTTTCATTTGCAGAGGAAGTGGAGTCATTGACAGTGGGGATGAAAATATGTCTTTTACTCAGCAGAGGTACAACTCTGTCCTGGAAGCTAATCTTTTGGAAATTGCTTCCTTTTAACTGGCTTCCTGTGGAAGAAGACAACCTGTGCATTTTCTGACATTTTAGATTCAGTCTAAGCCTCTCTCTTTCCCAGAGTAAATCTTCTCCCTTAAAACACTGAAAGGGTTTGTCAAAGAACAGGGCTGGGACTTAGTTATTTGACAAACAGCATCAAAATCCTAATTTATTTCTTGTTTTTTCTAAACAATTTTTTTAGGTTTTTGCAAGGCAAATAGGGTTAAGTGGCTTGCCCAAGGCCACACAGCTAGGTAATTATTAAGTGTCTGAGACTGGACTTGAACCCAGGTACTCCTGACTCCAAGGTTGGTGCTTTATCCACTATGCCACCTAGCCACCCCTAAACAATTTTTGATGATGATTTATTTCTCATTTTTAAAAAACTATTTTTAGGTCACCTAAAAAGATATAATCAAAGAATTATTGCCATAAGTTTGGAGACAAGACATGCTGGAATTTCTGCAAGAGGGATACCTTCTCCAGACATTCTTTTTTTCTGAAAATGAATTTAATTTTTTTGTTATTCTGAACTTGATAAACAGCAGGAAAATATGTGTTTCTATATTCAGAAAACATAAAAAGGGATTGTAAATAAAACCATGAATCTCCAATTTGTTCAGCTTATTTTTGTTAAAATCTATAACAAAAAATCAAAATATATTTATCACAATAGTTCTTAAATGGACTTTCTCCAAAGGGGCATGGCTAAACCATGGCTAAACTGAATCACTTTCCTCCCCTTTCCCTCATATTTATACCTTCTACCTGATGGAATTCTTCCTGAGTGTCCATGGAGGTCTATAGTCTTCCATTCTTTCTCTGACTATCATCTTTGTTTGGAACATGGTTTCAGGATGATAGTGAAAGCTCCCATACTGCCTGGAAGTTCCATGGTTTTGTGGCTCTAGAATTAGTTAATTGGCTAGGAAAAAGCGTCACTAAGACTGAACTTAGGCTTTTAATAGTGCTACTTTCATTAATCAGTCTCAGGATGCTTATAGCTCTTCTGACACCATCTAGCAGAGAGGCCAATATTATGGGCTTGGCTAAAGAATATCACCTACCTCTATATTTCAGCACCAAGGCCAGAGATGGATGTGTATTGTTATACTTGTGGAGCTACAAGGAAACTTAGAAGTCATGTAGTCTAACCTCTTCATTTTACAGATGAAGAAACTGAGGTCAGGAAAGGTTGTAACTTTTTCAGGGTCATAGAGTAAGTGATAAAGTCAGAATCTGAACCTAGGTCCTTGAACTCCAGAACTAGTATTCCTTTTACTCCCTGACCCAAGGTCAGATACCCAAAGCTATCTCCATATTTGTACTACAGAAGAGCTCTGGACTTGGAACCAGAAGGCCTAAGCACACATTTTTGCTAGTTGTGTGAGCCTAGGCACTGGATTCAGTTTTAGATTGGATTCAGGTTTTAGAATTGAGTTTCCAAAATAAATGATCTCCATCCTACTTATCTTACAAAGTTGTAGTGAGGCCAGTATTTTGTACAATGCAAAATGCAATGAAGATATAAATGATCATAACCTGCTTGACTTGAGGTGCTCCTAGTAAAGGCAGGAACAAAACCATGTGTTCCCTGGAAACACCAGTAGCTTTGAAATATACTACTAGTTGATAAACCTGCCAGTTTGACCAAAGGGAAATTAAGTTAAAACAGATCAGGTAAGAGAAAACTGCCCAGAAATAACTGAAAACCGAGACAAAATGGAAGATATTAGTAATGATAGAAATGTAGGTTTAGAGTTGAAATGATCTAGTATACTATGTTCCCTATTACGGGTAAGAAAACTAAGTCTCATAGAAAGAAAGAGATATGCCCAAGGTGGTATAGCTAATAAATAAAAACTTTAGGTCTTCTTACTCCAAATCCAGTGGAGTTTTTGGTTTATTGTTTTTTTTAACTCATTACCCTATACTGCCTCTCAAAAAATAGCTTACAAGGAATGTCTCATTAATTACACTCACAGACTACTGGGCCAAGAAGTCAGGGGAAATATCTATGACCTTAGATGTCTATGTTTTAATATTTAATGTATATTTATTAAAAAAGAGTGAGTTAGAAATCTTGAGGTAAGGGCAGTTAGGTGGCCCATTGGATAGAGTACCACCCCTGTAATCAGGAGGACCTGAGTTCAAATTCTGTATCAAATATTTAATGATTACCTAGCTGTGTGACCTTAGACTAATCACTTAACTTTATTGCCTTGCAAAAAAAAAATCTTGAGGCAGAATGGATTAGTAGGAAGAACCATGCATCTGAAGATGGGTCCAAATCCTAACCTTACTATTTACTAGCTGTTGGCTTTGAACAAATTACTTAACTTCTATGGATCTCAGGTTTCTTATCTGTAAAATGAGTATCAGTTGATCTTTGGTGTCCTTTCCAGGCTCTAAATCCTATAATGAAATTTTACTTCAGGTCTGACTGAAACTTGTTTATATGAGACTTATGTTTCAAACAGGATAATGGAAGGGTACAATTAATTTAAAAGGAAATAATTGGATAGAGGGAGAGGAAAATAGAACTGTATGTTAAGGAGATAAACACATGGGAAAATTCACAAGCAAAAATTGGGAAACTTGGAGAGCATTTGGAGGAGGATTAAAGGAAATATAAATAAATATCATATTGTCTATAGACCTCTATACTATATACTATAGACTAATTGATTGGGGCAGTAAATGGATGGTAGATTCTTGATATAAATCAAAAGCACTGGTACAGAGGCAGAGGCTTGATATAGCTGGATATGGATATGGAACTTCACAGATCAGGATGTTTTCCCTAAAAGTACATAGTTAATGAGTCTATACCCTGAAGAGATTATGAAAAAGGGTAAAAACATCACTTATACAAAAATATTCATAGCAGCCCTGTTTATGGTGGCAAAGAATTGGAAATTGAGTGAATGTTCATCAATTGGGGAAATGGCTTAATAAACTGTGGTATATGTATGTAATGGAACATATACTATTATTAGAAACATTATTATTATTTCTATTAGAAATCAGGAGGGATGGGAATTCAGGGAAGCCTGGAAGGATTTACATGAACTGATGCTGAGTGAGATGAGCAGAACCAGAAGAACATTGTACACCCTAACAGCAACATAGAGATGATGATCAACCTTAATGGACTTGCTCATTCCATCAGTGCAACAGTCAGGCATGATTTTAGGATATCTGTGATAGAGGATGCCATCTGTATTTAGAGAAAGAATTGTGGAGTTTGAACAAAGATTATTACCTTTAATTAAAAAAAAATCCATTATCTTATTATGTAATTTTGCTATCTCTTATACTTTATTTTTTCCTTAAAGATATGATTTCTCTCTCATCACATTTAACTTAGATCAATGTATACCATGGAAATAATGTAAAGACTAACAAACTGCCTTCTGTGTGTGTGGGGGGGAGCAAGATTAGGGGTAAAATTGCAGAATTCAAAATAAATAAATTTTTTAAAAAGTACACAGTTAATTGTTTTGCTTTATTGGTAATTTCATTTCTAATGAGAGGAACTATTCATATGGACTTCTTTCTGATCAGTTAAAAGGTTGTTGAAATAAGGAAAAAGAGTGGACTTTCAGAGAAGAAAGTGATCTTTTCATTTTAGTGTTCATAATGACCAAGAAGGGTCAAATCAAATCAATGAGTATTTATGTCCATTGTACCAGGCATTATGCTAAGCTACAAAGAGAGGTAAAAGACATTCATTGAGCTCAAGAAGCTCATGAACTAATTGGGGAGGAGGGGGACAACATGCAAACAGCTATGTACAAACAGGATATCAAGAGGATAAATTAAAGATAATTATTAGAAGGAAGATGCTTTGGAAAGAGACAAGCCTTTAATTGCACCTACTTTGTGAAGGTACTATGTGCTACATGCTTTACAAATATTATCCTATTTGATCCTCACAATAACCCTGGGAGGAAGATGCTATTATTGTTCCCATTTTCTAGTTGAGACAGACAGAGGTTAAGGGACTTATCTAGGGTCAGGAGTATCTGAGACTGGATTTGAATTTGAATTTTGAATTCAAATCTTCCTCAATGCTACTAGGCAATGCTTCTATACTTCTCTAATAAACTCACTATTGGGGCGGCTACGTGGCGTAGTGGATAAAGCACTAGCCCTGGAGTCAGGAGTACCTGGGTTCAAATCCGATCTCAGACACTTAATAGTTACCTAGCTGTGTGGCCTTGGGCAAGCCACTTAACCCCGTTTGCCTTGCAAAAACCTAAAAAAATAAATAAAAAAAATAAACTCATTATTGTACTCACCATAACCCTTTTCCAAACCTTTTCATCCCTCCTCAAACCTCCTGTAGTTCTTCCTCTTCCTTCCTCTGAGCTAAGAATCCTGCCTCACATTTTACTGGAAAGAAAAAAAGAGGGCATTATGAAAGACTTGCATGAACTGATGTTGAGTGAAAGGAGCAGAACTAAGAGAACATTATACGCATTAACAAAAACCTTGTGAGATGATCAACTATGATGGATGCAACTTCTCTCAGCAATTCAGAGATAAAGGACAACCCTGAGAGATCTGTTAAGGACAATGCCATTCACCTCAGAAGGAAAAAAAAAAACACAGAATCTGAATGCATACTTATACTCACTTTTTAAAAACTTCTTTAATGTTTTTTCTTTCTCTCTCATAATTTTTCCCCTTAGTTCTAATTCCTTTTTTACAACATGACTAATATGTAAATATGTTAAATATATCCGGTACAACTTTTACCAGACTGTTTGACACCAAGAGGAGGTGGGGTAGGAAGGGAGGGGGATAGAGAAATGCAAATAAGGAAAAAAAAAGAGGGCTTTCACCAAAAGCTCCCTCTTTTCTCTTCTTCACTCAAACCACTCAAATGCCTTCAGGCATTATCACTTCCTGCCTTCAGAAGAAATGCCATTCTATTTTCTCTTCTCCAGAAGATTGCTCCCTCCATAATCTTCACCATATCACTTATCTTCAATTGCTCCCTGGCTGCTTCCCTCAACCTACAAACATCCCCATGTCTCCCCTTCCCTTAAAAAAATCTCATATTCGATCCTTCTCAACCCACTAATTATCCTCTATCCCCCTTGCTTTTTGTGGTTAAACTCCTTTAGAAGGCCATTTGCAAAGCCTCCATTCCTTTTCCTTTCACTCTTTTAACTCTCTACAAACTAGTTTTCAATCTCATCATTTAACTGAAACCACTCTGAAAAGTTTACCAAGGATTTTTGACTTCTCTGCAGCTCTGTCAATCATACTCATCTCCTTGATATTTTTCTTTTCTATAGATTTTTGGGACAGTATTCTAACCTGGTTCTTCTACCTATTGGACCACTCCTTCTCAGTCTCCTTTGTTGTTCATTCAGATCATGATCACTAAATGTGAGTGTACCACAGAGTTCTGTCCTGGACTTTCTTCCCTTTTCCCTCTTAACAATTTCACTTGGTGATCTGATCAGTTCCAATAAATTATCATCTATGCTAATGATTCTCAAATTTACTTATCTCCAAATGACAATTAGACATCTTGAACTGGATATCCTGTAATCAACTTAAAAATAAGCATGTTCAAAAAGGAACTCGTAGTTTTCTAAAAGCCCTCACCACTTCCAAACTATTTGGGTACTGATGAGGCACCACCATCCTCCCAGTTCCTCAGGTTTACAATCTAGGTATCATTATCCTTAACTATTCATTATCTCTCATGACCCATATCCAATCTGTTCCACTTTGGAGAAAGGTATGTTTAGCTGTTTGCTTAAAAAGGAAAATGAAAGCTGAGAGAGAAGAAAGGGTAGAAGTTTCCAAACACTCTTATTTGCTGTAGAGGAGTCACAGATCATAGTTACTTACATAGGTGGAAGGGACTACAAAGGTCCTCTCCTCCCTCATTTTACAAATGAGAGAATTGAGACCCTAGGATATTCAGTGACTTATTTAAGTGTGTCTCTAGATGACCATCTGCCAACATCTCTCAAATATGTTTCCTTCTCTCCTTTGATACTGCCACAAACCTGGTATCTGCCCTCATCTCCTCACATCTGGACTATTGCAATAGTGTGATAGTTTGTTAGGTGGCACTATATCTCTCCCCACTCCAGTTCTTCCTCTATTCAATCAACAAAGTGATTTTTCCTAAAGCTCAGGCCAGACCATGTGATTTCCCCTCCCCAACTTAATAAACTCCGTATCACATCTATAATCAAATATAACCTTTCTCTCTCTTCCAGTCTTATAATTTATAATCACAATCTTCTCAATCTGTATTTTGGATCCAGCAACAAATCCTTATTGTTTCCTGAATGAAACACTCATCTCTGGGCATTTTCCTTGATTGAACAGAGGAGTTTCTGATCTGTAGGGAATTGAATTTATCAGGTTTGGCTAGGGTTGTTGTGCTGCCCTAGGGGCTTGTAGCCCTGGCCCCCTACTGGTCAATTCTCTGATTTTTTCCCCCTTCAGTCTCACCCTTTTATTCCTCTAATCCAGGTTTAGTCCTGGATTTTAAATTAGGGAGTGTATAGCAGGAGGAGCTTAAATCCTGACCTGGATTTCTATGGGTTCATTCCTAATCCCCATGGCATTCAGGCATTCTCAGTTGTTCAGTTATTCTCAGTCAATTTCCACTCTTCATGACATCATTTGGGGTTTTCTTAGCAGAACTATTGGACTGGTTTAACTTTTCCTTCTCCAGCTCATTTTATAGATGAGTAAACTGAGGCAAACAGGGATATGTGACTTGCCCAGGGTCACACAGGTAATAAGTGTTAAGTCCAGATTTGAATTCAGGAAGGTGAGACTTCCTTGACTCCAGGCTCCAAAGACAATCCACTGATCACCTAGTTACTTCTCAATGTTAAGTTTAAGACTGAGAACATCTTGACTGGGAATTTGTTGGGGGGGGGGGTGTATAGGGACTATGTCTGAGAACAAATTGGAGAAAACATGGAAGGCAGTGAGACATAACATGGCCAAGAACATGTGGAGTAATGTTACTTGAGAACATCTGTGAGGAATGTTATAGACTGGGAACAGGCCTCAACAAAGTTAATTACAGGGTTGGGGTGGGGGTGTGGAGGAAGGGTACATCTGTTATTTGTCTGGGACTCAGTTAATTTGAATAGGTTGCAGTAGAAAAGGTTTCCTCATTAGAACAAATGCCACACATCTACAAACCACCTCATTTATATTTCTGTTAATGTTACTCTGCTTCATCAAGTGAGTCCTTAATGTTGATTTTAATTAAAGCGTTTCCCTCTGATTGTGGACTTCTATCCAATGAATAGGCAGGAGGTCACAGGAGAGTGGGAGACCCTGCTCTTGCTGATGAGAATTCTGAAGACCTGCAGCCTAGTAGGCTGGGCCATTTTGTTGCCTCAATTATGAAGATTGTACTTTAAAGATGCCAACATGTCTTTTGTTTAAAAAGTAATGATAAAAATTAGTCCAATGAAACCTCAGAAGGAGAGACTTGTGTAAAGGACCTCTGTTCCGTGCTCCCTATGAAGACTGGGTTATTTATTTTACTTTTTTCCCCCCTTTGTTCTTGCAAGGCAATGTACATAAGGTCACACAGCTAGGTAATTAAGTCTCTGAGGCTGGATTTGAACTCATGTCCTCCTGACTCCAGGGCTGGTGCTCTATCTACTGGGCTACCTAGCTGTTCCAGACTTGGGTTATTTATTGAGATGAATTAGGAGAACAGTATGAGGATTCTTGAAAGAGTCAGGGAAGGAGGACCATGGACAGCTAGAATCAACAGGGGCAAGGGTGCTAAGATGGCAAGACTATACATCTGGATTTGGAATTGAAGGAACTGAGTTTGAATCTTAGATCTGTTTTCCTGCTTGTGTTCCTTTAGATAACTCATCTAACTCTCTGGGTTTGTTTCTTCATCTGTAAAATGAAGTGGTCAGATTTGATGGCCTCTGAGATCCTTTCTAGCCTGAAATCTATGCTCCCATGAACTAGCTGGAGTCCTGATCCTACTACTTAGTACTTGTGCCATCTTGGGCAAGGCCATTCTTTCTCTTTAGGTTGCAATTTCTTCATCTGCAAAACGAAGATAATAAATCCTGGTCCGGCCTCTTTCACAGGGTTGTTGGAAGGATCGAATGAGATAATGGATGGAAAGTGTTTTGTAAGCTTCTGCGTCTGGCTCAGTTACATCCACGGAATTATTATTGTTTCAGGCCTTTGTCTTCCTCTTCAACCTTGGGCAAGTTTCTTGCCCTCAGTTTCCCCAACTGCACACCTGAGGGTGAGTGTAAAGAAAATCTCCGAGCCTCTTTCTCGCCAGGATATGTTCCTTCCACCTCACTATGTCTACATATTCCTAAGGTGCCCGACCCCTGGGCAGATGAGCTGTAAGCTCGGGCTGGGGGACCAGGCAGGCTCTTCCAATAGAGGCGTTCAGGTGCAACGGGCTGAGGGCAGGCAGGGCCTGGGGCGAAGCTGCCTTTACTCTCTGCCTCTCGGGGAGGGCGGGAGGGGCCGGGGGCCGGGGGTCCCCCGGGCCGGCTCAGCTCCGCGGCAGTCCGCCCAAGGCCGAGGGCGGGGCCGCCTGCTCCGGGGAGCCCCATCCCCATCCCCTGAGAGGGTGGGGCTAGCGCCGGAGGGCTGCCCCCTCCCGAAGACCCTCCCGGGCCGCTCGCGCCCCGCCCCCGGCCCCGCCTTCCCCCGCGAGACCCAGGGGCTGTCCAAAGCGCAGCGGAGAGAAGGGGGGTCGGGAAGGCTGCGCCGGCCAGGCCGCCTCCCGGCTCGGCCGCGTCTCCTCGGCCCTGAGCTCAGACGCAAGAGAAGGGGCGCGGGCGCCGGGCGGGCGGCAGCCCGGGGGTCCGAGCCGCGGGGGGCCCGGCTCCGCCTCCCCGTCCTGCGGGCGCCCCCCGCGCCTCTCGCCTCAGTGGTGTGGCCCGCGAGCACCACCAGCCCCAGCCCGCCCGGCGCCGCTGTCAGTGCGTCCGGGCTCCCCAGCGGTGTGCGCGGGGGGCCTGCTGGAGGTGGCCGCGGCGGCTGCGACGACGACGCCGACCACTCCGGCGGGGGCGGCCGCACCTGCTCGGGCCCGCAGCCCTGCCCGGTCCCCGCCGCTGCCTCCGCCCCGGGGCTCCCCCTGCAGCCCGGGCCCGCCTCGCGCCCCCCTCCCGCCCGGCCCTCGCTCCTCCCCGCCGCCGCCTCTCCGGCTTGCTCGGGAGCCTCTGTGCCGCTGACCTTCCCGGCCGGGTGAGTGGGGCCGGGGCCGGGCCGGGGCCGGGGCCGGGGCCGGGCGGGCGGGCGGGCGGGGCTCCTCGTCCCTCTCCCGGGCCGTGTCCCTCTCCCGTGCTCCGAGCCGCCCTGCGCCCCCAGCCCCCACCCCGCCTATTTTTAGAAACACTTTGGGCTCCTGGAGGGAACCACGTGCTGGCCCGGGACGGAGTAAATACACCAAAGAGGAGAGGCGCCCGCGGGGCCGGGCCGGGCCGGGCCTCCTTCCCCGGAGCCGCCGCGGCGCTGCTCCGAGGCCGGGCCTGGGAGCTGGGGGGCCTCGCGGGCTCCCGGAGCGTCCGAGCCGGCCACCTCCCCGCAGTGAGGCGAGGCGCGCCCTCCCCGGGCCGGGGCTCGGAGGCCGCCCCTGCAGGACCGGGCCCCGCGGATCCGGGCCGGAGCCGGGCCGCAGGGAGAGGCCCGAGGCTGCTGTTGGGAAGAGGCGGTCCCCTCCCTCGGAGCCCCGGGGCCTTTGGGGCGATGCCGCTTCTGGCTCCCCCCCCCCCCCCGCGTCTTTGCTGTACTCTCCCCCCCAAAAGTCATTTTTGTAACCTGCCGTGAGTTATAGCGATCGTAAAAGGGGCCGCGGCCAAGCTCCCGGCCTCCGAGCCCCTATTTTGATCGTTCAGGCTAAGGAGAACTCAAAGAAAAATAAATAATAAATTTGTCTTCAGACTTTCCCTGCTCCCCTCCCCCCACACCCACCCACCAGCTCCTCCGGGATTGAGGAGGGGAACAATAGGGAAGGAGGGATTTGGGAGGAGAGGGGAAGGGCTGCGGTCCATCCCTGACCCCAACTCTGGAAAACCGCGGGCTAGGTCAGTCCAAGGGGTCTCATCTGGAGACCCGGGTGAAAAGGCAATCTACTCCCCAATGCGCCTTCCTTGAGAATGTAAGACCCTTGAGGGCTGCAGCTGATTTTCTTTTGTCTCCTTCGCTCGTAAGGCTCTCGGAATGGGATTGTTGGATTGCTGCCATTGGTCCTTTGAGCTCTCTGGGGAAGTTCCTGGCAGGGTGTCTCTCCTGATCCGTTTTGGAGTTAGGATTGAATGAAAACTGTGGCTCCTTACATCCAGCATTTTGTCTGAAGCCGGTTTGGGGACTGGCTGAGCAAAAGCAGGGTCTCCTGGTTTTTAAGAGGTCTCGGCTGGAGATTCCTTAGAGTTGGAAGATAAAGAGGACTGGGAAGATCCTTCCCTTATCTAGCTGGGACCAGGGGATGTACTGGGGAGGTGGGGAGGGAGGATCTGACACATCTTTGATTAAAGGGAGGTTGGGTAAAGAAAGCTGGGTTGGTGGGAAGATAAGGTATCCTAGTTTGGGCTTTAAACTCCGGCTTCCCCTCTGCCTTTGGAACTCTGAGAAACTATTAATGTTCTTAGACTAGTGAGTTTGACCCAAAGCTTCTCCTGAACTGGATGCAAAGAGCATTAAAAATCACCTTCTCTAAGTATGTCAGAGAAAGAACTCCAGGTAAGCTACTTATGGTTTTAGTCTTCTAGTCCAGTCAACTTCATTATACTGAAGAGAAGGCAAACTCAGGGAGGAAGTGACAAATTATAGTAAAATAGCTGAGACTAGAACCCAATTCTCTTGACTATGAGTCCAGATCTTTTCCCTAAGACTGCTTGGGTTCATTTCTACAGGAGGGTAAGATTTGCATTTAAAGCTTCCTGTTGGAGATAGATCAAGAGGACTGCTTGGGCAGATCACCTTTCTGAAAAATTGTTCTCCTGACCTTGCTGACCCTGGGGAAGGATTAGTTCAGAGGGAAGGATTAAATTTTGGCAGCTGCCAGAATCCTGACCTAGGGTTCTGGGATCCATTTAGGGAGCAGCATTTGTTGGGGAGCCTAGGCTTATGAAGAGTTCCTCACATTCTTATCCGAGGAAAACAGGGATTCCAAGGGTAGGGGGCAAAGGCTATGGGGGTGGGGATGGGCAGTGTTTCCTATAGAAGAGGCAGCTGATATTAGATACCTTCTCTGGGATGGCTGTAGATAAGAGACAGGGACATAGGGAGTTCATCTGACTATGCATTCTTGGGGTCTTCTGTGACCCAAATAACTGCTCAGGAATGGAGGAGACCAAGATTTATATAGAGACCAAAAGAAGCTAGAAGTACTAGTCTTATCATAATGATTTGTGGCACAGGAACTTTCTGCTGGGAATCAAGAAAGATCTGGCTCTAAATTTAAGCTCATATTGTTCTGATTATTGGCTAGTCATTTAACATCCCTGAGCCATAGTTTTCCTCCTCTGTAAAATGGGGATAA
Organism: Macrotis lagotis; assembly: GCF_037893015.1. Taxonomy (NCBI): domain Eukaryota; kingdom Metazoa; phylum Chordata; class Mammalia; order Peramelemorphia; family Peramelidae; genus Macrotis; species Macrotis lagotis. The sequence goes on along the minus strand of NC_133658.1, from coordinate 358,071,665 downwards.
AGGAGAATGAAAGGAGATAAAGTTTGTAAAGAACTTTGTAAACCTCTTAAATGCTATATAAACATTAGCTGTTATTTATCCTCCAGGCAGCCCTTCAACTAGGGGTCAGGATAATCTAAGGTTATTTCCCCTCCTTGGGCCTCATAAAATACCTCTGATTTCTTTTTTGTTCAGAGAGGCTGATTCTGTGATTATTTGAGAGTGGCACTGGAAGAACTGGAAGCAAAGAAAAGATTGTTGGTTCTCCCTCCCTCACACCTTGGGCATCAGCACTGATTGTAACTCCTTAGTCATTTCTGTGTCCCTTCCTTTCCCAAAATGTTTCCATGATTCTCCCTGTCTATTCAAGCCAGTTAAAGGCAGCCTGTGTGGGGGCAAAATGTGACATCCCTGGTGTCATGTCAAGAATAATTTTGGAAGCCTAATTTCTGGCAGTGCTGCTTGCTGCAGTTATTAGCAAAACCCTTCTGCCTTCTGGGGCTTCAGTTTCCTCATCTGTAGAATGAAGGGATTGGACCAGAATCCCTCCAAATCCCTTTCAACTCTAAAATCCTGTGGTTTAGAGAATGAAGATCATAGATATAGAGTTGAATGGGACAATCTAGTTCAACCCTCTCATTTTGTAAAAGAGGAAATTAAGGTTCAGGGGAGGTTAAGTGATTTATCCAAGGTCTTACGTATAGCATCAGAAATGGGAATTAAGCACAGTTTTTCTGACTCCAGAAGCATTGTGGTTTGTTTGCTTTTCCTGGCATCAAACAATGCCTCCTGAAGGCATGACTAGACAAAAGTGCCTGTGTCAAAAACCTTGGATTTACAGGGGACTGCAAGCTCAAAATGAGTTGTGAGATAGGGCATTCAGAAAAGCTAATTCAGTGATGTGCTGCATTAATAGAGGCATAGTGTCCTGAATGAGGAGGTGATAGTCCCCTGGCAATTTGCCCAGGTCAGACCACATCTGAGATTTTGTGTTAAATTGTAGGCACCATATTTTTAGGAAGAATTTAACAAGCTGGAGTTTGTCTAAAGGAAGACAGCCATAATGAATGGATTGGGGACCATGCTATATAATAATAGGATGTAGGAAATGGACATGTTTTCACCTAGAGAATAGAAGTCTTAGATAAGATGAGATCATTGTCTCCATGTATTTGAGAGGCTGTCACATTAAATTGGGAATAATCATGTTTTGCTTTGCCCCGGAAGATGGAGCAGTATGTAGAAATAGCATATTTAGGCTTGATGTTTGGGAAAACTTCCTAACAATTAGAGTTGTCCAAAATTAAAATGATTGTTCTTCATTAATCAGTACTTGTCATTAATCTAGAAGAGATTCTTGTTGAAGTAGATTAGATTGGGTAGATTAGAAGATCTCTGAGATTCCTTAAATTTTTTAAAATTCATATTCTTTTCCTTTTTTTTAATTGTCACTTCCCAGTGACATCTTTGTAATAAGTGGATTAGTCAATCAAAACAAAACCAACTTTGGCCATATCTAAAAATATATGGCTCATTTTGTGTCTATAGTCCTGTTACCTCTCTGCTTAGATACAGGACACCTTTTTCACCATTATTCTTGTGAAATCTTGATAGGTCATTGCTTTGATCAGACTTTTGAAGTTTTGCTCTATTTTTTTTTTGATAGCATTGTATTAATGAAAATGAGCCATGTAAGCGACAGTAGTTAACTGAGACCCAAAGAAGGGAAGGAGGTTGATCAAACTAAAGCAGTAAATTAGTCTCAGAGTTAGGATTAGTTTCCAAAACTCATAAACTCCCAGGTTTCTTGTTTTGGGATCGTTCTGACACATTATTCTATTTCCAAAAGCTTTTTCTTTTGTTGTCTCCGAACAGTCCCACTGAATCACATCATGTTTAGTTTCTTTTTAGACCAGGTCATCTTTTTTTTTTTAATTTACATTTGTTTCAAAATATGAGATTAAACCCTTCATAGTCATGTTGAGGGGACTTTTCCTAAGACCCCCATTGAATCTGGGCTTCTTAATTCCAGCTCCCCAGATAGACTGAGCTATGAAAAGTGAGATCTAAGGAGTGAGGAGGACCCTTGGATTTATAATCAGATGACTAGAGATTGGGTTCTTATTCTTTATGAGATATAATGAAGTTAGACTAGATTATCTCTAAAACTTCTTATTCTGACATTTAAGGATTCTGTAAATGCCATTTGAAAAGTCAGAAATCCTATCAGGATAAATCATTACTTGATTCTCACTATTTCCTATTAGAAGATTAAATTTATAAGTTCCTGCTGTTGGCTAGGTAATGTTTATTCTAAAGGAATTTATCTCATTTTCTAGTTTCTCATGTGGACTTTTTAACTGGACTTATCTGAAGAAAACTTTGAAGGTATTTAAATTATTTAATCTTCTTGAACCTTCCTTCTCCTTCCCAAGTAAAGCTATTCATTTATCAATACTTAATGTTGCTGGGTCCAGTGCTAGACTGCTAATCCTAATGATAACTCATTAATATAATGACTTAGAGTTACAAATATGTCTTACTACTGCTGTTATCTCATTCAACACAACAAACTTGTGAAGTAGGTACTGAAAGTAGTATTATCCTCATTTGGCAGATGAGAAGACTAAGGTTCAGAGAGGTTTACATGTTCCTAAAAGGCTTCTCACTCAAATCAATGCATTCCTCTCTTTACCTGCACCACACATCTTTCTAAAAACAACTCACATTCATCTAGCCTTCTTTGATATAAAAGTACATTATCTTGTTTCCTGTGCTGTATGAATGAAATCTAGTCCCTACCTTCAGGGATAGCACAGTTATCATAATTCCATTTTAGAGCGTGCCAAGTGCATGAGAGAATACAGATGATTAGGATGGGAGTGGGATGGAGAGAGAGAGAGATCACTTTAGACTTGAGGGATCCTGGAAAGCTTCAGTGATGCTGAAGCAATGTTATAGCTGAATTTTGAAGGAAAGAATTCTGAACTTGAAGTCAGGAGATAGCTTCTGAATTGTGCCTCAGACACATGTTACCACATGTTATCAACCTGCCTGAGTAGGTTACTTTACCAGACCCAGTTTTTTTTTTTTTTGTAAAATGGACATAAAGAGTACTTGCATTGCCTGCTTCAAAAGGTGGTTGTGGGGAGAGCACTTTGTAAATCTTAGAGTGTTATATAAATGTGAGATGATTATTTCAATAGGTGGGAATGACATGAGCAAAAGGGTTGAGTCCAAATAACATGAGATTTATTTGGGGAACAGATCCTATATAGGGTGTATGGGAAAGGGAGGTAAAATGGGAGACCACTAAAAAAAAAAGTTGGAGCAAAACTAAAATGTCAGATTGAATTGTTTCTGTATGCAGTCAGGGGGTCTCTGAAAGGTTTTTGAGCTAGGTGGAGGTGTGGCTAGAATAGAACATAGGAAGATTAAACTGGTGGCAGGGTCTGGATAGAGTGGGAGACCAGTTTGCAACTTGACCTCTGTTAATGACACGCATTCTAAAGAAGAAATTTGTCTTAAGAAGGACCAGTTGCCCAAGGTATATATTACAGGAGGGTTTCTGCTCTACTTAAAAACAAACAAAGAAACAAGAGTTAGGGTCTTCAGGTTTCATCCATTAGTTGTATATTTGCTCAGGGGAAAAAATTGCAATTTTTTTGTCTGCTTTTATCCTCATTGTGGACCCGACTACCTGTTTATGTTCTTCAGTTTACCAAATCGCTTTGAAGACTGAAGCAAACATGGGTCATATCTTAGAGCTTTTCCCTCCTCTTTGTTCTGCCAGCAAATTAGAAAATGTGCCTTAAATTACCCAGTTTGGAAAAATAAAGCAGCTCTGCCTGCTCCCTGTACACTTTTTTGTTTCACAGCAATCAGGTCAGCTCCTGCTCTATTTGGCCAGGCCGGGGCTTCTTCCTGTATTTGGGGCCCACAGCTGTTGTCTGTGAGAGTGGCTGATGGATCCTATGGAGACCTAGAAGGGACCTTAGAAGCCATCCAGTCCAAGCCCCTTACCTTGTAGAGAAGGAAACTGAGGCTCAGTAAGGTGAAGTGACTTTGGTGAAGGTCATACAGGTAAAAAGGGACAGAGTTGGGATTCTAATCATCCTTTCCACTGCACCACAGTGCCCCTTAGGGGGAGCCAGGACTGACCAGGCCCAGACTGCAGCACTCTATATGTGAATTCTATCCTCATCTGATCAGTCAGTATTGAATTCCTGACCTGTGCAGGGCTTTGAGTTGGGGGAGGACAGATGAGTAAGGCTGGGGATCTGTTCTGCAGGGGTAGTGATGACACATGGGTCAAGGAGAACTCCCATTTTATAAGGCTATAAACAAAGCACTTCCCTTGCAGGAACTGAGAAACCTGCAGTGCGAGTAAGATGATCATTTTATAGAGAAGGAAAGTGATGCTCAAAAAAAGGAATTGGCATGCCCAGGACCACACTGTTATTGTTGGGAGCCAGAATTTGAACCCAGGTCCCTGTCTCAGAGGAAAGAACTGCTTCCGCTATACCATGCTGTCTCCTAATGATTATAGTTGGCAGGATTAGTCCATAATGGAGCTTATTTTTATACAAAAGGATCTGGCAGTGTCAGTGAACAATAAGTGCTTTTTTTTTTTTTTTTTTTTTTTTTTTTTAGGCTTTTGCAAGGCAAACAGGGTTAAGTGGCTTGCCCAAGGCCACACAGCTAGGTAATTATTAAGTGTCTGAGACTGGATTTGAACCCGGGTACTCCTGACTCCAGGGCCGGTGCTTTATCAACTATGTCACCTAGCTGCCCCCCCCCCCAATAAATGCTTAATATGGATCAAGCACTGGAGAACAAAGAAACACAAAAATAGATTGAATGGAAGGAAACTCTGCCATCAAGAAGCTTACATTCAAATTGTTTTTACATGTAATTATAAAAAAAAGCTTACGTTCTAAAAGAGATTTCATATATGACAAGCATATACGAAATATATACACAAAATCTTTGGCTTTATTTTTTCCAGTTCCTCTCATACTGTAGTGCCCATGGCCAAGATACTCTTTTTTCTGAGGCTTTGCTGAGGACTTGTGATAGAACAAACTCTATTCTTCTTAGTTTACTACTTGAATTTCTTTTAGTCTTTAGAGTTTCTTTATTGTATTTGGCAGTTTTTTCTGTTTACTTATTTCTCCAGCCTCACTTTCTAGATTGGGACTTTGTGCTTGGGTCAGACTGTACTCCCTCCTGCATTCTTCTTGGTAGATGAGAACAGCCTCCTACTTGGTCCTAGATGTATTTGCTAAGACCAGTCACCACCTTCCTCAAGACTGTCTGGTCACAGACAGCTCTCTCCCTCTCCTTCCCTTGCATTGTCCTAAGCCCAGAGTTGGCTCTTTTTCTTGTTGACAAGCCCTGACCAAATGATGATGTTTGTACTGGTATCAGACCTCCTGTGAGGCCCCCAGGTGCTTTTCTTCTTTGGCACAGTGCTTGTCTTTTGTTCATTTGTGGTTCTAGCTATGGGCTCCCTAGGTGTTGGTCTGGCTTTGTCTCCTGCTGAGCCTTGGAAAGGGCTGCCTGATTCCTGGCCATGTCTCTTATGGTGGTAGAGTATGAATTGAATGACCTGGCTGTTTCTCCTCTGTATCTATGGCTGTTTTTCTCTTCCACCCACTCTGATTTTTGTCTTCTTATAGCTTTCATAGGATTCTGGCAGGATTTTGTACTATGTGGAAGAGCTTATAGGCATCAATAAATATTTTTTTATTTTATTATTCCTTCTGGTACATCCTTTTAAAGAGCTTTATTAGGATATTTGTAGGTGATCTGGGCTCTAGGAGGTCCCAAAATGTGTGTAGATGAAAATTTCTAGCAGCTGTAGGTAGAAAGGGAAATCAAGAAAGGCATCTTGCAGAAGTAAAATTTGAATTGAATCTTGAAGCAAGTCAAGGTTTCTGAGAGGCAGAGATCAGGAAAAAGAATGTTCCAGGCATGATGAGATACACGATGGAGTGTCTTGTTCACAGAACAGCAGAAGACCCTTGTCCCTGGATCACAGAGTGTGGAGGGGGAAAAAAGTCTAAGAAGAGCTTTCAGTGCCAAATAGAGAGCTTTACTTTTTATCCTGGAGCTTATAGGGAGTTATTAGAGTTAGGGCATGGTCAACTCTTCATTTGAGGAAAATCAAGTTGGTAGCTGAGTGGAAAAGTGATTGGAGTCACAAAATGGGAAGACCAGATAGAAGGCTATTACTGTCATCCAGGTAAGAGTTGATAAGGGCCTGAACTAGGTGATGGCTCTATGAGGAGAGAGGAAGTGATTTCTAAAAGAAATGATGTGAGACTAGAATAATAAGATTTGGAAATGGATTAAATATATGACATGAGTAATAAAACTGGATGATTTTGAAGATGGTGATGATTAATACTGGGGCTCAGAAGAAGAGAGGGTTTGAGAGAAGATAGAATGGCTTACCCTTATTTATTTATTTAAATGTTTTCATGGCACTTGCCCAAGGTCACACAGCTAGGTAATAAAGTGTCTGAGGCCAGATTTGAACTCTGGTCCTCCTGACTCCAGGGCCAGTGCTCTATGCTCTGTGCTACCAAGCTGCCTCCCCTTGGCTTACTCTTAATGGAATAATTACAAACCTACCCATTGGAGGTAAATTCCAGCAACTTACCCTCTTCCCTTGCACCTGTCAGAAAGCAGTCACGGTTAAATGACAAGAGTGTGTGTGGGGGCTAGGTGGTACAGTGGATAGAGCACCAGCCCTGGAGCCAGGGGTACCTGAGTTCAAATTCAGCCACAGACACTTAATAATTACCTAGCTGTGTGGCCTTGGGCAAGCAACTTAACCCCATTTGCCTTGCAAAAAAACCTAAAAAAAATGACAAGCGTGGTTTGGAATTAGAGGGCCTGGGTTCAAATTCTCACTGACATTTACTACTTATATGTGACCTTGAGCCAGTTTCCTCTTCCTTTCTGGACCTCAGTTTTCTGAGGTTAGAACTAGAGTTAGAGCTTTTAGGGTCCTTTCTATTTCTAAATTCAGTGATATCTAGAATTGCACCATTAGGACTTGAATTCTGATGAAATTCTTTTCTTTTTTTTGGGGGGGGGGGAGAAGAAATCCTTTTCTTGAAGATACTATAGCTGTTTCATAAAACCCTCCCTGAGCTACCTGTCTTCCAGAGGTCAAAGTAACTTTCCCTAGATCTCACTTTCCCCACTCCTCTCTCTTTGTATTATGACTACTTTTGTATTTATTCTCATTTATATAAACAGGATGTTATATCTATCTTTGTAATCCTAACATTAAACACAGTAGGATGTGCCCTGTTCATAGTAGGTGCTTAATAAATGTTGACTGAATTAATTACTTTATCTCAGGGGTTCTTAACTTACGATTCCTCAACTTTTTTTTTTAATGTTTTGTCAACTGTAGTTTAGCATAGTTGGTTTCCTTTGCAATCTTGTATGTTTGATTTTATGAATTCAAAAAGCATTTTTTCTGAGAAGTCATCCATAGACTTCACTGGATTGTCAAAGTGGTTGATGACCAAAAGAAAAAGTTGAGAACTCCTCACTAGATCGGGAACTTTTGGTTTGGTTCTTGTTAAAATTCTTCCCCTGTGAAGGAATTTATATTGAACTGTTTGGTGAATGAATTTTGAGCTCTTCTTGGCAACAGGTTTGTATTTGTAAAAACTAGTGGTTAGATAATGTGTTGGATAAAGCATGAGACAGTGAGTCAGGAGGACCTGAGTTCAAATCCAGCCTTAGACATTGACATTTATTAATTGTGTGGCCTTGGGCAAGTCACTTCATTCACCCTGATTGACTCACATCCAAAGTCATCTCCAGTCATCCTGATTCATATCTAGCCACTGGACTCAGATGCTCCAGAGGAGAAAGTGAGGCTGGTGACTTAGCACAGCCCCCCTCACTCAAACACAATTTCACCCCATATCATGGTTATCTTCAGGAAAGAAGCATAAACATCATCATCTCTTCCCCTAACCCTCAGGGATCTCTTGCACTTGATCACTGATCTTTGGATCAATCCTCCTTATAGCTCCAGGGATTCATTTTTCCTGGATAGTGAACTGAGATCTTCAGGGTCAGATTGCTTTCAGATCAGATTCTGAGTACAAACTTCAGACTTTCTTACTGTCCAGTTTGGTGAACTTGGTCTGTTTATGATCTAGAATCCTTTTGCTTATCCCTCCTCCCTCCATTCCAATCAATCTGAGTTTATTCCTTTGATCTCTTTATAGCATAAATCTGGTAAAAACATTTTCTTCTTTCTGACTTTCAACTTTCTCTAGCAACAGAAACCTGACTGCCATTAGCCTTCCTTGTCCTTGGTTTTCCCATCTATAAAATAAAAATTAAAACCTGAATAATAATTCCTGTTCAGCCTCCCTTTTGAGGGACAATAATTAGAATGAAATGATATCATTCATTGCATAAAACTAATACAGATGTGAGGAATAACTGTCCCAGAGAACCAGAGGGAATCCTTTTGCAAGCTTTTATGTCCATAGAATAATTGCTTTACTTTCTCCTCTTTGATGAGTCTTATTTTCCCCCTTTGTAAAATGAGAGGTTAGGACTATGGGTCTTTCAGGTTCCCTTCCCAATTCTAATAATCAAACCCTATGATGATGCAGTGACGGTCATTCCATTATGACTGGGGATACTGGGATTCTTTCAAGCCCCTTCATGCAGGTTATTGACCCTCTCCTAAGACAAAAGATTTTTTTTTGTGTTTGTAGGATCAGGACCCGGTTTTACTAGGTTGGTTCCTGAGAGGAGCCAAGAAGACTGACTCCTGCAAACCTCCTTCAGCTTGAAAATGTGTCACTCCCTCACAGTGACCTCCAGGCACAAAGAGATGATTTTCAAACAGTTCATACCTTCCTTTGGGGATGTTCTATAATCAAATAAAGGTTGTTTTCTTCTGTTCTGGTAGAAAGTGGAGCTACGCTGTTGGGGCAAGGGTAGGGAAGATTTTTTTTTATTTTGAATTTTACAATTTTTTTCCCTAATCTTCCCCCCCCCCCCCCAAGGCAGTTTGTTAGTCTTCACAATGTTTCCTTGGTATACATTGATCTAAGTTGAATGTGATGAGAGAGAAATCATATCCTTAAGGAAGAAAAATAAAGTATAAGAGATAGCAAAATTACATAGTAAGATAGCGGAGTTTTTTTTTTCCCTCCTAAATTAAAGGTAATAGCCTTTGGCCTTTTTTCAAACTCCAGGATTCTTTCTCTGGATACAAATGGTATTCTGTATCGCAGATACCCCAAAATTGTTCCTGATTGTTGCACTGATGGAATGAGCAAGTCATCAAGGTTGGTTATCACCCCCATGTTGCTGTTAGGGTGTGCAGTGTTTTTCTGGTTCTGCTCATCTTGATCAGTATCAGTTCATGCAAATCCTTTCAGGCTTGCAGAGAAGATTTTAACCCAGTGAATTTTTTTTTTTTTTAGGTTTTTGCAAGGCAAATGGGGTTAAGTGGCTTGCCCAAGGCCACACAGCTAGGTAATTATTAAGTGTACGAAGCCGGATTTGAACCCAGGTACTCCTGACTCCAAGGCCTGTGCTTTATCCACTATGCCACCACCCCAACCCAGTGAATTCTTAACAGCTCTTTGTCTTTCTGAAGGGTTTCTTTTCTATATTACAAGGCTTCCCAATATAGTTTTGTCCAATTTAGTTTTGACATTCCCTTCCATTCTGTATTCCCATTGGCTCCGAGTTCTTGTACTTACCATATACTTTTTAAATCTCCATCTGTTGGAAATCCTTCTTTTCTTCTAACTTTAAAGAAGGTCTAACTCAAGCTAGCTAAAAGTGACCTTTTCTGCCCTGTTCTTGAAGCTCCGCCCAACATCCCCTACCCCCAATAAATTATTCTGTTAGTTCCTTAAGGGCATCTTTGTATCTTTAGTAGTTTTGAGTCCTGAGAGATGGTTATTGACTTGATCATGGTCAGAACTAATACTTTTTTTTTTTAAGGTTTTTGCAAGGCAATGCCCAAGGCCACACAGCTAGGTAATTTTTAAGTGTCTGAGGCCAGATTTGAACTCAGGTACTCCTGATTCCAGGACTGGTGCTCTATCCACTACACCACCTAGCTGCCCCCCAGAACTAATACTCAAGGCCCACCTTCAACCCTCACCCTTTACTTTGTTAATTCTATTTGTGTTGTATATTTTTGCCAAATCTCATAACTCATTTATGAATTCTTTCCTTCTAGATCCTATCCATTTTTACCCTCCTGAACCTACATCCCTATTTCTGTGTCCCTCTCTTAACATTTACAAGTTCCTGCCTGATTAGCCTTGTTGTCTTATTTCTAAGTCAGTTCAAAGGATTATAGATTTAGAAATAAGAAAGACTTTAGAGATTGCCAAACCTAAACCTCTCATTTTTACACGCCAGGAAACTGAGGCACTTAGAATTATCTGGGGTGATGATCAGAGAAAATAAAACATGCTTTTTTCCAGGGGATAGAACTGGAGAATATCTGAATGGGAGATGGGCTGGAGACCTACAGGACCTGAGACGATTACTAAGTTTTTCCCCAACCCTTTAATTTTTATTTCCTTTCCTTCTTTCCCACCTTCTTTTGTTTTTTCATTCCTTTTATTTTCCCTTTTTAAACTTCTCCTTACTGGTAGTCTGGAACCTGCCATTCAATTGTCTTCAGATCCACTGTAATCAACAACTAAATTCCATTGCTTTTTTTTTTCCTCCCTATTCTGTAAATCCCTAAACACAATTAACATCCACTCCATTTTATGATTAGATACAAAATGTTAACAAAATCAGTCATTGCATTGTTAATATTAAATTCTGGTAGGACACAGTAGAATAATCACTCAACATTGCTAATCTCAAACCATTTCACTGACTAGAAGATGCTTACTCTGGTGCTATCTCCACTGCTACAAAGTGTCATAATGAAGGGTTTTAAACTCCCCTGACTGCTTCAGCCCCTATTGGATCATAACCAAGGATTGAATTTGACCCTGTGTTTCAGTCACCTTTTACCCAGATATCTTATCTTCTATTTGAATATTCAAGCAAAATATTTACATTTATGACTGCCTTGCTCTCAGTTGTATCTCTGTTCCCAATAGGCCATAGGTCTTAAAAGTACCATGGACTTGGAATCCTGAAACCTAGATTTGAGCAGCCCTGGCTCAGCTTCTTAGGACCTTAATTCTTTCTCCCCTGAATTTCATTCCTTCATATACAGAATGGAAATAATTACATACACAGTACCTTCTTTCTGGGATTATGTGAAGATGAAATGAGATGGAGGATGAGAAAGAACTTTATCATTGAAACATTGTATAAATGAGTTATCTCTACTTCAGTTTAAACTGTTTCCCCTCCCATGTAGAGAATAAGCATATGAAACACTTATTATTTGCCATAAACCATGCTAAGCACTTAATAAATATCTTGTTTGATATAGCAACTCTGGGAGGTAGGTACAATTACACCTTTTTATAAAAGAGGAAACTGAAGCAAATAGAAATTATGTGAGTTGTGCAGAATCAAACAGCTAGTCTCAGCTATTCTGAGGCTGGATGTGAACTCAGGTCTTCCAAACTCCAGTTCAAGGCTGCTGAGGTAGCATCATAGAGGGGGCTAGATTTGGAGTTAAGAACTAGAATAAAATCCTCTCTCAGTCACTATCTTTGAAACTCTATGCACAAATCTCTTAATTTCTTGTAGTCTAAGTTTCCTCATCTGTAAAAGTATGGGAATGGTCTAGATATTCTCTAAAGCCCTTTGTAGGTCCTAAATCCTTGATTCTACCATCCTTCCACATGTAATACCTACCAATTTAAGTTTCTTCTGATATGTCTTTCTCTTATCAGCCCACAGCTGCTGCCAGGTTAATCTCTAAACAAGGTCAGGAATACCTATACCTATTGTCCTTATGAGGAGCAAACCCCATTCAGACTGGAGGGCTGCAGGTGAGATCAAAGGCTTTTCCAATTCCTAGGGATCCCAGGTGACTACATTCTTACCCTAGAAAGGGTACAAAAAGAAATTTCCTCCTTAATCCTGCCTAAGGGTCTAATATTTCTTTATTTCCACAGTAAATATGACCTATTATTCTGTGTTGCCTTTCAAGTTCCATGATATTGTTTCTGTGGGTGCTCCTTCAAGTAATGCAGATCTATAAACTAGAAGTTCATAGAATCAGAGCTTTAAGGTTGGAAGGAACTATGTCTCATGTCCAACTCTGATTTTATAGAGGAGGAAACTTGAGGCCCAAAAAGATGGTGAAGTGACTAGCCTGAGATCACACAGGTAGAAAGCATCAAAGTCAAGTTTCAAACCCGGGTCTTCTAAGTGAATATGGGTGTAAGGCATAATCTTAGAATTGCTTTAATTTATATTTGCCTGTTTAGTGATTTTTTTAATGATAGCATGGATTTCTTCCCTTGAAAACTTATTTTTGTATCTTAATTGAGAATGATTCTTTGTCACCTTCTCTACCTATAGAAGCATTTCTTGGAACAAAGAAAAAAGAAAGGGAAAAATTAGTTCAGCACAACCAATATATATGTCAAATGATCTTGATGGTATATGTAATATTTCCCTTTTTATAGTCCCTAATCTTTGTAAGGGAGGGAAGTTCATTTATTAGCTCTTCTATAAGGTCATTGTCTTGGTTATCATAATTATAAAGTATTCAGAGGGTTTTTTTGTTCTTTTTTGTGTGTGATCATTATATGCTATACATATATAGACATATAGATATACAAATATGTATTTTATAGATTTGACTTCAGTATACATCAGTTCATCTAAGTCTTTCAATGCTTCTCTGAATTCTTAATATTCATTTTTTCTTATATCACTTTTAATGTACCACAACTTATTTTGTGATTCCCCAATAGAAAGGCATCTACTTTTCACATCTTTGCTACCACCAAAAAAAAAATAGCTGCCATAGTATGTTATGTATATGGACTTTTCTTTGTGTCTTTGACCCCCACTGAAGTTATCCCTAGCTTTGAGACCTGTATGTATCAAAGACTATGGACCTTGCTATCACTCTTTTTTAGTCCAGATGGCTTTCTAGAATGGTTAGATCAACAAGCTGTTACTTAGTCTCCCTAGCAGCTAGTGCCCTTTCATTTAGGGTCACTTTACATCTACAATGTATTTATCTTGTTATGTTCTGATTTACATAGACTGTCCATTAGAATGAAAGCTCTGTGGGCAGAGATTGTTTTTGCTTGTTTCTTTGTATCCTCAGTGCTTAGCTCTGGTACATAGTAAAACATAATAAATTCTTAATGATTGATTGTCTTTCCATAGTGCCCCTTCAGTGACTGTTTTCATATTTTGTCACCTTTGTTCATTTGCTGGATATGATTATAGCTTTTGACCTGACTTGGTACTCTGCTAAGAGGATGGAACCCTCCACATTCCCTCCACAATGTATCCACAGGAGGAGGATGCTAAGAGCTGATTCAGTTTCTGTGACTGTGTGCTTAAAAAGTTTATCTCTTGGATCCCATGACTCACTCAGGACAGCATTGAGGCCTGGGGAAAGAAACTATTAAAAAAATAATTCAAAGTCAAACTGATTTTACTTTCCAAGTTAGTCTCCAGTTTCACTTCCAGAAACTGGGTAGCAATAAACAGCAACTCTTACTTTTTGAAAGTACTTGCAGAATAAGGAGCTCTTGATTAAAGTCTGTCATGGTCTTCTGTGTTCCACATGTCTTCATGTGTGAAGCACCACAGTAATTTTCATAATAACTGGTTCCATTTTCCAAGATAAAAATGGGAGGCTAATAATCTTGAAAAGGGCATGACTGAATTTCTTTATCTGGTGACATCAGTAGGATCATAGACTGTTCTGAGTTAGAAGGGACTGGAGAATATTAGAATGCCTTCCCTCCTCACCTCAGCCTTTTAGAATCCCTGCCTAGTCCTTCAAAGCTCTGTTTCTCAGGCCTCACCTGAATGAGACCTAGCCCTGCCAGCTTCCTCCCCAAAGTACCTTGTAATGATGTAAGATCCTTAGAGCTGTGATTTTTGTTTTTTCTTTGTATCCCTTACAGCTGACCTGGTACATATTGAGCACTTAATGGATGCTTATTGATTGATTGATAGAATTTCAAAACCAAGAGGGACTTCAGAATGCTTGAATTCTTAAAAAAGATGTTCTAGTCCAATCACATGATTGTAGACAAAGAAAATGGAGACTTAGGGAAAGAAATGACTTACCCACAATCACATAGAAAACAGATATCATCTGGATTTTGAGTTCTGACTTTTATTAGCCTACTTTTTTCTTTATACTACATTGTCTTCAGATTGTTTCTTGGTTCAGATTCAAAAAGAGACTGTGACAATTGTAGAAGGTTACATGTCTTCTTGGCCTAAAACTGATGTTGTGGATCCTAAATTTGAGATCAGAGTTCACTGTTACTTGGGAAAAAACAAGCCTTCTGGCCATTCAATCCTCTGCTACTCCCATGTGAGACATCATATAGCCCATTACTTCCTACTTTCTTGTGTTTTTGCACAGTGGTATATTTCCTTTGCTTTTTTGAAAAAATCACTTCTCAATGACTCCCTCCTCTTCTCAATGTAATTCTCTCTTGAAATAAAGAAGTGCAGTTGAAGGAAAAACAAAACAAGCAAAAAAAACCCTCAAATCAGATTGTCCATTTTGGAAAACATATGCTGCATTCCATATGTATAATCCACAATCTGTCTGCTGAGAGGAGGGGGTCCTGATCCACTGCAAAGCCTCTGAAATCATGATAGGGACTATTCTGTCCATTGTCCCCAATGATCTAAATAGTTCTAGGAGGAAGACAGATACAGAGTGTGTTATCCCCATCTTATAAATGAAAAAAACCAAGGCCTGGAAAGGCAGAGGTGGGATGAGGGGGTAGACAGCTGCCTGAGGCACAGTACTTAGGCAGTGCAACCAGGGATGTTTTTTAAGGATTTTTTATAAATGCACATATTTTTAACACCAGAAAAATCCCACTCTCCTGTGCCTGGAGGGATTTATTTTGTGATAACTCAAGTTGCATATGTTACTGTGAAGGCTCAAGGTCCCTAGTGAGCAATAACACACTTTTGCTTGTACACTCCAGTGAAAGAGAACATGCTTTATCTACCATTCTCTTTGTCTCTCATTGTAGGATAGCTGAGTGGGAGGACCACTCACCTGGTTTTAAAACCTGGTCTGTGCTATAGTAGTGCCTTGACTCTGGGAAGGAAGCTATGGTCCCCTTCACATCTTGCACTTAATTTTGCACTGACTAGTCTGGACTGAAATAAAGAGACCGCAGATAGCTGAGGAAAGGCCTGTATTGAGAGAAGAGGTTGGATGTATGGAGACAGGCCAAGTCTCAGTGAGACAAACCATATCCAAGGCTGAGCTTGTGCCTACTCTTCAGTTGCCTGATTTGTAAATAGCCTGCCCCTGTGGAATTCGAACTGTCTGCACTTTGTGTAGTGCCATCTCTGGGGCTCTCAGGAAACAGGCTGACAGGAGAGCTTCTTGGAGTATGGGTGGGGAAAGAAGAGAACTGTGGTCCCAAGGCCTTAGCTCAAATCTCCTTGGAGAGGAGGTTGCCACTGTGTCTCTTCAGGCGGCAATTATTCTGCCTGTCTTAGAGTTAGGAAGTTCAGGGTGAAATCTGCCCACAAGCAGTGGCTGGCCCAAGATATCCATTCTAAACCCTGGCATCTTTTTTAGCTCTAGCCCCTTACTTGTGTGACCAGAGTGACACTAAAACCTAGATTCCCAACTCATTTGGTTGTTGGGTTTTTTTGGTTTGTTTTTTTCAAGGCAATGGGGGTTAAGTGACTTGCCCAAAGTCACACAGCTAGGTAATAATTGTCTGAGAATTTGAATTCAGATTCTCCTGACTCCAGAGCCAGTGCTCTATCCACTGTGCCATCTAGCTGTCCTCCTTATTGAGTTTTACCTTTGATAGGGCCCCTAATGTAATAGAAGAGGCTGGGAAATTAGAACCCCTTCTCTCAACCATTGCCAAACAAGCCCTGCCTCAAATACCAGTCCCTGTTATGATTCTTGTTCTGAGGACTTTCTGACTAGGGGACAGGAAGTCTTCCATGTATACAAGAGTTGAGACAGGCCTCTTTGGGCCTAGGGGGATAAAGATGGTTTTTAGTTTCAGTTGGCACAACTGACTGTACTGAGCTCAAGTCTTAGTGCTGAGGGACTATTTCAGTAACATGCATGAAGGTGACCTTATTTCCTTGCCTGGAGATACACTGAAGACTGACCCAGTCCCTAGGAGTCTTAATGCTGAGTCTTTTCAGCTGTCTCCCTCTTTGTTTCTTCCTCTCACAGAATACAGAATTTAAGGGTCGGAAGGGATAGTTGACTATCTAGTTTAATCTATACCTGAAAAAGAATCCTTTTTGCAACATGCCTAACAGGGACTGGTATTTGAGGGGGAATCCATGCCTTAGGAGCCCTTCTTATCATCCCTTACATCTTCCTCCTTCCCTCTCCCTTCTCATTTCTTCTCTCCCTTTCTGTTCTTTCATTTGTCTCACTGTATTCTTTTTAATCCCTCTTTCTCCTTTCCTCTCTTATTTTTCCTCCCTTTCTCTCTCTCTGCTCTTCCTACTACTCTTACCTTTTCTCCTGTTTTCTTTTCTTTCCTTTTAAGCTCTTTGCCTCCTGCCTGCTCATAGAGCCAGCAGAAAATTAAATAAGCTGTCCAACCCTTAATTTTACAGAGAAATTAATTGAAACCAAGCAAAGAAACATGACTTGCTTAATGTCAAGAATTGCTGACACTAGAGTCAATTTAGAAACTAGTTGAAATAGTTAACAACTTCAGCAAAGTTATAACTTGTAAAATAAATCCATACAAATCATCAGCATTTCTATATATTATCAACAAAACCTAGCAGGAGGAGATAGAAAGAGAAATTCCATTTAAGCTAACCACAGACAGTACAAACTACTTGCCAAGACATGCACAGGAGTTATATGAACACAGTGACAAACACTCTTTACATAAAGATGGAGCTAAACAATTGAAATATTAATTGTTCGTGGATTGGCTGAACCAATACAATAAAAATGACAGTACTACCTAAATTAATTTACTTATTCAATGCCATATAAAAATTACCAAAGAATTATTTGATAGAGCCATAAAAAATATTAATAAAATTCACCTATAAGAACAAAAGATTAAAAATATTGAATCAATGGAAAAAAGTGAAGGAAAGTGAATATCAAACTATATTACAAAATGATATCAACAAAAAGTTTGGTACTGGATATGAAATAGGGTGGTTCATCAGTGGAACATATCGGGGCACCCAAGATACAGAAGGAAATGAACTCACTATCCTAAATGTTTGATAAACCAAGATCCCAGCTATTGGGACAACAACTCAGTATTTGATAAAAACTGCTAGGAAAACTAGAAAGTAGAGTTTGGCAGAAATTAGGCATGGACCAACATCTCACATTGTTTACCAAGAGAAATTCAAAGTGGGTATGTGATTTTGATGGGGGTTTTTTTTGCAAGGCAAATGGGGTTAAGTGGTTTGCCCAAGGCCACACAGCTAAGCAATTATTAAGTGTCTGAGACTGGATTTGAACCCAGGTACTCCTGACTCCAGGGCCAGTGCTTTATCCACTGCACCACCTAGTTGCCCCCGTGATTGATGTTAAGGGTGATGATAAGCCAATAAGAAAGCAAGGGAAGAAATTCCTTATCAGTTATATTGAAGGGGGAAGAATTCATGACCAAATAAAAGTTTGAGAGTTCACAGGAAATAAAATGTATGATTTTGATTACATAAAATTTAAAAGTTTTTGCAATAACAAAACTGATGTGATCAAAATTAAAAGAGAAGTAGGAAACTGAAGAAGTGGAATTTGCAACGTTTCTCTGAAAAAGGTCTCATTTCTCAACTATATAGAAATTTAAGTCAAATTTATGAAAATAGAAGCCATTCCCCAGTTAATAAATGGTCAAAAGATATGCGCAGGTAATTTTCAGAGGAGGTAATCAAAACTATCAATATAAAAAAATTACTCTAAATACTAATTAAAGAAATGCAAACTTAAATAATTCAGAGATACTACCTCAAATCCATCAGATTGGCAAAGCTGACAGAAAAGGAAAATGACATACTGATGCAGATGTGTTAAAGTAGGTACACTAATGCATTGTTGGTGGAACTGTGAACTAGACCAGCTATTCCATAGAATATTTTATAAATATACCCAAAGGGCTACAAAACTCTGCATACTCTTTGACTGAGCAATTTCAGGACTATACCTCTAAAAGATTCAAAGGAAAAGTACCCATATGTGTGAAAGTATTTGTTATAGCAAAGAACTGGAAACTTGGGGATTGCCCATCATTTGGGAAAGACTGAACAAGGTATGGTATATGAATGTGATGGAATTCTATTGTGCTATAAGAATATGGTTTCAGTGAAACTCAGGAAGATCTATATGAACGGATTAATAGGGAAGTCATCAGAACTAGGAGAAATGTCTACACAGTAAAAGCAATATTGTAGAGAAAATCACTTGTGAAAGTCTCAGTAACTCTGATCAATATAATGATTCATTACAATTCCAAAGGATTCATAATTTAAAATGTTCTTTCCAGGTGGAGAACTGATAAAATCAGTGTATGACTAATGAGGAAATATGCATGATATAGAGTATATGTATAATAGATATTGTATTTCTTACCTTCTTAATTGGTGATTGGAGGAGAAGAAGAAAGTGAGAGCTGAGAGAGCATATAAAACTGAAAACAAAAATAAAATTAAAAAATTGAACTGAAACTAGAACTCAGATCTCCTGATTCAAGCCCAAGAATTTCTTCAGCATTTCTTGTCAATCCATGTGATATCACAGCAAAACTTGGGATTAGGGGATGGGGAATGGACTTGAAATTGTTGGTGGCTTCCATAATATCACACTAATGGACTGGAAGGAGAAGACTACAAAGGATGGGATCCTCTGATGGTAGGGGAATAGGAAAAACTCCAGCCCTGAGAGTCCCTCAACTTTATTCTATCCTATTTCTGGGTATTATTGTTCTGGTTACCCTTGTCATAGGAGATCAGAGAATCCTTTCACCTTGACAGACTCCTGTGAACCTGTCCAGTTCAGAGGACCCTGTGGAGGCATAGGGATAAAAAGCAATTGTTGAGCTGGGAATCCTGGTTAATCATCTAAGCTTTTGCAGTCTGCTAGCTGAACTCCTAAAGCTCATAGTTCAAGTGATCAACAGGGCCCAACCAACTGTGGAGAGTATGCAATAGAAGAGAAAAACATTGAATTTGGAGTTATCAGGCAAATCAGTTATCAGTTCAGATACTTGGATGAAGCTTATTAGTTGTGTGATCTTGGGCACAGTGCCCAGCTTCCCTGAGCCTCCAGAGGGATGATCAGTCTTGTACTGTTCCCCTCCCAGGGATGTAAAGGGGAAAGTAGACTAAACCTTTATAGAAATGTGCCTGGAAGTGGTTACTAGCTGAACCCCCCTCACCTCACCACCCCCCACCCCTACCTCTCATCTCTCTTTTGCTTGGCTCCTTTTCCTTCTGATCCTTTTCCTCATTCAACTTCAGTGAATAAATTGTACATTGACTATGTGCAGTTCCTTCAGTGTCCCATTTTTTTGACTCCCTATGAACTAATAGAATTCAGTAGCTCCCCTGACCTCACAGTTAGCTGCTGTTCCTGGGAAGGAGCAGGCACTAAATAGCTTAGCCCTGCTTCTGAGCCTACCTGTTAATCAACCATGGACAGAATTGTTCTTTTTTTACCTCGGACCACACAGTAAAACAACCTTAAAGACACTTCCTGCTTGCCTTCACTCACCTGTCACACGCCTTACTCTTTTGACTGTTCTGAGTCCTTGGTTCTGGACCAGCTAGAGTCATTCAGGACCTTCACTTTTGCCCTCTAGCCTCAAGCCTTGCGGGGGGGGGGGGGAGATGGAAAAACACAAGACAATTCAACAAACATTTATTAACCCTGCTGTACCATAGGAATAATGCTAGGAATTAGGAATACAAAGATGAAAAAAGTCCTTCCCCTTAAAGAGTTTCTATTCAGGGAGGGAACTGGGGGAAACTTATAACATGCAAGCATGCAACTGTAATTGAAAAAAAACATTTTGATATCCATCCATTTTTCTCATTTTCTCTTTAACAAACACTCTGTGATCAATGGAAGACAAAAATTAGCTTTATTTTATGAGGAGAAAATAGGATCCAAGACAATATCCCACAGTTAATAAGAGGTGGCATCTGAAGTTTCTGCTAGTTGACTTTTTTATGTAACATCCCTTATAATCAACTTTCATTTGAAGATGTCAGGTGATAGGATACAATGTAAAAAGACTTCATTTGGCATCAGATGGAAGTCAGGGTATCTGAGTTCAAATCCTACCTCTGCTGTTTATCCTAAGTTCTCAGCTTCCTCATCTGTTAAAAGGAGATGATAGCCTTGGATGAGATACCCTTTAAAGCCCATTCCAGTTCTCAGTCTATTATTCTGTGGACTCATAGATAACCTCCTAAGACAGCCTCATCCTCTTTTGGCTAGCTCTAATTCTTGGGGAGTTTTTCCTTTAAATCAAATTTTAATCTACTTCACTACAGTCTTAACTTGTTATACAGAAACTTGCTCTCTAGGACCAGACATAAATTTATAGGAACATAGGGCTGAAGGAACTTTAGAGATTGTCAGGGTTCGACCCCTTCTCTTGGAAGATGGGATAACCAAGGTCAGGTTAAATAATTTGCCTGGGGTCACACAACTTTGATAAGTATTTGAGTCTAGATCTTTCTGACTCCAGGTCCCACTAGCTTTCAGTCTGCTGCACCTTAGTGTCTCTCTTTTTATATTTATCTTTATTTTTGTGCAAATGATGTTTTTTATATATTTGTAAAATATTCTTGTTTAAGAGTGAACATAATACCCCTCCCCCTAAAAATATAGATCCTCATAAGCAATAAAGTAAAGATAAAAAATTAAAATTAAAAAATTATAATAATAGGGGCAGCTAAGTGGTGCATTGGATGGAGCACCAGCCCTGGAGTCAGGAGTACCTGAGCCCAAATCAGGCCCCAGACACCCAACAATTACCCAGCTGTGTGACCTCGGGCAAGCTACCCCAACCCCATTGCACTGCAAAAACCAAAAAATAATACTGATAATAATAGGGGCAGCTAGGTGGCGCAGTAGATAGAGCACTGGCCCTGGAGCCAGGAGTACCTGGGTTCAAATCAGGCCTCAGACACCCAATAATCACCCAGCTGTGTGGCCCTGGGCAAGCCACCCAACCCCATTTGCCCTGCAACCCCCCAAATAATAATAATAATGATAATAAATGTGCTTCAGTCTGTGTTCCAACACCACCAGCTCTATCGCAGGTAGATCACATTCTTTATGATAAGTCCATCACAAAAGCTACTTCCATATTTTTCTACTGTTGCTTTTGCTGATCACAACTCCCTCCATTCGTACTTCCCCACTACCATATACTATATTTACTCCCTCCTTTTCACTCTGTCCCTCTTCTTAAATGTGCTGTAGGGCAGCTGAGTGGCACAGCAGACTGATTACCAGCCCTGGGGCCAAGAAGCCCCGAACCCACATACCACCCCTAAGGTCCAGCAACCACCCAGCCCTGTGGTCCTGGACAGGTCATCAAATCCCAGCCCCTTGCAAGAAGTAAGAAATAAAATGTGTTATATCTGACCACTCTTCCCCATGGTCCACCCTCTCCTCCATCACTCACACCTCCCCCCCCTTCCCCCTGTCCCCCTTTTCTCCTTACTCTAGATGTCTATACCTCATTGAGTGTGTGTGTGTGTGTGTGTGTGTGTGTGTGTATATATATATATATATATATATATATATATATATATATATATATACTAATTCCTCTCTGAGCCACCTCTGATGAGAGCAAAAGTTCCCTCATTCCCCCTTGCCTTCCCCCTTCCATATAATTGCAATAGCTCATTATAATAAAAAAAAAATCTTTTGCCTTCTGGAATATTATATTCCAAGCCTACAAGTCTTTAGTGTAGTTGCTGTTAAGTCCTGTGTGATCCTGACTGCAGCTCCACAATATTTGAATTGTGTCCTTCTGGCTGCTTGTAATATTTTCTCTTTGACTTGGGAGTTCTGGAACTTGGCTATAATATTCCTGGGGTTCGTTTTTTTTTCTGGATCTCTTTCCGGGGGAGATTGATGGATTCTCACAATTTCTATTTTTCCCTCTGCTTCTAGGATATCTGGGCAATTTTCCTGTAGGAATTCTTTAAAAATGATGTCAAGGCTCTTTTCCTGTTCATGACTTTCAGGTATTCCAATAATTTTTAAATTATCTTTCCTGAATCTGTTTTCCAGATCAGTTGTTTTTTCAATGAATTGTTTCACATTTTCTTCTAATTTTTCATTCTTTTGATTTTGAAGTATTGTATCTTGACTTCTCGTAATGTCAGCAGCTTCCTTTAGTTCCATTGTACATCTGAAGGATTTGTTTCCTCAGAGATAGCTTTCTTATCTCTTTTTCCATCTGACCAATTCTGCTTTTTAAAGCATTCTTCTCCTCAATAACTTTTTGAACTGTTTTGACCTTTGCTGGTTTTTAACATACTATTTTCTTTAGCATTTTTTTGGATCTCCTTGATTAAGCTACTGACTTCTTTTTCATGCTTTTCCTGCATCTCTCATTTCTTTTCCCAATTTTTCTTCTATATCCCTCACTTGATTTTCAAAATATTTTTTGAGTTCTGTCATAGCCTGGGCCCAATTTCTGTTTTTCTTGCAGTTTTTAGATGTAGGAGTTTGTATTTCCTCATCTTCAGATTGAGTATTTTGATCCTTTTTGGAATCATAGACAATGTATTAATCAATGGTGTTCCTTTTTTTTCTATGTTTACTCATTTCCCCAGCCTGTGCCTGGTTTTGGGGTGCTTCCTTAGCTTTTGAGTATTATTGGGACACACCCCCCGACAAGGATCTCAGTGTGTGAAACTCTATCTTCCCTCCTCATCTGTGAATGACCACAAGCACCCCCCTCTGCCACGGGGTTGAGGTGAGGGGGGCCCCTGCTGTTCTGTGTGGGGCCTAGACTGTGAACCCTAACCCTAATCCTGATTTCAGGATCTGAATGTGGTCAAAGTCCCAGAGTCTTGTTCCAGGTCTATCGGACAGACCTCAGAAGTCTCTCTCCACTCCCCTACCTTTGGTCTGCTGAGTGCTCAAGGCTCAGTTCCCTGGAGGCTCCTGCTTACCGGCCCTGCCTGCTTCTGGTTCCTGGATCTGGGCTGCCATGGCCATGCTGCTTGCTGAGTGCCTTGAGGGCTGGACTTCATTCACTTGCTCTGGCAGAGCTCCCCCCACTCCAGTTTTCCAAGTTGTGCCCAGTGCTCCCTGGGGTGTAGGTCATGAAACTGTCCTGGGTGCTGTGAGCCATGATTTCCAGGCACCCTGGAACTGCCTCCAGGAGGCTGTAGTTCCTTCACTCTGGTGGGCTGCCCCCTAACCCCATGGAGTGGAGCCTTTCCACTATTTTCCAGATTACCTTGGTCTGGAGAACTGCCTCACTGTATCTCTCTATGGGTTAGGTCTCTTGAAAATTTATTTTGAGCCATTATTTTATAAGTTTTGAAATATTATAAAGAGAGAGAGAGCACCTAAGAGGGGCTCTTCTCCTTCCACCATCTTGGTTCCACCCCCCCCCCCACCTTAGTGTCTTTTTTTTTAGGTTTTTGCAGGGCAAATGGGGTTAAGTGGCTTGCCCAAGGCCATACAGCTAGGTAATTATCAAGTTTCTGAGTCCAGATTTGAACCCAGGTACTCCTGACTCCAGGGCCAGTGCTTTATCCACTGCACCACCTAGCTGCCCCTCTTAGTGTCTATTAACAGAGCAATAGTATATGTTAGATTCCTTCAGATACTTGTCTCCTGTCTCCTCCCCCATCTATTTTTCTTCAGGCTTCAGCTTCCCCAGTTCCTTCTGCCCTCTGCCTTCACCAAAAGCATGAATGAGCATAGGAATAGGCCATTTGGTAGGCAACAGATTCATTCATTCAACAAACATTAAGCACATACTGTGCTCTTACATTGCTAGTGAAGATTTAGAAATGCAAAAGACATGGTCCCCTTCTCCAGAGAGCTCATTGTCTTTTGGAGCTGGGGGAGGGAGGCGTGATGAAACACTGGCAAATAATTGTAATAGAAAAGAGTGTGATAAGTGAACAAGGAATACAAAGTACCATAAGATTAGGTGGGAGCAACTAGGTGATGTAGTGCATGGAGTGTCAGGCCTGAAGTCAGGAAGAACCATCTTCCTGAGTTCAAATCTCACCTTAATAGCTGTGTGATCCTGGACAATTCACTGAACCCTGGTTACTTCCATTCCTCATTTGTAAAATGAGCCAGAGAAGGAAATGGCAAACTACTCGGGTATCTTTCCAAGAAATCTCCAAAAGTGGTCACAAAGAGTTGGACATGATTGAAAAGCAACTAAACAAAATAAGATCAATTTAGGGCTGGTTTGGGTAATGGGCATTAGGGAAGGTTTTCCAGAGGGGGATTTTTGAAGTATAAGTAGGATTTGAGCATTTGGAGATGTGTGAATCTATAGAGACAGTCTTTTTGGAGTCCTGTCTTTTTCTCTTCTGTGTCCATGGTTGAGACCCTTAGTATCTGCATTTACTAGGTCTGGATTGTGACCAGCTGCCCTGCTCACAGGAACTGGCCTCTTTAGCACCAATCTTATGTCCTGTGTCCCACAGTGGTTTTGTATCTAAAATTTGCTATTTTTAGCTATGTTCCCACTGTATTTATCAAGAGTTCCCCTTTCCACACAGATGCTTAGACATACATTGCCATCTTTCTCTAAAGTGTCTTCTTGCTTTTTCTTCCTCTCACCCTTCTTCCCTCCTTTCTCCTAGGTAATTCAGCCTTTCTGTAGACAGAGACAGTAACAATATTCTTACTCCAAGCAACACCTCCTGTGAAACAGGCAGTGACTGGTAGATAAATAAGAGCATCTGCTGTACCGAAAGTAATGTTTTCTTTGATTTTCTACTGCATTGGGAGCTTCTCCCTTTCTCTTTTTGTCTCTCTACACAAGTGTTTATAGGATCATAATTTAGAACTTCTAGTCCTCATTTTATGAGGAAACTGAGACTGAGTCTAAGCAACTTAACCTAGATAACACCCAGGCCCTCTGACTACAAATCCAATGCTCTTTTGCTTCAACCATGCTTTTCTCATTTCTCCCATTCTTCTCTATATCTCTTAATCTATATGTTTTTCTCAGGGTGTCTCTTTAGATGTGCTTTTTCTTCTTTTTTTTTAATTCATTTTAAAAATAATTGTCAAAATGTTGGTTCTAATGAGAAATATCTCCAGACAGGCCTCTCCCCCTCAGTGATGTGAGCCTCTAGACAAAGGTGCGTGGGCTGAGTCATAACTATGCCTGGCTCCCCTGCTTTCTGTACCCCTCCACATCTCTCCCGGCCTCAGGCCACTTCCCCTCTTGCCTATACATGGACACAGGCTTCCTCTCTGTACACACACACACACACACACACACACACACACACACACACACCTGGTTGTGTCTTCAAGGCATGAGAGACTAGGGCTGAGAGTCAGGAGATCCTGGTTCTGGGCTCTTCTTCACTCTATTAGAGATACTGGATCCATGGGCCCAAAGTTGGGAGCACTCAGGTTTAAATCTTACCTTAGACAATTACTAACAGAGTGACCCTGGGTAAATCATTAAACTCTGCCTCAGTTTCCTCGTCTATAAAAGGGAGATAATAATGGTAGCTACTTCTCTCGGCCAAATAATGCAATGTTTGTCAAAGCTACTTAGCACATGAGTGAGCTGAGCAGAATCAGAAGAACATTGTACACCCTAACAGCAACAATGGACTTGCTCATTCCATCAGTGCAAAAATCAGGGACAATTTTGGGCTATCTGCAATGGAGAATACCATCTGTATTCAGAGAAAGAATTGTGGAGTTTGAACAAAGACCATTACCTTTAATTTAAAAAAAACAACAACCCCATTATCAGGGCAACTAGGTGGCACAGTGGATAGAGCACAGGCCCTGAAGTCAGGAGTTCCTAAATTCAAATCCAGCCTCAGACACTTAATAATTAAATAATTACCTAGCTATGTGGCCTTCAGCAAGTCACTTAACCCCATTTGCCTTGCAAAAAACCTTAAAAAAAAACCCTGTTATTATGTAATTTTGTTTTATCTTATATTTTTTTCTTAAGGATATGATTTCTCTCTCAACACATTCAATTTAGATCAATGTATAGCATGGAAACAATGTAAAGACTAACAGACTGCCTTCTGTGGGGGGAGGGAAGCAAGATTTGGGGGAAATTGTAAAATTCAAAAAAATTTACTTTGAACATTAAAAAAAACTGCTTAGCACAGTTCTGGCACATATTAACTTCAGTGTAACTATTTAATCCCTCCCTTCTTGTGTGATCACTAGCTGAGGCCCATTCCCTCTCTGGGCCCCTCCAGAGTTCAGGCTTGATGACCAGTGAGGTCCCTTCTAGCTCTAACAGTCAAGAGTTCTAAGCCAATAGAATTCTGGTTTTCCATCTTTCTATTCTGGTATAGAATTGGAATTTCTAACCTTCCTTCCCTAACCTGGAAAGCTTTTTGCAGTATAGAGAGCTTTCAGGGAGATGCTCTGCCTTGCTATTCTCTCTGATCCCATCCCCCTCTGCCAATTCTTGCTCACAGAAACCATCAATCCTTTCTGCTGATCAATGGAAGGCTCTATTTCAGCTAACAGTGCAGCTTAAGGATTTCAGGGACAAGTCCTTCTCAGGGAGGGGTTCTGGCAGCAACTTTCAGACTCAAGATAATAGAGAGAATAAGCTTTAGGAGATTTCTAGCAGCCTGGGCAAGCTGAGTGAATTTCCTTACTGGGGACCAAGGAGCAGGGTTTACTGGGTGGGAAGCTGTAAGGAAATGGATTTCAAAGCCTTTGGGCTAAAGATCCTAGATGCAGGAAGGGGAATCTTGAAACTGTTACCTGAGATGAGAAAAGGTAAGCTGGGGATCCAAATCAGAAAGAAATATAAATGGAGAAAAAAAATAACAAAAAAATTCTAAAATTAAACACTGTAATCAAGTTTGGCCCTGAAAAAAACAGGAGAATGCATTTCTCTTAACTGTGGATATTGATCATTGCATAAACTGTCAGGCTCAGTTGATATATTGGTAAGTTTTTTTTTAAATATGGAACGCTTCACGAATTTGCGTGTCATCCTTGCGCAGGGGCCATGCTAAAGTTCTCTGTATCGTTCCAATTTTAGTATATGTGCTGTCGAAGTGAGCACGGTAAGTTTTACTGTATTGCTTTCCCCCCCTTTTTTTTTCTCTTTGTTACAGGGATGGCTTTTTATAGTTATTGGGGAAAGTTTCCAAAGAAAAAGTAGGTATATAAAAGCAAAAAAAAAATTTCAATAAAACAAAACCATAAGAGTTAGTTTTGAAGTTTTAGGAAAAAACATTCTTGTGTGATTGGGAGGGGGGGGAGTTATCAGGCTCCAATTTGGTGGAGAGGAAAGGGGAAGGAAAGAGAGTATAGGCCCAGGAAGGAGCAAAAGGGAATCTCTAGCCTTGAGAATTAACATCATCTGCCAATCTCTTATCTAAACCTCAGTTATTTTGTTGGCAGAATTCCATGGTTTTACTTTGTGGTTCCTTAATGATTGACCCCACAGAGGTGCATGGTATGCTTAAGTTCTTTATTCTAGGAGGGTCAAAGAGGAGATGAGGTACCTTTTATTTGGGGGATCTCATCTCTGCTTTCAGTTGGGCAATGTGAAAGTTCAGGAGCCTGGAGTCAGGGAAAGATTCTTTGTTGCAGTGGGGGTTGAGGTATATTTTGACCTCAGAGCTGCAACCCTTAACACTGCCTTTGGTTCCCACAAAATCCCAAAGGAAATGAAGTCTGAAAGTTAGGAGATCCCAGCTCCATCCTCTAGGCGTAGTGCTATGGACCTAGGGACAATGGATAGAAGTAACAGAGAGACAGAATTAGACTGGATGAAAGGGAAAACTTCCTAGTAATTAAAATTATCTGTAGATCTGATTGCTTATTTAGGAAGGAAGTGAATTCCCTCTCACTTGGGGTCTTTCTAGGAGAGAAGATAGATGACCTGTATGTGTGTATACCTTATATATGTGTGTATTACTTTCTCTCTCCCACTTAAGATCAGGTTGGCTTGAAAAACAGGGAGGTGCCAGACTTCTAATTGGAACAGGGAAAAGGCAACAATTCAGAAAACCCCAAATAAATACAAAAATAGAAATTCTGAAAGCAAAAGGAGATAAAATTGGAAATAAAACAAAAAATCCAAACCCCAGACCCAAGGACTTTGAATAATGAATAAAACTAGGAACTGTTCTTATGAAAAAGCGAATAAAAAAGACAAACCCCATTACTGAATTGAGTCTTTAAGAGAGAGCACAAAATTAAATTACCAAAATCTGAAATGAAAAAGAATTCATAGTAGATGTGGGATTGCACAGGTGAGAGGACAGTTCATTAATATATCTGGTGATACAAGCCCCTCTGTATTAAAAGCCCTTCCCAACTGGCTTCGGCCTACCTTTCCAGCCTTATTAAATAAGACTCCCTATCATGAACATAGCGATGTACTTCATCTCCTGTCTCTCCATGCTTTTGCCCTGCTTGATTACCATGCCTAGAATGCACTCTCATCTCCTCCTCTTAGAATCTCAAGTTTCCTTCAAAGCTTAGTTCCAGTGTCTTTTCTTTTTTCTTCTTCTTTTTCTTTTTTTAGTTTTTGCAAGGCATTGGGGTTGAGTGACTTGCCCAAGGTCACACATCTAGGTAATTATTATGTGTCTGAGATCAGATTTGAACTCAGGTACTCCTGACTCCAGGGCCAGTGCTCTATCCATTGCACCACCAGCTGCTCCTCCCCCCTCCCCCCAGGCCTCTTTCTACATAAAGCCTTTTTCTTTCTTCCTCCCTCACTAAATTACTTTGTACAAGAAAGGGGCTTAATAAATAAATACTTACCAATTGATTGATTTGATTGTCTGATGTAGTGAACCTTTAATAAGTCCTTATTGATAGATATATTGCCTCTGACAGTCACCACCTATGTGACCTGGGGCAAATTTTAGACCTCCCTGGGCCTCAGTTTTCTTATCTGTAAAATGAGAGGGTTGGACCAGATGACCTCCTTACGATTGACTGGGAGGAATGTGGCCTGTATGTCAGAAGGAGGTTGGATTGGATTGAAATCTCTAGAAGAAAACAGAACTCCTATCTGCCCCTAAAGGGATCTTTGCTGGAATCCTATATCCCAGATGTGGAGATGTGTCTCTTGAGCTTTGAACCTCCATATTCCAAGTCTTATCTGAGTGAACAGGATGGCTGCTAGGCGCCTGCACACCAGGCCCCTTAACAGGCCCCCAGCTGCCGAACAAAAGGCTTCTCTTAGCTCCCAATAAATTGGTCCTCTGGGAACTGGCTCCGAGATTCTAATTGACGAAGAGAAGGAAAAGATTCATTAGTCTATGAACTCATTAAAATGCTCTGCTGTTCACCTACAATTTATTCTTGGCCCTACATCAAGAAGAATTAAACAAGTTGGTGCCTGGGGAGGCAGATTGTGCGGCACATATCCCACCATACCCCTTGCTGCTAAGGGTCTTTGGCCCCTATCCCACCAG
This sequence comes from Macrotis lagotis, assembly GCF_037893015.1. Classification (NCBI taxonomy): domain Eukaryota; kingdom Metazoa; phylum Chordata; class Mammalia; order Peramelemorphia; family Peramelidae; genus Macrotis; species Macrotis lagotis. The sequence continues at coordinate 358,041,884 of NC_133658.1, read as the reverse complement.
GCTGGGCCTAGCTTAGGACCTCATGCTTTGACTAGATTTTGAAAGAACCTTAGAATTTCAGAGTTGGAAGACTTATCTTTAAAGATCCTACCTAAAAAAATAATAATGATAAAGATCCTGAAGGGTGTAACTTATAGGGAAAAGCATGATAGATTTGGAGTTGGATAAATGAACTTCAAATCCCAGTTCTGCCATGTATTTTTATGTCTCTGCAATATCTAGTAAGTCACCTAACCTCTCTAGGTTTCTCATCCTCATTGGTTAAATGAAGGGATTGGATTAGGTGATTTCTCTGCTCTAGTTCTATGATCTTTTGATCAAGTCTGCTCCCTTATTATACACATAAGAAAACTGAGACTCAACATAGGAAAGGGATCTTTCCCCAGGTTACAATCAGCCAGTCATTGATAGAGCTGCGATTAGAACATGGGTCTCTTGGCTCTCAGTCCTATGATCAGAGAGGAAGAATTTAGTTTCAAGCCCCAGAGGAATAATTGATATTCAGAATGTTGACCTTATAGCCCTGTGACATCCTGGGGAGCTTTTTGAATCATTGAGAAAAGATTCAATTGTGCTCATTGTACTTTTAATGATCTCCTTGCATCTGGGTATTGTGATTTATATATTTCAAAGCACTTTCCTCTCCACTCCTTCATTTGATATTCTCAATAATGAGCAAGGTGAAGGAAGAAGCCTGGACTGAGGAATCAGGAGACTTGAGTTTTGGATTCAGCTTTTCTTTCACTTATTGGATGACTGGGCAAGCTGCTTCTCTCTGATTTTCATTTTCTTCCTATTTTAAAACAAATTGGATCAGATGATTCCCAAGTTCTAGTTTTAATATTATTCCAATTTGTTGATTAGGGAAGCTGAGCCCCAGAGAAGTTAAATAGCTTTCCCTTATTTTTTTGGACAGCCTTTTCTTTTTCTTTTTTTTTTGGTTTATTTTTGGAATTAAAAAATTTTTTTTGAGTTCCAGATTCTCTCCTTTGCTCTAGCTCTTCCCACACCCATTGAGAAGGCAAGCAATATGATATCCATCACACATGCAAAACATTTCCAGATTGACTATGTTGCCACAAAAAAAGACAAGAAAAATAAAGTGAAAAACAATATACTTCAGTCTTCTTAAATCACAGTTTTTAGTTTAGTGCCAAAGCCAAGACTAGTCTCTAAGAGTATTTTTTATATTCTTATTCTTTAGAATTATTTCTTTAATTCTTTAGAAATCAGGACTCCCTCAGATACATAAATATCATTGGTAAACATTAGGAGAGAGGTTATTAGCAACTGATGAAGAATGAAGACTATCTTAGCAATTAGAGCCATTTAGGTATGGAATGGACCATCAGTCAACAAAGAATTGATTGAATGCTGTGAAGCAGGAACTTATTAGTCATTGAGGTTACAGAGACAAAATATGAAAGTCCCTGTCTACAGGGATCTTAAATTTTATTGGAGAAAACATGTTTTCATATAAATACAAGTTTAATTGGGATAAGGAGGGAATTATTAATTGCTAAGGGGGAATAAGGAAAAGTTTCCTGTAGAAGTGTTTGCCTGAGAAGAATTTGAAGGCAACTTGATTTTTCAAAAATAAGTTTTTATTGACATTTTCTCTTATTACAATATCCTAAATGTATCTGTCCCTCCCCTTCCTGAGAGCCATCCCATATGATCAAAAAAAATTTTTCTTAGAGAGGAGGGAAAAATCACAACTGATATATTGAAAAAGTCCTAAAATGTGTCTATAGCAATGTGTTACTCCTGTGTACCTCCCACCTCCTTTGAAAGGGAAGTTTGGAGAATGTCTTCTTGGATTACTTCATTTGAGTCCTGTTTGATCTTTTTAATTTTGTTACATTTACTTTTTTTGTTGTTGATGTGTCTTTCCATTTACATTGTTACAGTTACTGTTTAGAAATAGTAAATTTTTAGTCTGAAGTTCTTCATCACTAGTAGTGTTTATGTTGAGGTGTTATCACTACATGAAGGGGAAGCTACATAGAGACAATTCATGCCTTAGCCAGAGATTCTGTGATTTTATTAACAAGAATATTTAGTTGATTGAAATGCTCCCCCTTTCCTGTATTACTAACAAACTAGAGTCTTAACAGCAGGGAGAAGCAAGGTAAGGATTCTGGCAGCAGGTGATGGGACTTCTGGGAAGCACTCATCAGTCGTCATTGTTGCAGCTTTCAGACCCTCCTATGGGTGCACTTGCTTCAAGAGGGAGAAAATGAAGGCGTTACAGGATGTTTGCAAATAGCTAGGGAAACAGGGCTGGGATGAGATGATTTCTGTAGAAAACTGGCCTAGGGAATTTTCCTATTTTGTTGCTTAGGAATCAGAGTTGTCCTGGGGTAGTTGAGGTTGAGTAATGAAGATGGAAGGGAAATCAGAGCCAGACTGTGGCTCCATATATAGCTGTATAGTCAAGAAGAACTCAAGTTTGACCAACATAGAGATCCTGGTACTTATTTAAGAGGCAGTATGTCTAATGTATTAGAAGGAGCCTTGAGTTGGACCACCAGGAGATCTGGGTTCAGTCCTAGCTTAATGCTTACTTCATTTTCTTTCATTTCCTTTGGGTTTCCCCATTCCTTCCTATGTTCTTCATAATCATCATCTACTTCTTCTATGGGATTTTGGCTCTTCTATTCTCTGGTTCATAGTTCTCTTATTTGCTAAATCAGGATAAAAACCTGCCCAGCCAGTCTCATATGACTCTTTTGAAGAGATTTAAGAACACAGATGTTTCAGTGACTGGGAATTGCATGGCTCTGGCAGATATTCCTGAGCAAAGCTCAGAAGATTGTTGGCAGGTAAAGAAAAGGGTAGGATCTGGACAAAGGACCAATCCTGCCATGTAATAGGTGAACCCATCATGGAACCAGAGGAGCATATTGAAGCAAAGCAAGCCCAGGAGGATTGTAGAGTCATTCTGAAGAGTTGGAAGGCAAGGGCTGATTGGGGGTATCTGAGGTTTTGTTCCAGCTGAATCTTTCACATGAAATTTTTTCTCACCCTCTTCCCCTTAAATTTTTAATTAATTAATTTTATTTTTTAATGGTCATTGAAAGAATCCACCAATCACTAATTAATTCATTTTTGACATCCATGTAAAAAGTTTTTAATTCCAAATTCTTTTTCTCCCTCCTCCCCTTTCCCCAGTTAAACATGTAAGATCATGCAAAACATTTCCATATTAACCACATTGCAAAAAACAAAAAAACATGAAAATTAAAGAAGGTGAAAAAAAGTGCTTCATTCTGTATTCAGAGTTGATCAGTTTCTCTCTCTCTGGGTCCTTTGGAATTCACATGGCTTTTCTAGGTTTTCTGCTACCTTTTCTGAACTGGGAGTTCTCCCTTTTTTCTATAATATCATTGAATAATAGCTCTAATTCCAATGAGCTGGAGGGGACCTCAGAAGCCAGCTAGGTTAGCCTCCTTTATATACAGATGAGGAGACTGATCCAAGGAGGTTTTCTCCTAGGTTACACCAGTCATGAGCACCAGAATTGAGTTGAACCTGGGTCCTCTGACTCCAGAACCAATATTCTTTTCCATGCTATCTTCTCTTCTTTTCCTATCTGTTTTTCCTGGAGGCTTTCCTAAGTCAAACCCCAGAATTGCTTATCCATTTGCCCCATTGCAGAGCATCACAACCTGTATCAGCCAAGCCAGCAGAGTTCTTGATTCGACCTGTGTGACCTCTCTGGGCCTCATTTTCCTTATTTGTAAATTTAGGGGATTGTACTAGATGACTTCTGACATCTTTCCTCTAACCTCCACTGCCATCATCCAGGAGGCTCTCAGTGGGGATGGGGAATGGGAAGCTTTTGCCCTTATTTGAGTTGTTTTGGGTTTTTTGCCAACTTTTGGTCCTAACTGGCAGGTAGACTAGACTAACTCCCAACAGCCCCCTCTAGCCTATAAAGAATAGGGACAAGCATCTGCTTAGAATTCCAGGGTCTGATAAGGACTTAGGACCTCCAACATGGCCTGCTAACACTCATGCAATGTTGGGATCTGAAATAGTCAAAAAGAACACTGGATTTAGAACTCAAGAGTTTGATACTGATGAGCTCTGCGTATGATTGTCAGCAAAGTTAAGAGCCTAAACCTTTTCATTTGTCACAAGGAGGTGATAATTTTTTCACTGCCTACCTCAGTGATTTGCAGTGAAGAAGATGCTTTTGTACAATTTTAAATAGCTACAGAATGGATATTTTCCTTCTATAAACTTGAAGTTCATGAGCTCTTTTCTTCCTTTTTCTTCTATATTTCATCCAGCATTTGCCAAGTTTAGGGCTGTCTGCCCAGAATAGAGGAGAATATCTACAAAGCAGAGTCCTTGCCCACAGAGCTTAGGGCTCTGCTTGGGGAGAAGGAAACTAATGGAAAATAATAAAGGATGTAATAGAATCAAAATGACTCATGTAAGGAAGGAGCATTTGTCTTTTATAAAGAAAATTAATTTTTACTGGTATATTTTGGTTTTATATCATGTTCATTTATTAATATATCCATCCCTTAATCCCCAAGGAAAAAAAATGGGGCAGGGAGCAATTCAATAAAACAAATCACTATATCAGTCAAATATTATAACAATTTATACAGGGTTCTACAGCTATAGCATCCTGGCTCCTTAACTGTTCTACTTCTAACTCTTTTTCCCATGTAAAGAAAGAAGGGAGGTACTTTCTCATATCTTTTTGAGGAGATTGGTCATTGTAAATTACAAAATTTTCTCTTTCAATTTTTTAAATTTACATTGTGTAGTCATTTTATATTTTTTTGTTTTGCTTTCTTCATTTTGTATTAGCTTATATAACTCTTCTTCATTATTTCTCTTGGTAAAATACAAATCTTTTTCATTTATGCATTGTAATATTGATCATTTCCCAATGGGCATCTGCTTTGTTTCCAGTTCTTTGCTACTACCAAAAAATGCTTCTGGAATTGTTTTGGTATTTGTAGTGAAAGTTTCTGTCCCCTGAGAACTGGCATTTTATCGGAGGAAATGTATATCCCTATTAAATGTGTATAAAGTAAATACAAAATAAATAAGGAGCTAAACCTTCTATATAAAACTTTTATTTTTCTCTTTGATGTCTTTGGGGTATATACTTGATAGTGGGACCCCTGGATGAAAGGGTATAGTCATTTTAGTCGCTTAGAATAATTCCAATTTTTTTATTGGAAGAGTCCATAGCTCTATTAGTGTGCCTGTCTTGCTGCAGTCTTTGAAACATTCACTATTCCCATCTTTTGACATCTTTGACCATTTGCTGAGTGTGAAGTGGAACTTAGAATTATTTCCAGTTCTTTGATTAGTCACTTGGAACAGTCTTTCATATGGTTGTTAATAGTTGGCAGTTCTTGTGAGAACTGTTTGTTCATCTCCTTTGACCACTTTCCATTGGAGAACAGTTTTTTGCTGTTTGGAGTGCTGTCTTAATAATTCACATTTACATAGTCCTTTTTTAACTTCTGTTATTTTATAGGATTCTTTCAATTATCCTAGGAGGCAGGCACAGCTTCCATTCTCGCTCTCATTTTACAAATGAGAAAACATGTCCAAAGACTCAGGTGGAAGGACCACAACTAGAACCCAGGTCTCTTGTCCTCAAACTGGGTCTTTCTACTATAGTTTGCTGCTTCTCCCTTCTTTTCATGAATCATTTAGAGAGGTAAAGTGTTCTGTTCAGTTCCATAGGCTTGAATTATTATTAGCAATGAATGGAAATTACAGAGAGGTAGATTTAAAACTTTGCTAGTAAAGAAAAATTTTCTAACAAAGTTGTCTCTGAGTGGAATATACTTCTGGGAAGTAATAGCGCCCCCCCCCCCCCCAGAGGTCTTCAGACAAGGGCAGGGCCGGATGGCCACTTGTCAGTTTGCCATAGAGAGGACTCCTTCTTAGGTATAGGTTGGTCTCTGATGTCCCTTCCCTTTATGAAATTAACCTCATCAAGATGGGGAGCCAAGATAATCAGGGACCAAGAGCATACCTTCCATAGACCTATTTCCTATAACTTACTGAACTGATTGTTTTCAAACTTTTTTGAGCATGCAGAGGTTTTCTTGAAATGTTTGCCATTAGTAGATCAGAGGCAGTTGGGTGCTGCAGTTGATAGAGCACTGACCCTGGAGTCAGGAGGAACTGAGTTCTAATCTTGCCTCATACACTTAATTGCATAGCTGTGTGACCTTGGGCAAGTCACTTAACCTCATTTCCTTAAATAAAATTTAAAGAAAAAGAAATGTAGTAGATCATGCTGAATCAAGTTGGAACACTTTGTCTTTGGGGCCCCTGTGAACTTGAATCTTCAAATTTGTAACAGCAAGCAAATTAATACTTTAATCCATTTGCCCAGTGGGCACACATGTGCATACAAACACACACACACACACACCTGCATATGCCTGGGTAGATCACAGTTATACACATGTGCATATACACATATTGCTTTTTACTTTACAAAGTATTTTGTTATCATTATGTTCTGATCACAGCCCATGTTTCCCAATAGCTCTGGACTCATAGAGGTGAAATTTTCATCAATAAGTCATCTCTGGTTCATTTGTCCTCACTCAGAACCAGGAACTTCTAAACCTAATAACTCTTGTCTAAATTATCCATTTCCAGACTTTCTAGCAAACTAGAGGTTGCCAGTATGTTTAGATATCTATATTTGTTCAGGACAGAAATGAATGGAAAACTTTAGGAGTACAGTCTCATTCTGCATCTCTTCCCTATTTAGAATAATTTGAATTTTTTCTTCAAACACTCTTGCCTCCAATGTATAAGACTTGGACAAATTCTCTCTGCAGCTGGAAATAGAGAAAGATGGGGTTTGTTAACTGGCATGTCTTCATTCCAGCTTGATCAATTTCTTCCCCTTTTTACATTTTTTGGCAGCTAGAATGTTTCCTCACCTGTCCTGCTTGCCCCAGAATTGGTCCACGACTGGTCACATAGCTAAAACTTTTACTGTTGTATCTCCTACTCTCTTGGACCCCCTTCTTATTCCTTGTAGATCTCATAAGAAACTTCTGTCTCCTGTCAAAAGCTGACTCAGCAGCTGCCTGGGAGAAAGTGGAGAGATCTTCAGAATGTAAAAGAGCCAAGAAAGATCAGGGAAATGGAGACTTTACTCTTTTCTAATGAAAACTTATGTTCTTCTCCCCTACTCTCCATTCATGTACCCTGAGAAAATAGTTCTTACCCTTTTGGACATGCTCATTATATATTTATGTAGTGCTTTTTGGTTTACAAAGTATCATATTCATCATCTACTTTAAAAAGCCCTGAGGTGTAGTGGGGCAAAGACTATTTCCATTTTATAGATGAAGAAATTGATATTCAGAGAGCCTTTAGTTCAGTTTTTGGTCCAAGCAAAATTTGGACTAGAAGCCAGGTCTTTTGACTTCCCAGTATTCTTTCATGACTCTTTCTTAAGTATTTTTTAGGTACCTTTCTGATTGACCTTAAATAGAATGAATCTTAATACTTGCTATCTTTTCTCTATATAGTCTTTAAACAGAACTTTTTAGAAGGAACATGGAATAGTGGGATAAATTCTAGACTTGGAATCAAAAGTCTTGAGTTAGGGGTGGGTAGGCTGCGCAGTGGCTAGAGCACCGGCCCTGGAGTCAGGAGTACCTGAGTTCAAATCTGGCCTCAGACACTCAATAATTACCTAGCTGTGTGGCCTTGGGCAAACTGCTTAACCCCATTGCCTTGCAAAAAAAAACCCCAAAAAACTAAAAAAAAAAAGTCTTGACTTAGAATTCTATGTATTCTGTAGAAGCTGTTAACTTCTGTGTATTCTTGGACAAGTCATCTTCTTTCTCTAGATTTCAGTTTCCCCATCCTGAAAAATGAAGAAATGTGTGGATTCCATGGTCAATTAGAAGTTACTAAGTTGGGCCATGAACCCAGACCTTCTGACTTGCTGTCTTCTATCTAACTCACCCTAATTTAGCATTCATAATCAAATCAAATCTTCCTCAAAAAAGAAAAAAAAAACCTAAACAGGATTCTTTTTTTTTTTAAGATAGGGGTCCCTGTAGCACTTTTTCCTGATATCCATCTGCCATTAACTCTGTGACCTGCAAGTACTTTACCCTATCTGAATCTGTTTCCTTGTCTGCACAGTGATTGGGGCTGAACCCAATGGTCTCTAAGGGCCCTTCTAGCTCTGACACTGGATTTCTGAATTTATGGCTTTGAGATCACAGGAAGCAATAGCATTAGGGCCACTTTGAGAATTCTGGATGGGAATCAATTGGAGGATTGCAGAGGAGATGGATCCGAGAGATAGTATATATGAACTCTGCACCAGTTGTTGAGCACAACTAAAGTACACTGTGCAGAGAATCATAGATTTAAAACTGGAAAGGAGCGCAACTCATCTGTCAACCTCCTCATTTTACAGATGAGGAAACTGAGGCTTAGTTAAATTAAGTGACTTGCCAAAGACCACATAGGTAGAATTTTAACCCAGGTCCTTTTGATTCCAGAGCCAGTGTTTCCTTTGCTGTTCCATGCTGCTTTCTGCCTCTGTGCACTTGAGCAGGTCACTTTAACCTTGGCCTTCTTAATTGAAAAATGAAAAGGTCAAACTGGGTGGTCTTTAAGGTTGTTCCAGTTCTCTCAGGGTTTTGAATATTGATGAAAGCTAGGATAGGGAAGGACTCAGAATAAGAGGATGGTTTTGTCATGTCCTCAGATGTTTTAAGGCTGTGACCATAGCATGTGGTCAAGGCCCTGGTGGTCTTTCCTGTGTGGCAGCCATGAGACAGGATGTGACAAGGCCATCTGAATTGGCCCCTGGGGTGAGTTTTTTCCTAGCTGTATTTATGAAATAAGATCAAATATGGCAGGAGGGCTAGACCCTGATGAATGATGCCCTGGTGAGAGGGGCAGCCCCTTCAGATCCTTCTGGTTTTAGGGAGGAGAAGGAATTTTGTAATGAGGAAAATATTGATTCCCCATAAAAAGATTTTAATCAAATGCTCCAACACCCCAGGGAGGAACAGCTCAGCCTCAGCACCAGATTAAACTTCCATCTTCCCAAGATCTCACTGACTAGAACCCTACTGGAAGCTTCCAACCCTCATCCATCAATCAGAGTGAGCTAAGTGAAGTCCCAAGGGTACCACCTGCTCAGTCAGGACCCCAAAGCTCCAGGACCCAGAACTCTTCATGTTGAGGATATTTTATGTTTGGTCCTTACCGGATCTCAGAGCCCTCAGTTCAAATTTAGCCTTTGTGGCTCCCCTAGCCTCAAGCTTCTGACCATGTTACTACCTGGTGAAAAAGACCTCAGTTTCCTCATCTACTAAATGGGCTCTTAGCTCCACATTTAGTGGAGGGCACTTGTGGTGGGATTTGGCTGGAGGAAGGAACCCATGACCCAGTTACTACCTTCCATGTTGTAGCCTTGCTCCACAGCATGACTAATTTCCAGAATATTAATGAGCTTAGGAGGGAGAGAGAAAACTTAAAGAGAAAGGAGGAGAAAGAATGTGTGAAAGAGAAGGGAAAAGGTAATAATATTGTAAAAGGAGATGGAGACAGGGAACAGAGAGAAAATGGAAGAGAGGTGGAGTTGAAGAGAGGAATCAAAGAAAGGGGAATATTAGAAAAGGAAAGGGAAGAAAGAAGAAAAGAAAATGGTATCTAATAATTGTACATGTATAAACTATTATTTGATCACTTGCTGTCTTGGAAGGGAAGAGAAGGAGGGAAAAAATGTGAACTCAAAATCTTGCCAAAAATGAATGTTAAAAAATTATATTTACATGTGATTAGAAAAAAAGGAAAAATACTTTGGGGAAACAAAAAAGGTATATAGAATATAAAATGAGGAAAGAACTTACTGCAGTTTAGAACCATGTCTTGTTCAAAGCCAAAAAACTTTCCCCTTTGCTTCAGTCCACACGCATAAAACTACTTTTCTTCCCTGGGGTGGTTGTCACTTCTAGTAAACCATGTCCAACAAATAGGTTTAGGGATTCCTAAGGATTTTTCTGGCGTCTTCTGGAATCCTAAATTCCAGGAAGAAACATACTAGGAGAGTCAGGGTACCTCCAAAAGCTAAAAGAAATCAGTCAGTGGAAGAAAAAGTAAAGGGACATGGGACACTAAAGGCACTAAAAGCCCCAGAAAGTTTCCAGGTGTCAGGAAACTTGACCCTAAAGTACTACTGGTCCTGGCTTTGTGGCATTAAGTCCTCCTTCACTGGACCTGAGTTTGTTCATCTAAATGGGGGTTGGGAGGTGGAGTACAGATAGACTTAATAGTCTTTTCAACTCTGACCATCTGTGGTTCCAGAAGTATAAATTGCTGTTTTGAAATAAATATTATGACCATGAAATATGTTTGATACATATACTTTTTCCTTAGCTGCATTAGTAGGAGGAATTTCCTCATGTTTTAATTAATAGTAATAAAATCACAGGTTTTAGTCCCTTATTTCTGTTTTGTGTAGAGAGGCCTATATAGGGAGAAATATAAAATTTAAGGAAGTCAAGGTCCCTACCCTCATGACTCTAAAAGTCAAGAAGGAGGATAAAACACCAGCATCATTATTTACAATGTTATCTAATAAATGCATTCTTATTTTGAATTATTCTGTGATTTCACTATCACAGAGATAGAAAAATTCTTCCACCAGTGTGGAGTGGCAACATTTTTCCAAATTGGGATCTTAGTGTTGCCTGAGTGCCTAGGGTCCCAGAGCCAGTATTTGTTGGAGACAGACCTTGAACTGGATCTTCCTTGTTCCAAAACTAATTATGGTACCTCTAACTTGCATTGTAAAAGTAGAAGAAATAACTTTGAGGATCTCAAGAGGGAGGTCATTATTTACTGATGGATCAGCAAAGGCTTCCCGGAAGAAATTCTTCAGGTAGGACTCCAAAGAATGGGATTCAGCCACAGAAGGGGAAATGAGAGAAATTAACCATATTCCTCCTATCCCCAATGTCAACTCAAAAATCAGACATTCAAGAATCTGGCAGGAGGAAGTTCTCAAAGTTCCTGATCCTGGGATCTGGAGTGACTAAGGAAGAAATGCAGCAAGGACCCCATCTGGTTACTGCATAGTCAAACTCCTAGGCTGGAGATAGCTGGGAGTAGACACCTGAGTCTTGGTAAATGAGTAATGATAAAGCAGGGGTTTTTTTTTGTCATTTTCACCCCCATAATTGGAACTGGGCATCTCTCGGCCACATGACAGATGAGTGGCCTAGTGGGGTATTTGTCAATGCCCAGCCTCCTGGTGGGAACGAGGCTCATAAGTCACAGCTGACAAATCTTTTAATGACTTTTAAACATCATTTGCAGGGAAGAATGGCTGTGATCAAGAAGGGGAGCTTTGTGACTAATCATGCCTGGGATCCCTGGTATCAGCTCCTGGGGAGCAGCAACCTCGAGTGGGGGCCTTCAGAGGCTTCCTGTTCAGTTTCAGAGGAGAGTGTTTCCAGGGAGAGTGGAGCTGGGCCAGGCTTTAGCAGAGCTTCCTAGGCCTGAAATGCAAACTCTTAGAATTCTTAGCTTCCCTCAATGCGTAGCTTCTGAAGGCAAGTCTTTCCTCAATCCTTTAGTTGTAGATAATCTTTCTCCTCAGATACACAAATACATGCTTACCTGCTTATGTGTTCTTTCCCTCCTGGTTGAAGATAAGCTTTTTGAGGTCAGGGATTTTTCATTTTTGTCTTTGTGTTCCCAATATCTAACAGGGTGCCAGGCATGCAGTAGGCTCTTAATAAATGATTATTGACTGATGGGATTGATTTAGAGAGTGATGAATTTAGAGTGATGATTTAGAGTGATGAATAGAGAGAAAGCCTCTCAGTGAGAAATGGGAGCTGAGAAGTGGAACCTGGGTTAGCACCTGACTGGATAAATATGGTGGAGAATTAAAAAGCTTTTGGGGAAATTAGTCCTGCCTGGCTGGTAATGATCATTTGGGCAGTACTAACGAGATGGCTGAGCCCTGCACTACCAGAGGATTTGAATGAGATTAATAGATGCTCTGTCAGCCATATAGCTTCAGTAACCAGGCTTCCTTCTACCAAGACGCCCTGAATGACTGTCCTCTCTAATTGCTTCCTTTTCCTTCTCAAATATTTCTCACCACAGAATGCTGTTCCTTTTCTAAGTCACAGAGAAAGGACATCATCTGGCTAGGCTGGAGGATCCTGGGCTGGTGACACTGCTGGTCTTGAAATTCTGGCTTTGATTTCTCAGCAAGGCTAGAAAGAGAGAGTGGAAAGAGCCCCAAACTGAGAATTAGAAGACCTGAGTGTGAAAACTGGCTCTGCTCCTGCTAGTGTTAAGGTGTGTAACTTTAGGCAAGTCATGGTCCCTCCATAGACGTTAGTTCTTCCTAGTCTGAACTGAAGGGAATTGACATAGGTCTGGTAAAGAAAGAAGAGTGTGTGAGTGGGATCTAACCACCAACTTAGTTAGGTACACCTTAGTTAGGTGTCTACTGGGGCTGAATTTTAATTTTTTCAATTATGGCAACTCATAATTACATCTAATAAGACAAAGTGTCCTGGATCTGTATGGGTAGAGAGATCAGGTACAGTGGTCTCTGATCAAAGTATTGATGTGAATTAAAGTAGGTTAATCTGTCTTTAAGGAAAAGAAATTGGCATCTAAAGATCCGAGTTTAAGCCTTGATTCTGGTGCTTATTATCTATATGACTCAAGTCAAATCACTTTTCCTCTGTTGATCAATTTTTTCATCTGTAAAATGGGGGCAATACCTTGATTCAGTAAACATTAAGGGTCTAGTAGAAAGAGGGTACTGTGTAAGGGGCTGGAGATGCAAATACCTAAATAAAACAGGCCATACTTTGGATGGGGGGGCAGATACAGAATATATAGAGGAACTAACTGAAGGTCCTTTGAGGAAGGAGAAAGCTTTAAGGAAGTGATACCTGAGCTGAGTCTGGAAGGAAGATCAGAATTCTGAAAGCCAGGAAGTGAGGGGAAGGGAGTAGGAGTGCCCTCCAGGCAGGGGCCATGGTTGTACAAATAAATGGAGACATGAGATAGATTTGAGTTAAGGGAATAACTTGTAGTCCAGTTTTCCCTAGAGTATATGAGGAGAAAGTCAGATGAAAAAAGGTCATAAAGGCAAGTTGAAGCCAGATTATGGCAGATTTTAAATAGCAGACTGAATATTTGGTATATTATTTGGAAGCATAGGAAAACTGCTTGAGACTTTTAAGGAAGAGAGTCACATGAACAGACCTGTGTCTTAAGAACTGAAAAATGGATCAGAGATGGGGTAACCAGTTATCCAGAAAAGGCTGTTGTGCGAAAAGCTATAGATTTAGAAGTGTTCTAATGCATTGAAGTGCTTTGCTCCATTGTGATTTCAGCTAGGTTGAGTTGAGTGTCCTGCTCTTCATGATCCCTCTTGAGGTTTTCTTGGCAACGATAATCCAGCTCATTTTACAGATGAGGAAACTGAAACAAAAGGTCATACAACCTACTAAGGGTCTGTGACTGGATTTGAACTCGGGTCCTTCCAACTTCAGGGCTGGTACTCTATCCACTGTGCAACAGACCTTGTTGTGAGGATCCTGTGAGGTGAATTTAGGGAAGTTGGGGTCATAGTGAGTGAGGACTTAAGAACTGATTCTACAGTCACCAGAGAATCATAGATTATTAACTTATGTTATTAGTCACAAAAGATAAAATAGATTATTTTGATCACATGAAATTGGAAAACTCACACAAAGTAAAATACGATTAGAAGGAATATAATTGAGAAAAAGTTTGATAAGACTGATACCCAAGATATGCCTATAGGGACTAATGTCCTTATATAAGATGAAAAGCAATTAGGGATGACAGTCATTCGGGGCATCTTGGTAGAAGGGAGCCTGGTTAGTGAAGCTATTAACAACCATGTGAAAGATGGCTCCAGATAGCTAATAGTAAGGAAAATAAGAATCAGAACAATGATAATCTCCCGCTTTGCAGACAACCTACTGATTGACAAAGATGGGAGTAGTGTTGGTGGGATTGTAGAAAGGCAGGCACAATACTACACTGTTTGTCAAAGCTATGAATTGGTTCAGTGTTTCTGAAAAGCAATTGAAATTAAATAAAGTAACTCAAGTGGTTCATTCCTTTTTACCCTTTTTACTAGTCCCCTTGCTAAGGCATATACCTCAGGGTGGTGAAAGATTAAAAAAGAAAGACCTCTTTCCTTATACAATGGATTGCTTACAGCAGCACTTTTTTGTGGAGACAAAATAAGTGACCACCTATTGAGGAGTAGCTAAATAAACTATGCTGTATGAATAGTACTAAACTGTAAAAAAGAAAGAATATGAAGAATACAGAGAAGTATGGGGAGAAATACACCAAACTAATAGAAAGTAAAGTAAGCAGAACTAAAAAACCCAATATACACAATGACCACAGCAATGTAAATGGAAAGAACAAGACAAATAGGGGAAAAATTGAAGCTAAATCCTATGTGATTGTAAGGGTCAAACTTGGACCCAAAGAAGAGGTATGAGACTGCATTGTCCTGTCCTTTTCCAAGAGTTGGGAGCGATAGGATAGGAAACTATGGATGTAGAACACTGCATATAACACCAGACTTGACAGATGTGGTTGGTTTTGCTGAATAGCCTTTTCCTTTTTTTTTTTTTTTGTTTATTGTGATAAAGTGGGGGAGGAGGAATAAAGAATATGAAAATAGAAATTCTTTTTTCCAAAAAGGTGTAGGGACCTAGAAGAAGGGGAATTAAAGGATGAGGGATATGAGCAGATTTTGACCTTGACATAAAGGATTGGTCATGTTAGAAGCTTTGCAGTACAGCATAGAGGATTGGAGTGGGGGAGGGAGAAAGGAGGTAATGTAAATCAGTGGTGTAAACCAAACTATACAAAGTGACCCCTTTGGACTCTCTATTGATTTAGAAAACCACAAATTAACATATTTATATTGTACTGTCTTGTTGTTGAATATTTCTGAGTTACATTTAATTGGATTTGTAGTGGTGCTGGCTCTTATAAGGACTCCTCTGGTGCAGCCATCTCTACCCCCAAGGGCATCATTGTGTCTGTGTATCAAGGATAGCCCCTTACCTCTGACTTACTAGATCCCATTCACTTTTCTCAGGCTGATGATTGGTGCCATTAAAATGACTAAAATATTTCAACTTAGAAAAATGGGTTTGGTTTTTTTGTAGCAGAAATGGTCTGTGTTCTCTGAGCTATAAATCATATTTCAAATCTTTTGTCTTATAGGAGTGTAAATCAACTTTAGGTCTGGTTCTGCCAAGCTAGTTATACCCTCAAAGGACACTCTTGACTTCTATCTCTATGCTTTTGTACATTGTTTCCCACGCCTGGAATAGAGTCTCCTCACCTTAACTTTTCAATTCACTAGCTTCCTTTCAGTGCTCAGTTCAAGTGTTCCCTCCTCCATGAGATCTTTCTGACTCTCCTGCCCCTACCCTGCCACCCACTCCAATCCTGCTTCCAGATTACTTGAACAATTACTGAATAATGGAAACTCCTCCAAAGCACTGTAAGGATCTCACATTGCCCTGGAAAGACCCTAGAAAGAAGCTGACTCTTCAACCAAGTAGTGGCAAAGTGTAATAGAAGGTGGGCTAGATGGGGAGTCAGGAAAAGCCTGGGCTTGCAGTTGGCCTCAGACATTAGCTCTGTGATCACACACCAGTCACCTCTCTGGGCTACAGTTTCCTCATTTATAAAGTGGAGAGAATAATAGCGGCAGAGAACAATGTGGTATTGTGGGTAGAGGGACCAGCCTTGGAGTAAAGACCCATCTTTGCCACCTGACTAGCTTGGGTCCCTCACCTCTCAGTGTCCCCAGACCACTCTCTAAACTTCTTAGGGCACAAAGGTGTTGTTGGAGTTTGGAGTTTCCACACTAGGGAGTTCCCAACACTGATGAAATCTTCTTCCCCAAAATAGCATTTATCCCACTCTGAGGTTGAGAAGCTCAGATGAGATCATGTATGAAATCCCTTATAAATCCAGCTAATGCAATTCTCAAAATGGGGTGCAGGGGAAAGAACCCTGGATTTGGAGTCAAGAGGACTAACATTCACATCTTGGCTCTGACCCCTATAGCTTGTGCTGCCTGGGGTAACTTCACCTGACATCTTGGCCCCTCTGTTTTTCTCTTCCGTAAAAGGAGGGGATTGAATCTAGATTTCTCTAAAGTCCCTTCCAACTCTCTCAATCTATAATCCTCTGAGCCTTCTTGTATCTAATAAATGTCCATCTGTTTCCGTTTTAACAGTTGTCTGTTCATCTCTAACCCTCTTAATATGCCTCTGATTATATTTCTGCATCTCCGTTTTTCTGATTGTGTTTTCTCAAGCTTTATTTGGGTTCCAATTCATGTTCTGCCACTTATTCACTATCTGATATAGAACTAAGCTCTTCTCTCTCTGGGCCTGTTTCCTTATTTGTAAAATGAAAAGGTTCAAAGAAGAACATTGTATACTATAACAGCAACATGGGAGTGATGATCAATCTTAATGGACTTGGTCATTTCATCAGTGCAACAATCAGGGACAATTTTTAGGGAATCAGTGATGGAGAATATCATCTGTATCCAAAGAAAGAATTGTAGAGTTTAAACGAAGACCATTTATTACCTTTAATTTCTTTTTTAAAAAGTTATCTTGTGGGGCGGCTAGGTGGCATAGTGGATAAAGCACCGGCCCTGGAGTCAGGAGGACCTGGGTTCAAATCCGGTCTCAGACACTTAATAATTACCTAGCTGTGTGGTTTTGGGCAAGCCACTTAACCCCATTTGCCTTGCAAAAACCTAAAAAAAAAAGTTATCTTGTTATGTACTTTTGCTATCTCTTATATTTTATTTTTTCCTTTAGGATATGGTTTTTCTCTCAACACATTCAATTCAATGTATAGCATGGAAACAACGTAAAGGCTATCAGACTGCCTTCTGTTGGGGGGGAGAAGCAAAATTAGGAGGAAAATTGTAAAATTCATTCTTTTTAAATTTTTATTTGAGGCAATGGGGTTAAGTGACAAGGTCACACAGCTAGGCAATTATTAAGTGTCTGAGACCACATTTGAAGTCAGGTTCTCCTGACTCCAAGGTTGATGCTCTGTCCACTGTACTACCTAACTGCCCAAAATTGTAAAATTCAATTAAAAAAATTAAAATTTTTAAAAAATGAAAGGGTTTAACTAGTTGGCCTGACCTGGAAAGTCTTTTCTAATACTAACATTCTCAGATTCTTTCTTCTTGGGGCTCTTTCAGCCCAGACCTTCTTTGTTTAGTTGATTCTGGTGGCAAGTCTGACTCTTTTTGTCACCTTCCTCTTCTTCCTCATTAACAGCCAATGAGCAAAGTGAACTGTGTCTTGGTTCTCCTGCCTACCTTTTGTATAACCTGTCTGGGTGACAAAGCAAGCTGAGACAAGGCAGGAGAAAGGAGCAGGTCAAGAGGCTCCCTAGGCCCTGATGGAACCAAATGATGATGTTTGCCAGGGATGGATACTGTAACCATAGAGATTGGGGTTCTGAAGAGAGAGGTTGACACTGAGGGATAATGATAATATTCCTCTACCATACTGTTAGAGACCTCCAAGGAACAGTCGGGAGTTGCTGGAGTTTTTGAACAGTAGAATGACATGGTCAAACCCAGTGCTTAAGTCTTATTTTCCTGACTAGTATTATTTTAACTTCTGGAGGCAGAAGGCCTTTGACATTTTTTATGTCTCTTCCATTGTTACTAGACACCTCCCCTTCCACCTAGGCTAATTCTTCCTCTGACCCTGAGCTTCCCTTTTGTCTGCTCAAGGTCCAAGAATTTGAAGACTCCCATCATTTTGAGATTCCACTGCTTCTCTGAAAACTTTTTTCTTTTCTGGCCCATGCGACTGACTTCCAGGAGCCAGTTAGAAGTTAAAGGTTACTTAATAAACTTCCTGAGATCTGACATTTGCCCTAGGAGCTCCAGGTGGTTCCAATCTCTATTCAATGGAGCCAGGAGATGATGACCTTAGGAAGACCACGCTCATGAAAGTATTCCCTGACATATAACCATTCCTGTGGTAGAAGTAAGAGATACAAATGTGGTAGTGTGGCAGTTCTGGGCAAAGGATGGCCATGTGCAAGGGATCATTGTACAGTGGAAGGAGACATAGGATCCAGGTTCAAATCCTAGCTCTGTTTCTAAAAATGTGACTTCAAGGAAGTCACTTCTCACTGGGTCCCTGATTCCTCATCTGTGAAATGGGGATCCATCAACAAGCCAGATACTGTATCAGGGTCTGGGGAAAGATAATGAAGGCCCCAGGAAGCTTCTTTTCTGCTGTGAGAGACATGTATGTGACTATTTATATTATATAAAATACATACAAGGTAACTTTTTTTGGGGGGAAGGTAGTAACAAGGTAACTTGGGAAAAGTGTCTAGTATCTTGGGGTTTGAGGAAAAGGTTTCCTATCTTTACTACTTCTCTCTCGGGGTGTTTCAAAGAAAGTTGTGATGAGAAAATTACTCTTTTGTCAGTTCAGGGAACTAGACTAGCATGTGGGCAAGTGTCATGACCTCACGGCATTTCTGTCTTTCTAGGTTGGCGCCATGTCTCTGAAAGTGCACACAAGCAACATCACTAACAAGAATGACCCCAAGTCCCTCAATTCACGGGTCTTCATTGGGAACTTAAACACAGCCATGGTGAAGAAGGCAGATGTAGAGACCATCTTCTCCAAGTATGGCCGTGTGGCCGGCTGCTCTGTGCACAAGGGCTACGCCTTTGTCCAGTATGCCAGCGAACGCCACGCACGTGCTGCCGTGCTGGGCGAGAATGGGCGGGTGCTGGCAGGGCAGACTCTGGGTAAGGAGCAGGCCCCACCCCATCAGTGTCTGGATTCTGGCAGACCCTTACTCAGATCCAAGGCTGAGTTTTATCCATGGGTAAAATAGGCAAAAATTACCTCCAATTTTGAGGACTTCTGAGAGACCTCTTCCTCCAGTTCTCACATTGCCTGAAATTTCTTTAAGAGACTCAGCCTTTAATGACACACTTAGAATTAAATTTTAAAATGCTCTAGAATGAACTAATCCAGGAATTACTTATGTACCCTTAGGTATTAAGGAAGTGGAAGAGGGTGGGGAGCCCTAAGAATATGGGGATGAGTATGCCAGCAGAGAAAATAAACTGGCAGTGTCACACCTATGATCCCTTGATTGGCGCCTGTCCTGGTCCTACCTGATCACAACCCTCTTACATTTGATTTTCTACTCTTGAGATGCCCCTACTCAAGATCTGCCTTTCTGGCATGGGTATGTAAATAATTGCCTGACCCACCAGGAGGGGCATTCAGAGTGCCAGTCAAGGGAAGCTGGGAACCTGATGATATGAATGGTAAATAGGGAGTGGGAGAAGGGGCAGGGAGGGACAGCCTTTTCTGCTAGAGTGGTGAAGATGAAAGCAGGCACCTTGCCAAGCTCTATAGTGCCACCTAGTGGTAGAAAGGGCACCCTGAGTATGTGCTGTTTACCAATTGGATTTCAATTTATGAATGCCCCTTACCTTTGGAGTTGAATCTGGTATGTGAGCTTAAGTGTATTGAATGTGTGTTTTTGTATGACTATATATGAACTGTTTTTGCATGTGGGTAAAGCCATGTCTTAGGATAATTTTGGGGATATATGAGAGGGAAGGAGAGAGAGAGAGCGCGCGCGCGAGAGAGAGAGAGAGAGAGAGAGAGAGAGAGAGTGAGTGTGTGTGTGTGTGTGTGTGTGTGTATACAGTTTGTATTTGTGATGCCCATGTGTGAAGGAGTGACCTGGGAACCATAGGTATGGGACAAGGGAAGCTTTCATTCAGTCAAGTCATCTCTAGTCTTAGAAGATCCTTTCTGTATATGTTGGTGTGATGTGCCTGTGTGTGGGCCTGCACACAAACAAAAATACAAGTCTTAGCAAGTGCTGTCACTCCATCTTGACTTCTTCTTTGTATAGATATCAACATGGCTGGAGAACCTAAACCCAATAGACCAAAAGGACTCAAGAGAGCAGCTTCTGCCTCCTATGGGTATGTGTTTTTGCCCTTTTGCCTGTCTGTCTGGGGGCCATGCCCTAAAGACAGACAGACTCCTCGCCTGCTGGGGCAGTGTCCCAGATCAGGAGCTGGGGGATCCATATCCATCTGGGGCTGGCACTAAAGGTCTGAGAGTGAAGGGGTGGCCTGGGGGACTTGGGTCTCTGGATCTTGTGTGACCTTCTACGAGGGTCTGTGCCTTCTTCAGTTCAATTCAACAAGCATCTATTGAGAGGTAGTGTGGCCCAAGAGATAGAGCGTTGACCTCAGAACCAGAAGAACTGGGTTCTAGTCTTGACTTTGACATGGATTAGCTACAATGATTCTGGGCAATTCCTTCATCTCTCATTGTTCCAAGGCAACTGTCTAAAACTTTGTTGCACAATAGTTGCTAGACTGTTTCCATGGAATCTTCTTCATTTATCACAGCTTGAAGGCCTTTTTCCACCGCTTATAGCTCTTAGTAAGAACCTCCTGTATGCCAGACCCTGTGTAGACCTTGGTCCTCTCCCCCTCCCTGAGGATCTAGACTGGATTCTCAGGGAGGAAAGAGAGGTGCTGCAGGAAGAGAGGGACTAACTAGCATGCACTGGAGTGAGATATGCAGTGTCCAGAAAGAAAAGGGTCCTTGAGTCCTCTGTGCTGTGGACTCAGAGAGCAGTGTTTTTGGTACTGGGGGCCACATTTGCCAAATGACTCTGCTAGTCTGTGGTGTGAGCAGAAGTGGGCCAGCAATACGGCGAAGAGCCTGGACCCTGTGCCAGTCAGCGCCAGTTGTAAAACCTGCAGATGTTCAGCCCACAGACAAAGCCAAGGAGGGCCACTAGAACACTCATTTCTAAGAGCTGTCCAGTGGTGGAAAGCTCAGGCTTATTCTGTTTGGCAGAACCAAGAGCAGAGGCAGGAAGCTCATTTACATTGGGGTTTTTGTATGTTTTTTTGGTGAGGCAGTGGGGTTGTGACTTGCCCAGGATCACACAGCTAGTAAGTATCAAGTATCTAGGCCAGATTTAGTTCATTTATATTGTAATTTTAAGGTTTGCAGAGTGTATGGGGTAGCGGATCTCACCATAGACTTTTGAGTCAGGGATAAACAGATATCATCATCCCCATTTTATAGATGAAGAAACTGAATCTCACAGATGAAGTGATGTGTCAGAAATTACATAGCTAGGCAGTGTCACTATTATTATCCTCATTTCATAAAGGAAACTAAGGTTCAGATGAGTGACTCTTCAAGGTCATATACCTTGAGGTAATAGAGTGACTGTTTCAGGTGGGGAAGGATCCAGCCATTTGTCTCCCCATTCTGGGGAGACATGAGTGCCTCAGTTTGGTTTTCCATGGCTTTTCCTGGATGAAGGAAAGTAAGAAATTAAATCCCCAAATAAACTTTGAAAACCCAGTAAAAGGAAGTAGGAATCAGGCTGCCCCCTTCCAAACCTTTTCTGCTATTACTAGTATCCTAAGGAGGGTCACTCTTTTTCAGGAGACAGAGGAATTGGACTGACTCCACCACTTCACTTGAATGTAACTAGCTTTTCCTGGACCCCTGCTAAATACCAGGACTGAGTCCTTATTCCTGCCTTCCATTCCAGTAAACAATTAGAAAAGGCACTAACTAATCTAGCACCAAAATGAGAGGACCAAGTAGGGTAATAGGACAATGGAGATCAGTAGGGGAAGGCTGCAGTGGAGGAGGTGGGGGCTGAACTGGAGCTGAAAGAGTAGGATATAATAAGGGAGCTGGGAGGAGAAGCCTGGACCATCCAGGAACGAGGAATAACTGTATCAAGTTAGCACATACAGAGTTTCTAGGATTTAGAGTTAGAAGGAACCTTGGTGTCTCTTAATCCAAACTACCATTTTATAGAGAAGCTGTCCTAGTCCTGGAGTGGTAAAGCATCTTGGCCAGAGTCACATGAGAAGTGTGACAGACAGAATTTGAAACCAGTTTCCTGATTTCAAACCCAGGACTTCCCTCCCCACCCCGTACCACCCTGTATGGGTAATAACAACCTGAACACAGAATTTGGGGTAACAGTTGCATTTCTGGATTTGGTCTCAAGAAGGTGATAATATGCCATCAGTGACCCTAGACGTATGAGTCAGTCAAGCTGGGTGGCCTCTTCACTAATAACTCAATGAGGTGGAGAAATAGGGTACTGGACTTGGTGTCAAGAAACCCACAGTCCTTCAGGTCCTGCCTCAGCTGTTATTGGGCAAGTCCTGTAACCTCTCTTAGCCTCAGCTTCCCCTGCTGTCAAATGGGGATAAAAGTGATGCAAGATTTTTGTGAGGTTCAACTGAAATAAGGTGTAAAGTGATAACTCTTGTGATTATCAGCAACTTCTCTTTTGAAAGCAGAGGAAGGCTTACAAAGCACATTCCTCAGCAAAACAAAGGTCCCCATTTGACAGAGGAGGAGAGACTCATTTAGGCCCAGGACCTCACACCTGCTAGGTTTGGACCCAGGTCCAGTTTCAGGTCCCACATTCTTTCCATTGCACCCTGGACTGCTGCTTTACCATCTGCTTGCCATATGAACTTGAGAAAGTGAAAAGCTTTCTAAGGATCTCTTCCTCCTCCCTCCTTAGCCTTTCCTCTCTGTAGACTGGGAATGATGACCCCCTGTCCTGCCTATCTCAGAGTGACTTTGATCCAAGGAGAGGTGACAGTAGCCACAGCTGTGATGGTAATAAGCTCACACCCACTATTGTTGGGCAGGAGGGAGACTCTAACCCTTGAGTGTCTCCCCTTTGTCTCCCCAGGGGCTACGACTTTGACTATGATTACTACAGGGAAGACCTGTATGACAGGTGAGCGGAGATGAGGAATGAGGAAGGGAAGGGGGACGGGGCCTGGGGACTCCAGGCAAGGGAAGCCCACATGCTGTAATTCAGGCCCTCTCCTCCCCCCACCCCCAACCTAGCACAGAGCTCTGTACACAGAAGGCACTTAATAGATGTTTGTTGAATTAAATTGAAAGTTGGATTCTTTGACTGAAAGGCACTTATATCTTGGGTTGGGAGAGTACAGGGGATCCTTTGAAATCAGAAGGCCCTGAAGGTTCACCTTCAGAAGACCTTTCTCAACCCTATTCCCCACCAGGTGCTGCCCCTCAGACACTAGGGTTACTGACCAGAGATCTTCATGCTTGGCCTGAAGTTCTGTCCTCTCCCCTGTTTCTCTTTCCTCCCCTTCCTCCCCCTGCCCCAGCCCCAGTCCCAGCCTCAGCCTCAGCCTACTCTTGGCTGCCCGGGAGAAGGGGTTTCCGGCTCCCAGCTCAGGAGTGCAGTCAGGACCACTGTCCGAGGGAAGGCATGTGAACCCTGGGTTCTTAGTCCCCAGATCCACCACGGAGCCACTGTGTGGCCTGAGGCAAGTTGCTTGCCCTCTCTGTGCCTCAGTTTCTCTATCTATAGACTGGAGGGAATGGGGGAATGGAGGGTGGGCAGGTGGGTCAGGGTGGGTGAAGAGAGCAGGTTGGCAAGGCCCATAACTTCCTCTTTTTTCCAGGTGGGTGCCCTCAGGTGATCCTTTTTACCCTTAAAAATGATTTCTTGCTGAATCCTTACCATATCCCCTGTGAAGTAGATCAGCCAGGTCTTACTCTTCCCATTTGATGTATGAGAAAACCAAAGCTTCAAGTGCTTCATTGACTGCCCAAGTCACATAACAAGTCCAACAGCAACACTCCCCACTGCCCTGTCCTGAAAATCCCCTTTTTTTTATCCTCACCTGAGAGCCCTGCTCTGTTCTAGAATCTGCCTTCCGTTTTCTTGGGCCACTGTTCAGTCTGTTTTTTGAGGGACTGTAAATCATCCAGAGGTTGGAGGTCTTGGGTCTGATTCAAGGTTGGGAGGAATTGGTGGAGGGAGAGGCGGGAGGTGTGGAAGAAATCATTGTCCGGGAATAACTAGAGAAAGAGAGAGGAGTACAGGAAAGGGCTTTGGTTCCAAACTGCTGACTTCAGCCACAGTCTAGGCCACTGGGCCTCCTCTGGGGCTTTGAGAAGTAGCAGAAGCCTTTGGTGGTCAGTCATCTCTTCGTCAGTTCACCAGTCCCTCTGTCCATCCTTCATGCAACCTCCATCACTGTAATATATATATATATATATATATATATATATACACACACACACACATACATACATACATACATACATACATACATACATACATATAGAGAGAGAGTTCCTCTCCCTTCCTCCACCCACCCTCTCTCGCTTATCCATACTCTATTCCCCATCCCTCCAGTATTCCTTACATCCTCCATCTCTCGTTTGGCCATTGGACCCTGGGGACACGCTGCCTGGGACACCCAGTCTGCAAGTCTCTGTCCTGTTTTGAAATTCAGGCTTTTCGAGCCCCGGGGCCGGCTCTCTCCAGTCCCCAGGGTAGTTCCTGTGAAGAGGCCGCGGGTCACCATCCCTCTTGTTCGTCGCATCAAAGCAACTCTGCCTGTCAGACTCTTTGCTCGCTCTACCACTTCCAATAGCTCAACTAAGTTAAAGTGTGAGTGTCCCGGGCTTGGGCTGGGATGGTGTGGGGAGCAGCTATTTGACCCTTCAAGTTCTCTTTTAAGCCCTCTAAAACTTCTTTTCAGTCCCAGGGATCCCTAAACCTAACTTCCAGCTTTCAACACTCAGCAACTCCCTCTCAATATCCTTTCCCCTCTCCCTCCAAGCTTTTCCCCTATAATGCTCTACCACCAAGTTCTGAAACAGCCCATCAGAGAGGAGACAAGATCTAAAAGGGACTGACATGAGTGCGATGGAGTCTAAAAAGTCCTAGATAGGAAGGAAGCCTTAATTTGAGACCCAGTGGTAGGTATTCTACTCTGGAGAAGTCTCTGGGCCTCAATTTCCCTGTCTGCAAAATGGGAGTACTACTCCCTACATTTCCTGCTTCATAAAGTTATTGTGAGAAAGGCAGTTTATAAAACCTTAAAGCATTATGGAAATGTGAGCTTATGGTAATGATACTGATTATAGGATTCCAAGATTGGGTTAAATATAGGAATAACTTATATGCTATAATAACAGGGCTTGAGGAAGAGCTGTAGTTTGAGTTCTTTACCCAAAATCTGGAGGCCAGGAAGATGTAATTAGATTAGGTAGGGTGGGACAGGCCATGGAAGGCTGAGGCGGGAATTCTTAATGCCAGCACTTTACATTCTTTTCTACCCAAAAGCTCCCAGGGTCACAGATTGTAATCTTGAACCTTATCTCAGTTCCCTGCACCCCAAGTATCTCAAACTTAGAAGACAGCATGAGGCCTAGCTTGGGGTTCAAGGGAAAGGCAAGTCCTTGGCATTGATAGAGTGAGGGACTAGCCTTTGGCTGATCTAATTCTAGGAGCCAGCCCTGTTAGATTCTCTCCCCCAACTCCTCCTGAGCTATAACTCAGGTGAGATCACCTAAGACTTTGTCCTAGGATGTGAAATCAGGGCTCAGCATCATCCAGGGGCATGTTTTCCCCTCTGCTAGGCATCAGTGTTATCCTCTAACTCAGTTTCTTCGCCTTGTACAGTTTAGAAACTTTGTAATGACCTGAATTGGATTTCTTCCCCTTGTAGGTTATGCCTTATATGAGCCCCTTATTCATACTTACCCAAAGAGCAAAAATTACTGATTATAGTTCTGATACCTTCCTCCCTATGCTTATGGATCCCCCTTATATCTCCAGTGAAATGTACTGAGCTGCAAACCATCAAGACCGAACTTACCCAAATCAAGTACAATATTGAGGCCCTGCTGGGGCGGCTGGACCAGATCTCGGAGGAGCAGAGTCCTGGCACAGGTTAGATCCCTCCTTCTGGGGGACTTGTTCCCTAGCTCAGCCCCAGGGAAGTGGAGGGACATTGCGAGTTTGAGGATAATAGAGACAACCTGGAACAGTAGAAAGAACACTTAGCTATGGAGTCAGAGCACCTCTGCCATTTACTGCCTCTGTGGCCTTGGGTGAGTCAGTTCCCTCCTTAGTTGACTGAGGTAGCTTTCAATTCTTAAGTCTGTGGTTTCTGGTCATGAAAGGTGAGGGGCTTCATGTCTCAAAGCAACTTCTAGACCCTGTTAATTCTAAAATTGCAGGGCTCTAAGGCTGCTTTCAGTTCAGTCTAACAATCTTTTAAGTGCATGCTATGTGCAAAGTGTTGGATTTAGCCTTTGTGGGGAGGGAATTTTCCAAGAGAAAAGTGTTAATTGGCAAATTAGGATTTCTTGACCAGGTGCCTAGCGCCAAGCTCTCCTTGATCCTACACTATTGGGGTGTCCACCCTGCTCTGAGCCTTTGCTTCTTCCCTCTCCTTTCCACTCCTCAAGATGGCAAGAAGAAGAATGATGGCAAGAAGACTGAGGCCCCTCAGGAGGACACAGCTTCAGAGGCAGAGACACCCTTGGAAGAATTGTTGCCTGGGGATGAAGGCGATGAGGCGCTGGCTCAGGATGACTTTGAGGATTTGGTGAGGGTTGAGGGGGGTGTCCAAACTTTAGTCCCCTGCCTAAGGTTTTCCTGAAAGGCACAAGTTCCCCTAATAAGAGGCACCTTCACAGGGGGCTTTCATATTTGGTCCAATATGTGAAAAAAGAGGCTCACTTAGAGCCTGCCTCCCCCAGCTCCTCCACTGGTTCCTGCTTCTCTCTGCCTGCCCTTGCCCACAGCTTCCAGCTCCTGACCTTGACCCAGCCTGTGCCTTTGTCCCTGCCTCTGTTTCCTAGTCCAAACAACAAGAAAAAAAACTAAACCAATCCCAGCTTTTGCATAGCTATGTACTATCTATCATATCTCTGTAAGTAGATTATTATATACAAAATAAAAAGCAAAGTAAATTTTTCTTGGGAGGGGTGGTAGAGGGGATACTGACAGCTTGGGAGACAGTGACCATGGGACTTGAAAGCCATTTTGCCCACCAGTCAGGCAAAGACATAGACCATCTGAAAAACTCACTGTCTAACCCAGAAACTATGTACTCAGACACAAGTGGGCATGGAAACCGTAAACTGAATGATGCTTTGGGAGAGCTTGGGGGCCCTTAAGTTATTATCTCCTTTCCTTCTCTTCTGTGTTTTATTAAAAGCTTAACATTGAACATCAGTATAACTACTGAAACTTGTTTAGTATAGATTTACATTTAAATGAATTCTAGGGCCTAGTCTCCAATATCATTTCCTTTTAGAAATTATAATGGCACATTGATAGAAACACAACTTCACTCAAAAAAGCTATGAGTCACAAGAACTTACAAGTAGCTATAATAATATTAAATTCTGGCCTGTGCTGAAAGTTAAAAACAGTTCCTGCTAGGAGGAACACTTTGAAGGTGGTATATCATGTGACCTTGGGCATCTTTCCCCAGCCCCATGCCTATTCCCCCAGCTCACATTTAAATCTGAATGTGATTTAGGCCATATATTTAGAACATCAGAGCTATTTCCAGAGAAAGAACCTAAGTTTCAGAGAGGAAAGAAATTTACTTTTCCAAGGTTACCCAAGGCAGCTCCAGGACCCTCTTTCTAACATTACAAGGTTGGGTTTTTTTGTTTGTTTTTTTAACAAGGTAATGAGTTTAAGTGACTTGCCCAAGGCCACACAGCTAGGTAATTATTAAGTGTCTGAGGATGGATTTGAACTCAGGTCCTCCTGACTCCAGGGCCAGTGCTCTATCCACTGTGCCACCTAGCTGCCCCCATCCCAAGATTTTTTCCTGTTTCTATTCAGTTGGAGTCTCTGTACTGTGACATGTACAGCTGTGGCCCAAGCTGCCTTTGGGTAGCCCAGGCTGGGGCAGCAGAGGCCTGGCCATCCATGATTGTGGAGAGGATGCCTGGGGTGGGCTAAGATCTTGAAGATCACTTCCAGCTCTGAGATTCTTATTAAATGTTTATTTGGACTTTTTTCTTATGTCCAGGTGATTTCTCCTATTTTCATTGAAACCCCTCTCCTCTTGCCAATGGGAATAGCAGAAGAGCATTGCTCTTGGACATAGGTATACACCAAACCTCACCTCTCACAGCTAGAAGGACCACAGAGGGCTCAAGCCTCTACTTGACTACTCCCAGGGATAGGAGGCTTGGAAGCTTTCCTTTCCATTTTCTTTATTTTCCTTTTTTTTTTTTACTTCCTTTCCCTATTCTATGAAAAGCTTAATTAATTAGAACAACTAGGCTTGGCTTAGTAACCATCACTCCCTCCTCAGGATTCTTTGTCCACTTATTCATATTCACTTTTTCTCTTATATGGCTAAAGTTCCTATGTGTAACATTCTATTCTTTAGCTCTGCTGGTTTTTCTTACTTTGCATTATTGTGTAAAGATCTTCCCAGATTTCCCTGGATTCTTCACACTTGTCTCAACTGCACCATGGTATTCCATTATATTAATGGACCACTTCTTATTTAATTCTTTCCTTATTGCTGGGAAATTAGGTCATTTCTAGCTTTTTACAATTATATGTAATATATCATGACTATGAAAATTTTTGAACAGAGATCCATTTTATTTTTGATAACACTCATAGGATATATTTCCAATAGTGGGATTATTTTTACATCTTTTATAGTACTAGACAGCACTCAGAAAAGATTCTTTCTTTTCTGCATTTCTATCAGCAGTGAAATGAAGGAAGGATACTTGTTGCACTATGATCCTCCCATCATTAGCATTCCTTGCTTTTAATTAATTTTTCTAGTTTGATGGATATGAAGTTGGATAACAACTAAAGAATTGTTTTGTGTCTCTGATTAGTGAGGAGTTTCATATCTTTCAAGGCAGCCCATCCCTTTATTGATCGTTGAGCCAAAAACTCCACATCCTTTTTCCCCTCTCCCTCTACCCCTATAGTTCTATTTTTGCCTTTTGAAGTACAAACTAACCCCTTTTTGTGATAGCTCTTCAAATCTATGAGGACAGGAATCACATCTCTACTAAATTCTACTTTTCAGGCTAAAAGTCCTCAAAAAACCATATGACCTGGTCTCCACTGTTTTATCCTGCTTGCTGCCTTATAGATGTTCTATCTTACCAGTGCCCCTCACAAAAAGATGAACCCTGGTAATGAGCCCTTCATACCTGTTAACCTGTTGTCTCCTTCTTTTCATTGTCCCCCTTCTCTGTCTCCCTCAGGACAACAGCCGATACACAGAGCTGGATGAATTGACTCTTCAGTAAATGGTATGAGGCTTTGGAGGGACTGATGATCGGGAAGAGGGGTGGATGGGCAGAATTTCGGGATCATGGAAATTTTATCAGGTCCCAACAGAGGACCTCTAGCCTGAGGTCAGTTTCTCCAGCACTAACCAGGGCATGATAATGAGTTTTCCTCCCTCTTCATTCATTCATCTTGTCCCCAATCATGGGTTTCCTAGAGTGACTGTTGAGGTGGGTTAAATGAATGGCTGTCAGTGGGTTGGGGCTTGGCTTCCCCTTGTGCTTCATAACCTGACCTTGTTCCACAGGCTTGAAATGGTGTCCAGGACCTCTTAAGCCACCAAGAATGCCCCTTTTCCTTCCCCAAGACAGTGACCTCTCCCTACCCTTCCCTAGGCAACCCAGGATTCTTTTCCCAGGGAACAAATGTCCTCAGCATCTTGCATCAAACTAAAGAAGCATTAAATTGCACCAGGAGAAGTCCATAAGTCTTACCTTAAAGCTGTTGGGGAGTATTTTTCCCACTATATCTCTGGCCTAGCAGACAGGAAGGGATACTAAATTCAGAGCATTTTACATATGAGGAAACAAGCCCACATAATAAATGTCTCAAGCAGGATTTGACCCCAGCTCTTTGTGTGTCCCTGTGCTTTCCCAGTGCTCAGCTGTGCCACTAGGTCACCATAATTATTAATAAATAATTGCTATCATTTATAAAAGTGCCTGACATAGATTTTCTCATTTGATCCTGACAACAACCCTTTGTGGTTCTATTATCCCTTTTTTTTCTGATGAAGAAACAGACCCAACCAAGTTAAATGATTTACTGGGGGGTCCATATAGTTAGTGTCTGAGGCTGGATTTGAATTCGGATCTTCCTTGCTCTGCCTGAGGGAATCATATGTCCTATTTCAGCTGGCTCTGTCATCTTGATTTCCCTTTATTGTAGCAAACTATGTAGGAAAAGAAAATAAATACCAGCTACCAATTTATCTCTACTTGCAAAGGAGAAGACTAATAATTCCCAAGTCCAAGGCTTTTTGTCCTCTGCCACCCAGCTTCTCAATTTTGATGTCACTGAGATGTCAACTCCCTGGTACTTCCTGTTTTCAATTGTTTTCCTCTCCACATCGATGACAAACCCTGGAAAGGAACTGACTCATTCATATCCTCCAAACACACTGCTCTGTTATGCTTCAAACCAGTGTTTCTTATCTTCCATTCTCACAGCGGGATAGGAGGGACTGCAGGCTGACCCGAGGAGGACGGTATGAGGGCAAACCCTGACCCTGGCCCCCTGAGCCAGGCACCACCCATCACCCCCTAACCCCCCAGGTGCCATCATCCCCAGCTGGGCAGTGGAGGAGAACTGTGGGTCCGACGGCTTCTACCCACCTGTCACCCATCAGTGCCAAATCCAGACAGCCCCTTCTCCAGATGGACCTGTACCCTCAACAACTCACCTGGGCACCTTCCTGCTGGAGCAGATAGCAGGAAATCTCTCCCTCTCTTCCCACCCCCTAGTCCCCAACTAACTGCCTGGGACTGGCTGGGCAGAGCACAGAAGTTGTATTATATCCTGGACCAGGACACTGCAGGGCTTTGAGATTTTCTAGGGGTTTGGGGAGGGCAATCTACAAGGAGGGGACTTCAGAATGACCCTGATAATAAAGAGTTTGGATCCTGAATGCTCAGGCAAATTGGACAATGAATTTGTCTTCAGAGCCATCTTTCATATCATTGGCATTAAAGCAGAGAATTGCTTATCAAATTATTCAAGACCAGGAGAGAATTATTTAAATGCTGGATAACAGAATTTGTTTCCCTAAAAGATTGCAGCAGGCTGGAATGGTGGACCAATAGAATAGAATTGGAATTGAATAGGGATAAATTTAATGTCCTAAGATTGGGTTAAAAAACCAGTTTCATGAAGTCTATAAGGTCCCTTTCCAGCTTTAAAGCCTGAGTACAGGATTGGGGGAGATACAATTCATTTTAAAAAACTTAAGTGTTGGAGGGGATCGCCAGCCCAATATGCTTTAATAATGTGGCAAGGCAGCCCAAAATGTTATCGTGACTTGTATAATAAAGAGCCAGCATCTAGAGGGAGGGAGGTTTTGTCCATGTTATTCTCTGTGCTGGTCCGATCACATCTGGTTAGTCTGCCCAGGACATCCTAGAAAGAACACTGACAAATCGAATCATATCCAAATGATGACAGATGGAGAGAGGCCTGGAAACTGCCACACCAACATCCATTGAAAGAACTGGGGAGGTTCAGGCTGAAGACTTGGGAGGGACATGTTGGGTGTCTTCAAATCTCAGAAAGGCAATCATTTTAAAGAGGGGAATTGGATTTGTTTTACTTGGCCTTAAGGGGCAAGACAACGGCCACTGTTGGGGGTGAGGCAGCAGCAGAATAGGAAGTAATTCGGGGCTCCATATGAAAAAGCTTTCTATACAGCAGTGGAACAGTGAAATGGGCAACTAGTAGATAGGGAGTTCAGTGTCCCCGGAGGTCTTAAAGTTGGACTTACCAGGGATGTGTGCTCTACGAGGGTATTGATGCATTGGGCAGGGGGTTTGACTTTATTCTTCCAACTCTGGGATTCTATGATTCCTCTTTATTAAAACACTTTTATTAACCCTCTGCTTGGCTCCTTTCCTCCATCCCTGGACAGCTGGCTCCACATTCCTTCTGCTGGGCCATTTTACTATTGTTCTCCAGTGAGTGAGGTTTTGAGAGCTAACACACATTCTTAGTGAAGCCAAGGCCAGTTTTTTTTTATGGCCTTTGCTCAGCTCTCCACTATAGGCCAGCAACATATTTAGGAATGATATAGCAGGGCATTACTAAGTATGAGTGTCAGTTCTCATGACGAACATGCTTATTTTCATTTGTACATGTGAATGTCATCAGCTTTGCAGAAGCCAGAAAGGATTTAGGGTAGAGAAAATAGTGGGGTGTAATTGAAAGAGCTTGGGACTTGGAAATAACTGCCTGGAGTTGATCAATGCTAGAAAGACCCTAGACATTTTCCAGTCCAACTCCATTCATTTTACCAGTGAGGAAGTAGACCCAGACAGAAAGAAGCAGACTGCCCGGCAAGCAGTGCAACCTTGGCCAAATCTTTTCTGGGCTGCAGTTTTCCCATCTAAAAAATGAGAAGGGGAGTAAAGGTGGTGAAGACTAGATTGACTTGGAAGTTCCTTTCAAAACTTAGCATTCTGCAATTCTGTGCCATTGAGAAGAGCTGGAATAGCAGAGTGTCTACACCAATTTATCCAGGCAACTGAAGGATGCATCGTGCTTGTGAATTCCATAGTGCTAGGGAGGAGGGTTGATATTGAGGAGTGGAGATAGGAGAGGTTCCTTGGCTCCTGAACACAGGTGCAGCCCTTCTAAGCCACCCTCTGCTTGTGTCCCGGTGATTCAGGTAGCTTTTCAGGCTTGGTTGATTGGCTTGATAGGTCCTCAGTGCTTCTCTGGGTGAGCATGAGAAACACAGAAACTCCCCCCCCCCCAAAGTAAATTAACTGATAAGGCAATTCCAGTTCAGAATCTGGCCTTGGGATGTAATGAAGAATTCTGAGTCTGGCATCACATAACCTGGTTTTGAATCCTGGTCATCCCTTGTGTAACCTTGGGCACATAACTGGGTCTCAGTTTCCATTTTTTTCATGAAGGGTTGGACCAGATGACCCAGAGTGCCTTCCAGTTCTAAATTTATGATCTCTATTCACTTGTACTCAAGGGGAGAAGAGTAGAGTTAGGGAAGGTTTGTCAGTCTCAAAAGCTCTTGAACTAGTAAGAAACACGAAACTGGGGAGGGGTCCCCAGTCAGGCCAAGGAATAGAAGTAGGAAGTGAGCTTTAATCTATCCTATATGTGTTATCTGTGTGTTTCCCAGAAAGGAAAAGTTACCTTTTAAGAGGAATTGGAAGCCCTATACTGGAAAGGGCTTGAAGGAAATTGTACTAGGTGTCCTGTTGCTCTTTCCAAATCTACACTTCTCAATTCTGTGTACCCCGCAAGTAAATTAAAGCATTAACCCACACCCTTGAGCCTCAGTTGTGGAGTGAATGTATAGAAAGAACACTGATCTGGAGACCTGGATTCTATTCTTTACTAGCCAAGGGCAAGTCCTTTCTTCCCCTCTGAAACTCATTTTCTGCCTCTGTAAAATGACAGGCTTGGACTTGTTTCTGAGGTCCATTCTGGCCCTGCCCGTCTGTGGCCCTGGGACCTGTGAGCCACTCACACCAAGGCTGTGCTGTAGAGCTGCTATTTCACTGAAGGCTCTCATGGGAGGGACCCCCGGTGGCAGGATGGGGTGGTATCTGAGGAGAGGATCTAGAAGAGGGTCATTCATTGGTTCCATATTTTCTCATTGTATTGTTTCTCATTTGTATATGGAACATCGGGAAATAGTGGAAATTCCCCCTCCCAGGGCAGGATGCATTCTATTCGACATTAATTCAGCTAACCTGTAATGCATGCCTACTATACTAAACCAGCTTTGAGGAAGGAAACTGAGAGGGTCAGGTGACTTCACCGAGAGATTTTCCCAATCTGATCCCTGAAAGAAAAGGATTCTAAAAACCTTGAGTCGTGAAGGAGGGAAGAACATTCTAGGCCAAGGAGAATGGAATGCTGAAAGCTGCTAATAGTCACTAAGCTTTTATTGTCTACGGAGACCTGCCAGTCTAAAGAGGATGGAAGTGGAAGCAGGGGAGGGGGCAGAGAGCAGACCAGGCTCAATCGGAGACAATTAACAGGGAAAGCCCTAGTATGAAGAGCGGGCAGGACAGGCTCCCTGAAGATGGGCTCTTAGCTGGGACCAAGCCAAAGCAGAGATGAGGAGGGGGCATCTTGCAGGTATGGGAGGTTGTCTGAAACTGTCCCAAGTCAGGAGATGGAGGATCTTGGGCCTGGACCGAGGAGGATGTTGCGAAGGGTAAGGACACCCTCCAGCGGGTGGGGATGGAGGCAGGTGAGGAAGGGCTTGGTGAGGCTAACTGAAGGTTTTCTTATTTGATCCTGGAGGTGATACAGACCTATAGAAGTTTGCCGAGGAGGAAGGTGGCATGACTGGTATCTGCACTTCAGGAAAACCACTTGGGCAGCTAGATGGAGGTTGATCTGGCTGGACTATCAAGTCCAGCACCCTTTCCACTATGATTGGCTGGCGCTCAAAGGGGAAAAACATCTTAGAGTTGGAGTTGGGAAAACCTGGTTGGAATCCTTGTTCTGATATTAGTTGAATTAAAATAGCAATTCTCTGAACCTCACTTTCTTCATCTGTAAAATGGAGATGGTATCTGAATCATCTACTTCGTGGAGATGTGGTAAGGAAACTTTTGCAAACCTCAAAGTGATATAAAAAATTATTAATAGCAGAGGAGAATTAAGCATTTATATAGTGTATTAATTGCTTTTACAAATATTTTCTCATTTGGTTCTCACAATAACTCCGGAGTAAACTGCTAATATCCCAATTTTACAGTTGAGGAAACTGATGCAACATAGAAAAAAGTCAAGTGATTTGCCAGGGGTATACAACTAGTGTCTGAAGCTAGATTGGAAGCTGGCTCTTTGGCTCCAGGCTCATTACTCTATCCACCCAGAATTATAACCTCACCTTGATCACACTCTTCATCTAACTCCCAAAGGATTAAAGAAAAGAAAAACGCTGTCTTTTATTTCCCCATAATATCTAGGATAAGGCTCTGAATGTGATAGGCACTTAATGTTTTTAATGAGCCTACAAGAAGAGGGTTAACTTCGGGGGGAGGTATTACTACCACTTTCCACCAGTTATCAAACCTGTTAGACCTCAAATCTGGATCACTTATAGAATTTTCTGGGCACTGGCTATAAAGATATCTGGAAATAGAATCCTGCAAAATAGTGACATAATTTTTCTAGATGGAGAAAGCACATAAATTTTTACCCAATAACAACCATATTAATTCAATGTATATTGAGCACATGGAAGACCAGAAGAAATTTCTAGCTCATACAAATATACCAATATATATTTTTATACTTTTTTGTGTTGAAAATAGAATTTTTTTTTTAGGTTTCTACAAGGCAAATGGGGTTGAGTGGCTTGCCCAAGGCCACACAGCTAGGTAATTATTAAGTGTCTGAGATCAGATTTGAACCCAGGTATACTCCTGACTCCAAGGTCGGTGCTTTATCCGCTATGCCAACAAGCTGCCCCAAAAATAGAATTCTTAACAGTAATACTAGAAATAAAAGATAATTACTATTGAAAAGAAGATGGTAATGGATTAACAACTGATAGATGTTTTAAGTACAAAGATATCTACATAAATATATAAGGGCTTCCCTATTTCTGACAGAGAAAGAGGAAAAGATAGACAAAGAAAAGAGAAGATAACTGGTCAATCCTTTGCCTGCTAGGAAAATAGCTCTCTATCCACTGCTGCCCATAGTGAAATTAAAGACATCAGTGCCATCCTGCCAAAGAAAGAATCTCCCTCCTATGCACCCAGAAGAGAAGTGACTACTTCGAAGGTTCTAGAGATCTGTTTTGAAGTCTCACCACTACTACTGGTCAAGCCAAATCACATGTTCTTTTTTTAGGTTCCTTCTTACCATTTGCCTTTTTTCCAAGCTCTTTTAGCTGTGATGGTCATGGAATGGTTTGCACATTTCAGTTTTGAATCAAGGAGGTCCTACCCTGGTTCTTAATAGAAAACTGCCCCCTCAACCTGTGATCTAGTGGGAACTACACCTGTTTGGAGCCAGGGTGGGGTTGAGGAGTGGAAATGCGCCTCTAATTGAAACAATTAAAATGCATCAGATCTCAACTAAGATGGAGGGCACATGATACACTGGAAAGAGCAGTACTCCAGAATCTAGATGGTGTTCAATCTTTAAGACTCTTCCTTGATCCCATTTTGGATTTTATTGGCAGAGATACTGGAACAGTTTGCCGTTTACTTCTCCAGTTCAGTTTACAGATGAGGAAACTGAGGCAAACAGGGTTAAGTGACTTGCCCAGGGTCACACAACTCATAAAGGCCTGAGGCTGGATTTGAATTCAGGAAGATGAGTCTGATTCCAGGCCTGGCATTCTATCCACTGCACACCCTAGCTGCCCAGAATCAAGATGACCTGGGTTCAAAATAGTCTCTTTTGGGGGCACTTAGATGGAATAGTGGATAGCCCTGGAGTCAGGAGGACCTGAGTTCAAAACCAGCCTCAGATACTTAATAATTACCTAGCTGTATGACTTTAGGCAAGTCATTTAACCCCATTGCCTCACACACACAAAAAAACCCAAATTAGTTCCTTTTATTCCTGAGCCTCAGTTAACTCATCTGAAAATAAGATAGTTGGACTGGATGACCTCCAAGGTCCCTTCCAGTTCTGGATGGCATTCTGTGATGTAATGTATCAAGGATGGCTGAACTGAGGAGGCAATAAAATAGTGTTAATGAACTTGAAATTATTTCATTTTTGTCAATATATTTAATCCTGGGGACCAAATATATGCATGGGGTCAGCTAGATGGTGCAGTGGATAGAGTACTGGCCTTAAAATCAGGAAGATTCATATTTGAGTTCAGATCCACCCTCTGACACTTAATAGCTGTGTGACCCTGGTCAAGTCATTTAACCCTGTTTGCCTCAATTTCCTCATCTGTAAAATGAGCTAGAGAAAGAATTGGTAAACCACTCCAGGATCTTTGCTAAGAAAATTGCAAATGGGGTCATAAAGAGTTAAACAGGATTAAAATAACTAAACAATAGCATATATATGTTTGTTCTACATATTTTATATGTAGATTGTACACACACACACTTCAGAAAGTTTGACTCTATAAAGAAGTATAAAAGATACCAAGGATATTTCTTAAATGCATCTTCCTCTAGGTCTAGTACATGCCTTGGTGGTTTTTAGGATAAGAATTTTATAGGATTTAGAACTGCACTTTGGAGATCATCTAGTCCAACTTCTTCAATGTCCAGATAAGGACACTGAGACCCAGAGAGTGGGGTGATATACCCAAGATAATATGAAGAGAAAGGAGTGAATGGGGAAAAAACATTTAAGTGATTATTATTTGCCAAGCACTATGTGAAGCTCTGAGGACACAAATTCAGAAGCAAGACAGTCCCTACCTCAGGGAGCTTATATTAATGGGGGAGACAACATATAAAGAGAAATAGTAGCCAGGGATGGGCATTTTGGTTTGGGAGTTGGATGATATTCCCTTTTCAGAAGCACTGGCAGTATTGATTTGTGGTTCCAGAGCTGAAAGAGTGGGAGCAAAGATGGGATAGAAAGGTCTATAACACACTCACAGGGTAAAAGTTGGGACCTCAGGAGTCACCTCATTCAGCTGAATCTCCAGAGGCCTCTCCACTATCACATTCCTGATAAGTGGTTGTCCAGCCTCTGCTCAAAGACCTCCAAAGAGGGGGGGACCCATCAAGGGCCCAAGACAAGTCACTCCACTTTTAGACAACTCTTATTTGAGAAGAAGCTTTTTCCTGATATCAGGTCTAAATTTTTCTTTGCAATTTTTACCATTGCTCCTGGTTCTACCCTTGCAGCCAAGCAGAACAATCTAGTAAACAATAAATATATAACAAACATATATGTTTAAAGAGTCTATATGGTGGAGAGGGAGGGGAAGATGAAGGGAGAAGGTTTGAAAATAACCCTTAGTTTTGTTCTCCATAAACTTGGGCTGAATTGCAATTTCTGCTCCCCCAAAAAGAGCAACAAAAATTTTTTTACCATGATTTGAAAAAGGGTACAATGAAGTTTTCTCTGTTAACAAATGTTTTTTGTTGATTGATCAGAGTAGACAAAAGATAAAGTAGCCTGGAAAGAATGGATACAGTAGACGATTAGCTGAGTTCCACCAGGAAACTATCCAGTGTGTTGTTGAACCCACTCTGGATGATTTACTTTCATTCTATAGTCCTTAGGGCATACTTAGGGATCCTCTGCTGGGATCTTGTTGGCCCTACAAATATGGCTGGGGGAGCGAGGAAGGGCTCTCAGATCTGGATAGAGAAGGCATCAATCACAGGATATCCTTTAAACCCTCTCCTTCCTATAGTAAAATAGTTGAGAAAAACAACCATGAGTAGAGATGTGAGTCTCAGTATTATAAAAGCCAAAGCAAGCTTGAAATTTTGACATATAATGAATGCTCTTTGCTAACCCCAAACTAGATTAACCTGCTAGGAGGTAGAGTACATAGCATATTCTAGTAAGAAACAGCAGTGGAACAAGAGGCAGGGTTCTACTGTCTCCTCTTCTATAAAATGCAGTTAATAATCTGTCTACTTTGGGGGCAGCTGGGTGGCACAATGTCAGTTTAGGAGTCAAAAACACATTATTCTGAGTTCAGATCCAGTCTCAGTTACTTAAGTCACTTGATCCTGTTTGCCTCAGTTTCCTCATCTGTAAAATGAGTTGAGAAGGAAATGGTAAACCACTAAAGTATTTCTTCTATGAAAACCCCAAATGGGGGGGGGGTCATGAAAAATTGTACATAATTAAAATTGACTGAATTGTCCACTACACTAGGACATCAGCAAGATAGCATAACAAGAAAATATAAGAAGACACTTTGTAATCCAGATCACTTATATCCCAAAGAAATCAAAGAAAGACCAAAAAGGATCTTTTATAGGCAAAAATACAAAATAAATTAAAATAGCAGGTCTTTTCATGGGTAGTCAAATATTAGAAAATAAGAGGGGCGGCTAGGTGGTGCAGTGGATAGAGCACAGGCCCTGGAGTCAGGAGTACCTGAGTTCAAATCTGGCCTCAAACACTTAATAATTACCTAGCTGTGTGACCTTGGGCAAGTCACTTAATCCTATCTGCCTTGCAAAAACCTAAAAAACAACAATAATACTAAAAACATTTAAAGAGCACTTTAAGGATTGCAAAGTGATAGTGCTTTATGATTTATAGATATGGTTATCTATCTATTACACCATGCTGATTCTCCATTAGTAGAAGGGAAGCAGGTAAAATAGGCACTAGGAGGTTAGTTTAGGGAGAAAGAATTTTAATCTGCTCATACCTAAGAAATAAAGAAAAGGAGCCTCATAGTAGAATGATAAATGTTGGTCAGCATTCGCAGGTTGTGGAAGCTGAGTGGCACTGGGAGCTCGTAGAGAGTCATATCTAAAATCTGCCCCACAGTCATCCACACCAGGTCCGGGCAAACCTAGAGATTGGGTATCAAGGCTCAGCTGTTTCCATGACAGCAAACATGGTCTGCTGGGGGCGTGGTCGGTCAAGAGGCTCTTACGGCAGGCTCATGCTGCCCTCTGGTGGCCACCAGGGGTCTGCTTGACATGAGACCAGGGGAAGCTGATGGAGGTGATTTCATTTGCACCCCCTTCTCATTCCTGTGGAGTAGGTAAGCCTCCTTCCCCAGCTCAGAGGGTGGCATCTCTGCTGCCCCTAGGGTCTGGCAGGGTTCTCCTTATCCCTCCCTCCATCAGTCCCCACCCTTTCTCAGCCACATAATTTGGATGGAATTGTGGGGTGACTATTTCTATTAAAAGACACCTTATTCTGGCAGCCGTGGGAAGATAATTCCCTCTGGCAGCTCCTTCCCTAACTCCCCAAAACAAGTACCCTATACCACCGCCCTCCCATGTTCCTAATCATCTTCCTATTTAATTCCCTCTTCCTTTGCCACTGTCCAGTAATAAAAACTCTTACTATATCATGCCTCATCTTTTGCAGTTGTGTCCTTACACCTTCAGTCTCTTACTTCTTTTCACCAACACTTTAATGAGATTTTGTGGTTATTGATTGCCTGGTGAGTAAAGTTTAAACTACACCCCTTATGGTTTTTCACAACTTGCACCACCTTACCCCATATTGCTATCTTGTTTCCACTACTTTGTTAACTGTGCCCAAGGTCTTTTTACCTTATTTTGCAAGTGAATTCATCTGTCAACTCCTAATTCAAAATGCCATCTTCTCCACAAAGCCTCACTGGCTATCCAAATTTAAATACTCATATATATATATATATATATATATGGCTGGGAAACAGGCCCATAGGAAGCTTAAGTAATTTAATTATATTTCACATTTATAGAATGCCTTATTTCATTTTTTCCCCTCACAATTCTTTGAGGTGAAATGATGAGCCCCCATTTTACGAGGAGGAAACCATTGCCTCCATTTTAAGCAATTTATCCAGGATTCATATAATTAGCAAGTGTCAGAAGCAGGATTCAAATCCAGATTTTCCAGACTCCAAGTTTAACATATTCATTATGCCATCCTACATCTCAAGACTGTTCAGTTCATACTGCTGGTATGGAGGACCAGGATTTCTATCCATGTCCCATCTTTCCACAGCATTACATTGCTTTCTCTGATCTCATGTACCTATGTATCATTCATCAGTTATTCAGAGATAGCCTATCCGCTTATTAAGCCTGCTAAAGGCAGGAATCACAAGTCAGTGTATCTTTCCCAGCATCCAGTACAATCTTTTGTATATTGTATTAATGCTGTATAAATATCCTGCTGGGAGCAGTAACCACTTGCATTGTGGCTGAGCAATCTCTTTGGTGTCAACCCTCTCCCCACTTACCCTTTTCCTAGAGCCACATTCCAACCCCTTAGGACTGCTTTCTGCTCATCCGAGAGCTAAGGTTCATGTAGGGGATCATTAATTTAATAGGCATTTATTGTGACAAGTGCTGGGAATACAAAAACAAAGGAAGTTTCTATCCTCGAGGAGCCTGCATTTTAGGTGAGGGGTGGGGAGAAAAACAACTTCAGTGTAGGAAAACATGTATACAAAATAAATTTCTGGTGTGGAGGAGGGTGTAAAACTGTAAGGGGCAAGTAGGGATTTGATTAGGCAGCTTTCTACAGTCAGTATCAGAGTTGAGCCTTTAAAGAGTCTAGGGATTTGTGGGGGGGGGGGGGGACAGGGAAGTAAGATTGGGGGATAATTGTAAAACTCAAAATAAATAAAATCTTTAATTGGAAAAAAAAGGTCTAAGGATTCGATGGGGTATGGTGAAAATGAGGGTACACTGCAGATGAAACTCTTCTTAGAAGGCCCTGAGATGGAGGAGAGCCGTTTGGCAGGAATACATTATGGGAAGGAGGCAATAAATCTGTAAAGATAGGCTGGAACTGGATAGTGTTCTTTTATCCTACCAACAGAAGTCACAGAAGCTACCTTCCTGAGGTAATAGAGCTGCACTGTAGCACATCAACTGGGAGCTGTGGAGTATGGCTTGGAGAAGGGGAAGAGGCCAGTGAGGCGGCTGCTAAAGGAGGGGATCTTACCAGGAGCAATGAAGATGTGAACAGAGAAAGGATTTCAGAG
This sequence comes from Macrotis lagotis, assembly GCF_037893015.1. Lineage (NCBI taxonomy): Eukaryota > Metazoa > Chordata > Mammalia > Peramelemorphia > Peramelidae > Macrotis > Macrotis lagotis. The sequence goes on along the minus strand of NC_133658.1, from coordinate 358,000,246 downwards.
ATATTGTGGGGGCAGTGGATTGGCTATTGGGGGGGGGAACAATAACCAAATCAAAGATTCTGTGGTTATGAACCTGGGTACACCTAAAAGGGATGGCAGAACTAGGGAAATGAAAAAGATGTCAAGAGAGTGGTAATGAATTCTGTTCCAGATACCTACAGATCATTTGATATCTAGGAGATCAATGATGATATAGGGTTGGACTTCAGGACACTATGGGTGGAAAAACTGATCTGGAAAATATCTGCATAGAACTAAGTGAACTCACAGAAAATGACGTTATCAAGCAGCCCCCCGAGCCCACCTCTCATCTAAAATGGAGTTTAATACTTGCAGTACTTCAGTCACTGGCTGGTTGTTAGAAGAATGTGTTCCAACTCCAGGCCTGCCTGGGATACTAGCTGACATTCACTTGTTGAGACACCTCTTGGGAGGTGGAGATAGAAACCTACTCCATCTCCCCCAACCTTGGCACATTCACAAACTTTTCTCCACCCAGCCATTGCCATTCCAAATGAAGATTAAGTCCTAAAAGACTGGCATGCTCTCTGGGTAGACATTTGCAGTTAACCGCCTAGGCTCCCTCTGCCCATACACCCACGTTAGCTCTGTGTATCAGGACTTCATTTGCTGTGATAAATGATGCAGCCATTACAGCATCTCCTAGGAGGCTTATTGCCCCTGGGTAACATCCTCTTCAAGATCTAATTATCCCTAGCCTTTTGAAAATGCTGCAAGTGTTCTTTGACTAAAACCCATCCTACCCCATCACTGGATGACAGACTGACCTTAGGTATATCATAGGATAAAAGAATTAAGGGTTGAAAGGATCTTAGAGATCTAGTCAAGCTCATTTTGCAGATGAGCAAATTAAGCCTCAGAGGGAGGTAGGGGACTTGCCCAAAGTCACATAGGCACTCTCAGAGGGGATTGGAACTTCTGACTAGTGCTGTAGGACCAAGCTGCTCTATTTCTTCAACCATAAAATGGGGATAAATGCCTACCTTAATCAAGAGATAGGTGTGATCTCACTCAATCCTTCCAAACATGTATTGTCAAGACTCAAGTTCTTACATAATTCCAGAATAAATGTTATACTTCTTAGTGTTGTAGCCATAGTATGTCGATTGGCATGATCCTGTGCTTTACAGACAGTATAGACCTTAGTCAAGTTATCTCCCAGATCCTCAACTTCCTCATCTACAAATTCGTGAAAAGTCAATTCTTACAATTCCTTCTAGTTCTAAAACCACAATTTTTAAGTCTGCTAGTCCCCCAACTTGGATCTGACACTAACCAAGCCCTCTTGACAGTGAAAATATGGAAATTCTGAACTGGTAGACTTGAACTCTGGTCTCAACTGTGCCACCAACTTTATGTGACTTTAGGCTAGTCCTTTTCCCTAAGCTTCAGATTTCTTATCTTTAAGGACCATTCTCCAGCTCTTAAATTCTAGGATGAACCTGTTGCTACAAGATTAACAACATTCATGTTCATCACAGACATCAATGAAGCTGAAAGGTCAAACATGGAAATCGTAATCTGGAAAGGACCTTGGCCTAAACCCCCTCACTCCCATCCCACCTGCCATCCCATCTCCTTATTTTAAGAAATGTCTCTCCGGGTCCAAATATATATGATAGAACATAGGTAAGCCTTAATTACATTAATTTTCAGTTCATTTTTATTGTTCAGAATAGATGAAAATCAGCAGTGATTTTGCTTTTTTTATTTTAACAACCCAATACATTTGGGTGATTTGCACTCAACTGAACTCTTAATGAGTCAGTTGTGGTCCAAGGCAAGATTCACACTTCAGTCAAGACTACTGCTCCTGAAACAGTCTTCTGACCTACCCCGACAATGGGGAAGGCAGCTAGAGACCTTTTTCAGACTTCTTGACCCTTTTAGAAATACAGGGAAGTATACTAAACAAAACAAGACCAAAAATTCCCCCCAAAACTCAAACAACACAGTCCTAGGTGTTACACAAGAGGCACTGATCCTGGCTTTATTCACTCAAAGTTACATCCAACATTTGTTACAGTTCTTTCTTCAAATTCCAAAATGCTTTTTAGAATCTCAAATCTGGATTCAAATTGTTGCTTTCAAATTGTAATCAAGAATTCAAATAAAAAAATGACTTGCCAATAAAACTGGAAACTGTTAGTGCAGGTACAAAAAAAGTAAAATCCAAATAGAAATTTGAGTTCAAAAATAATTTTAGTCAGCAATTGTCACCTTGGGTTATCTTACCTTGGGTCTAGACACCATGGTTATGTCAATAACAAATCATCCACCCATTAACTCTTAATCAAGTTTGCTTTGCTCTTGACTTGTACTTTAAAATTAAGGGTCACAGTGATTTAAAATTAACATAGCTAAGTCATTTGGATGCCAACACAGCCTCATATAGAATATGTGCTCAGTATCTTTCTTAGGTGGGTTTCTAAGACTCCAGGTCCTACCAAAGTAGAGAAAGTTGGGAGTGTGCCCTTTTTCTAAATTAGCTTGTGTCACACTGATATTAATGTTACTAGTGAGAACAGATACACATAGGCTATATTTCAACTGTTCCTCTTGGTTCCTAGAGGTAGAACAATCACTTTATAATCAAATCCACTCAAGGTGTCATGGCACATTCATTTTCTACTGCTAGAAACCTGGAATACTAGTTATTGGCTTGCTGGTCTCTCTCCTTTGATGGGCAGTCTGCTCTCCAAGTATCCAAAACCAATTGTTTGAGACACAGACTACAAGCTGGGGGGGTGGGGTGGGTGGGTTTAAATGCTTTCTCTTAACACTGCCATTCAGACACTGTTCACATACCATCACTTTCACATTGATCTAGTGTCCCAGGGATGCCACATTGAGTTTTAGAGTTAAAGTAGTTTAGCAAAAAAGTTCAATATTGCGAAGACATCCCCGAGTTGCACAGAAGAGAGAACTCTTGAGCAGTCAGGGTAGTAACCAGCTTATTCTTCCATTTTTCACATAATCAGTTAAGAGGACACATGCATGAGGTGGAAGTGAGGTAGAAAGTAAACAATTCTCACATCTTAAAAGATAGTTCAAATCAGTATGATTATCCCACAAAAATGGGGAATGTTCTGCTAAGTAAATAGCTCCTCCTGGATTTCATACTACTCCCATCCCTTTAATGTACTTCTTTGCCCATGTGAATCAGTGCTTCTCTTACTACGTTTCTCATGAGGAGCTGAGGAGCTGCATCTGTCTAAGTATATTATGTCAAAGCTCCAGTCCTCAACACTAGGAATGTACAGAAATTTAGTCAGAGTCTGCACATGGTCACAGTAAAATTGTTTTCATTGCATTTGTCAGTTACGGTTGTTTTTTGTTTACATATATATATATATTTATAAAAAGGAAACTGAAGGACAAGCCAGCATGAAAGAGTCGCTGTTAGAATAACTTTAATTTATCTTGCATTTTACAGAAGTCTAGGAACGGTTTTTAAAAAGCACCTCCTCCTTTCCCCATCATGTATCTCTGACAGTTGTTAAAATATTCAATGAGCATGTGAACAGCTTGAGGATCTGTATCTTGCAAGGATTTCACAGGCCAACCAACCCAATGCCAATTGAGAACTTGGCAGTTTTTATATCTTGCTTTTAATACAATGGTAAATCCACTCTGATTGTAAACCTGTTCAGCCACATCTCCAAACATTTTGCAAAATCCAGCTTCGATTAGCAAATTAGTTAGCTTTGGCACGGAGCTGTGCTCTCTTGCCTGTGACGGCCTGGAACCCAGTTTTGATGCTGGCGACGGAGCAGCGAGAATGGCAGGTCTCACACTGTAAGAAATAGAGTCGTGTATCCTTCTGCAGGATTGTATCTGGTGACCGACATGTATGGCAGGTGACATACTCCTCTGTGGAAAAGCAACAGTGTCAATACAGTACTGCTCATAAAAACATAAGCAAAATGACTTGTGCTTTAAGTCAAGTATGCAAGCATACTCGGGTAATTTATAAACTACTACTATACAGCCACAAAACAGCCAAGACTGTGGTCAAGCACCAGAAAACAAAATCTGTCTCTTCTCAAGTTCTGATCATTTGGGCATCAAAAAAAGTTGTTGAAAACAAGTCAGACCTGTCCAAAAGGTTTAATGGCCATGACCCCCAGAGATAACTTCTCCAGATGCCAATTACCATCTGTAAAGAGTTCATACTGTTTCTGGCCAAGTGGAGCAACTATCATTTGACACTTTATTTAATCTGGTAGAAATGACAAAGAAGAAGTCACTATATACTTTATTATTTAAGTGGATTTTTAGGAAGACAGTTAAATCAGTCAAGTCACATTACAATAATGGAAAGCTTATTTTGGTCCCAGGAACCAAGAGTAGCTTTTGATTATTATTAAAGATAATAATAATCAGGTCTGCATTCTTTCCAGTATAGACATATGCTACTGTAAGGCCATAGGAGTGACAATCCATTAAATACCTGTTTCCCATGGTCCCAAATCTTAGCTCCATTCTAGCACTATGTCTTATGAGATAAAGTACAAAAATCAAACTCTACTTACTGATATATCTTCTCAAAACATTTTCTATCTGTTTCTGTTGGAATCTTCCTTTGATTACAAGTTGGTTATTACCATCTATGGAACCACTATTAAGGAAAATAAAAAATTCATTAGGGAAAACAAGATAGAGACAACTGAATCACTAACATAGTATATCTGAGAGTTAAATGAACATATGGTTTCATTCATGCTAGGAGGGAAGCAATTCTGATTGAAAAGAGAGACCATCTAGACCAGAAGACCAAGGTTTAGGACCAGCATTACCACTTCCTGTGACCTCAGGCAATTTCTTAACATTGCCATTCAGACACTGTTCACACACCATCACTTTCACATTGCTCTAGTGTCCCTGGGATGCTGAGTTCTAGTCTCCTAATTTCCTCGTTAGGAAAATCAAGTTGGTAAAACTTGCATTGACTACTTCAGAGGTAAGTGCAGGAAAGAAATGAGAATGTTGGAAATTCTAAAGTAAGTCCATCTCATTTCAACCAGATAAGATTTTTTGGTAACTGGTAACTTTACTGGTATCAAATTTAAAACAACCTTTGGGAATAGCAGCATTTCATTAAGAGAATGAAAGGAGGGCTTCTATTGCATTAAGATGATCCTCCCTGGAGATTCACTGGCTGGGCATGAAGAAGACTGCATAGGAAGAGTAGACAAGCTGCAGGTTACATTTACTCTTAGTAGTCACATCAACTATCCATTAAGTTATCATACCCTCATTATCCACAAACATTTATTAGGTTTTAATGTTTGTGAAGGATAATGCTAAGCATTCCAGAAAGCACAAAGATGCCTAACACTAGTCACAAGGGGTTCTACAGCAGCTGAAATAGCCTTTTTCACTGTCATCCTTCCAATGAATCATTTCCTTGTAAAGTTTAATGGTGGTCTCATTCTGATGGCCATTCCCCATACTTTATAGAAGTAAGGGACTATGGGTGTGGAAGACTGCACAGAATAAGCTTTGACAGTTAGATGGCACAGTGTATAGAGCACTGGTCCTGGAGTCAGGGGAACCTGAGTTCAAATTTGACTCAAATACTTAATGACTGCCTAACTGTGTGATCTTGGGCAAGCCATTCTTAACTTCATTGCCTTAAAATAAAACTTTTAAAAAAGCTTTAAAAAAAATAAGTTTTCTTTGTATTGGTTAGTTTTGATGAATTCCCCTCCCACTTCTTGATGTTTTTGTTAAAAGGAAATGTGGGTGATATTAAAAATAGAAAATAGAATAGAAAATATTTAAAAATTCTACAGAAGCTCCTTCAAGGATAACTTCTATGTAAGTTTGCTATTCTATCTACCCCCCCCCACTTCAAAGGCTAAGACTGACTGCTTTTCTTGGATGTTTTTGCCTGTTCAAATCCTGCTTACAATGATCCTCAAGAGAACAGAAACAAGGGGTGGCTAGGTGGCACAGTGGATAGAGCACTGGCCTTGGAGTCAGGAGTACCTGAGTTCAAATCCAGCCTCAGACACTTAATAATTACCTAGCTGTGTGGCCTTGGGCAAGTCACAACCCCATTGCCCTGAAAAATCTAAAAAACAAACAAAAAAAAGAGAACAGAAACCTTGCTAGCACCAAATGATGAAATGATGCAAAGCTGAATCTGTACTTATAATAAAACTTATTTTTTTTTGTCAGCAGATGCTTCAATATGACTAAACATTTTAGCCCTGCTTTTCTCAGATGGATTAAGCCATGTCTAACTTTTCAAGTAGAAATTTAAAAGCAGCTGAAGAGTTTAAGAGGAAGAAGTAAGCTATATCTAACTATCTGACCAGAAGGGACAACCCAAATGTAATTAATTTCTAATGCTATGCACTTGGGACTCCACATCAAGATCATTTAAAACTTTTTTTAAAAGGGGCTCTCTTCAAATGATGCATTTTTTTCACATTGGTTAGATTTGCATTTAATAGCCATACTGTTCATAACATTTCACAAATCTCAGATAATTCACCAGTGTTTTAAGTTTTTAAAGTCAAATGAAGTTCTAAATAAACTTTTTAAATCATCCATAAATATGAACTAATAAAACAAAAATGTTCATTTACCTTGTACCCAATTCAGCCAATAAAAATGCCAGGAGATGTTTGGGTTGACGATGTAATCTAAAAAAGAAAATACTCTATTCAACATTTACATTCGAAAAAAATTACAACTTATCCATACTTATCTACCCCAAATATTCTGTCTATAAAAAATACAAATACTATATATTTTTAAATATTCTGTGGTCTTATTAATTAGACCCCAATTGTTATTAGGAAGTAACATTTGCAACTAGTCTAATTTAAAAGTCAAACTTATTAGAAATATTAATGGAGTCAGTTGGTGATCATAGGTAAAGTCACAAGAGAAACTATATCTAGATATAAGAACTCAGCTAGGGATGGGGAACCAGGGAGAAACCAGAGCAACAAAAATACTAACATTTGTTGACTACTGAGCAAAATGGAGAAAAGTCTAAAAAAAGTTCAATATTCATAAAGTAGTAATTAGGCCTAGTTGACAAAAGTTAACTTTCTAAGTTTAAGTAATCTTTTTTTAACTTCCATGACAGAAAAAGCACCAGGTTTATGGAAAAGAGACCATCTGTAAGACAACATCTACCTTTCCAACTCTACCATTATAGTTTATATCAGAAATTTCTTCAGAAAAAACATTTTCAATCCTATTTAAGCTATCACAAATTCAAGAGTATAAGTGAAAGGACTGTTTGTACGTACAGTTTACAGATATCTGTGAAGTTGACAAAAGAAGTTTTCTTGGTTCCTACTCTAACGACCTGTGGAGGCTTCATGACAAATTTTCTTTTTTCTCCAGCAACCATATCTGGATTCTTTTCCCGCATTATGTTGAATACTCGATTCAGCAACTATAAAGACAACAGGCAATTAGTGTACACATTTAATAAAAGTTAAATTTATATTCTTTAGTCCCAGTGACCAGAGGTGACATTTAACAGCTTCCCATGTACAGAATATTGAGTACTGAATGCTACAAGATTCATTTGGGAGTATAAAAGTCACCAAAATCTCCATTTAACTTTACTAAGAGTTTTTCAGTTTTAAATGTGAATATATATATATACATGCCCTTAGGTGCTAACAAGGAATGAAAACTCTCCATTAATTCAGCTATTTCAAGAAATTTCTAACAGACTAAGAATGATAGAGCTTGAAAATAAAATTCTTATCTGTCAGACACCTAACTACTCACCTGCCCCATCTCTCTAATTAGAATAACTCAGAAGACAAAATAAATCCCAGTGGGAACTAGTCTTCAAGTCCTCCTAACAAACTCCCAATGTAGACATGCCAATAAGAATCTGACTTAATGTGGTATAGTCATTTTTCTGAAGCACTAGTAATGAAAAAATGTTGGGATTCTGAAGTTCATAATGCACTCAAAGAGGTACAAGTATTGGCAATGGAAAGGCTGAACATGGCTGCCTAATGAAGCAGCATTTGGGTATTTTGTTTTTATAGCTAAGTAACAGATTTTCAGGCATTTTTTCACAGAAAGGAATATTTTACCTCATCGTAAGTATAATCTCTTTCTGAGCCTGCCCATGCAGGGCCAGTCTGATTGCTGAAGGAGATTCCATCATCCTTTTTGCTATCTTCATCTTCTAAAGCTTGAGATAAAAAAAAATAATAATTCCTAAGGAAATTAAAGACTCTTAATACTAATTTTTTCCCCACTGTAATTTCATTCACATATTAAGGCAGCTTAAAATAACTACTACATACCTTTTTTAAAAACATAAACTGAAATATAACTTCTGTTTACATAGTGCTGAGGTTGAGCACTCCACATACATCAATATATCCAATCCTCAGAACAATCCTTAAGGTAAATGTCAATGCAGAGATACCTTATATAGTAATGATTAATCAATGTCCATGATACACTAAAATCAAATTCCATTCTATGTTACTTAGTCCATTTGCAACAAAGTGCTTCCTTAACAAACTGTACCCTGCCTTTGAAATGCTGTTCCAACTAATTCCAAGTTTTCCTAAAAGCAGTTATAGATTACATGACTGTGTCCCAAGATGATAACTGTGAAACTTAAGGCTCAAAGAGGTCAAGTCCCTCACTTGAGTTCACACATAGTTATTGTGGACTGAGGGGATTGAGGACACAAAATTCATGCTAGGCCAGATGTGAGGGAATTGAGATACCTGTCAAGAGGGTAAGGGCAATAGATGAAATACCAATTTTATACTATTAAATATTCCCCAGACCAGGAGCAAATGGTCAGAAGGGGACAAAGTCAGAAAGGAGTATCACAGAACATCTGAAAAATGGCAAAGAGGCAGATAAAGAATTATTTCTGTGAGCAAAATCAAATGCATAAAGTTTTGGATATAAAACGTTTTCACAAAGAACTTGAAAATATCAGAAACAGTGTAGGTAAACATGACATAGAGATATTCCTTTCCAAATACAACAGATAAACCTGATGTTGACTAGAAATTAGTCTCTAGGCTCTATTTTATTGCCCTTTGTTCATTCAACTATTTTGTGATACAGCCAATTCTCACTTTACCCTATGTGGACCATTCTGCAGATCTATCTATCCTCTCCCTTCTGGGCTCAGGTCAGTCAGTTCAGGGTCCTATACCCTATCCACATGGGAATTAGAATACTACAAATATATGTAAAGTGAGACCTGTCTATACTAAAAAGTGCTTCACATTAGTTTTCTTTATGAAAAATTAATCTTTTTTAAATTTCTTATGTATCTATATGGTAAATTTGAGAATGTTTTCCTTTCATTCTTAAGGCACAGTAAAATTGGCTGAAAGAAATGGAGCATGGAGGCTCAAAGAGGTTGAGGATCCTTGCATTATACTATGCTGCTTCAGGGTGGCTAGGTGGTGCAGTGGATAGAGTACTGGCCCTGGAGTCAGGAGTACCTGAGTTCAAATCCAGCCTCAGACACTTTTAGTAATTACCTAGCTGTGTGGCCTTGAGTAAGCCACTTAACCCCATTGCCTTGCAAAAACCTAAAACAAACAAAAAAAAGCAAGAAATCAAAATATACTATACTGCTTCTTTATAACAGCCAAAGTAAAACAAATACTTCCATGCTTTCTCATATGTAAATATACTTCAGAGGATCAGATCATATCAAATGCATATGTAAACACGTCCACAAAATATACGTAAACTCTCAGAAAAAGACAAAAAAAATGAAGTTATCAATTGGGGAATGGCTTAGCATACTGTGGTATATGTATATCATGGAACACTATTGTTCTATTAGAAACCAGAAGGGATGGGAATTCAGGGAAGCCTGGAGGGATATGTACGAACTGATGCTGAGTAAGATGAACAGAACCAGAAAAACACTGTACACCCTAACAGCAACATGGGGGCAATGATCAACCTTGATAGACTAGCTCATTCCAAAAGTGCAACAATCAGGGACAATTTTGGGCTGTCTGCAATCTGTATCCAGATAAAAAACTGTGGAGGTTTGAACAAAGTTCAAGGAATATTCCCTTTAATTTAGGGGGGAAAAAAACCCCTGATATCTTATTGTTTGATCTTGTTATCTTATACTTTTTATTTCTTCCTTAAGGATATGATCTCTCTCTCTTCACATTCAATTTGGATCAATGTACAACATGGAAACAATGTAAAGACTGGCAAATTAAATTGCCTTCTGGGGGCGGGGGTGGGAAGTAAGAGTGGGGGAAAAATTGTAAAACTCAAAATAAATAAAATCTTTAATTAAAAAAATAAAAACATTCTCAGGGATTTAGACATTCTAAAAAAAAAACAAAGTGACAGTAATGATAAATGATTTGGTAAAAATTGTTGTGACTATAATGTCTAGTCAAAACATGGAGCTTTTCTAACCACCATTGACTTTAAAGCAATAAAAAGCAATCTAAAAAAAAAAAAAAAAAAAAAAAAGAAATGAAGTTAATACCTTATTCAACTTCACATAAAAATATAAAAATAAATCCTGAAGTACTTCACCTATGGAATATTGGTCACTTAAGAAATGAGCAACCTAGCATTTAAAATATACACCAGATTATAATAGAATGTGATATGTGGTATGAAAAGAAAATTCTAATAGAAACGTTAGGACAAAGTTTAACTGATTTTTTTCATTGTTTGGCCAAGGCCTTCATCAACAATGCAAAGTAATAGTGGTATTAAGTTTGTAGAAAAGCATTCAAATTGTTTGAGTGCTTGAGAAGTAATATTATAATTGACCCTACCATTCAGACATAACTAGTAACACCCAAATCTCACTTTAGAGAAAACCAGCAATTTATTCCCCCACCATACCACTTCAAATTGCTCTTTTCTTCCTGTTCCTTTGCTTTCCTGTAACCACCTTGGGATAGAGGGGCTAATGAACAGAGAACTGCTTTAAAAGGGATCGACAGATAGGGGTTAATAGTCTAAATAACTCTACCTTCATCTTTTTCCAGAATTTCATCCTCATCTGGGAACTTGACATTTTTCTTTTTCTTCTTTTTATTGCCAAGCATTATATCAAGGTCATCTTCTGGTTCTGCTGGTTCTTGTACATCACTTTCAATCTTTAGGTCCTAAAAAATTCCAATACACACACATACACATATATATATAAAATTTGTAAATATCTATCTATCTATCTATATCTATCTCTATATCAAGGTCATTTACAATGTTTAGTGAGACTATACTAAAAGAGTATATAACTAGATCGTCGTCTATCTGGCTTGCATGATTTGAGGGAAAAAGAAAATTTCAATATAAAGATAATTATTAATTACCTCTTCCCAGTTTAACAGTGAGTGTTGGTCCAGTTAAAATATCACCTCCTTCCACAAAGTCTTCTCCCCAAATTGTCCAGCTAGAAGTAATTTTTTCCTTCTCAAAATTCCTATGCAATTTGTTTGTACTTTAAAATTTTACTTTGCATTAGATATTTATATATTTCTTATCCTCCTACTATAAAGGATAGGTAAGCTAGCAATCTTGACTCATTCAGGAATCCTCCACAGAACCTACTGAGATAAAGTACATACTCATATTTGTTGAAGGCATGAATTTTAGAAAGTGGACCATAGTTATAAATCAAAAAACCCTTATTAAAATGCCTACGTCCAGTGGCAAAATCATGACTATTGGAACACAAATTAAATTTTCAGTTTAGGGTCACTTTGCTTCATTCCTCTTTCCATGTTCAGTTTTTCTAAATCTTATACTGGAGAGATATAATTTTATATTGGATAGCTTTTCTTATTCCTCCCCCCATCCCCTTTAAAAAAAATTCTGTTAGAAGAGATGCATCTCTGGGAGGAGGTAGGGGAAGGATAAAAGGGGAATATGCAGGTGATGTATAAACAAGATATTGATTGATATCAGTTCAAGACCTATATTTATAAGCTATGATATAAAGGTAGGAAACTGAGTAGAAAGTTATGATAAAAGAAAAACAGGGCAATTAAAGAGAAATAAATTAAAGTCAGGAAAATCAGAGGTAGTTTATTCTTTTAATGTCTTTTGGAAACATGAAAATATAACTCAAAGTTTTCTTCCCACAAAAAGAAAAGTTTGAAACTGAGTAAATAGTTATATTACTTATAAAAGTAATTACTTACATTCCTTATAAGGTCATGACTTGATAAAGTCGTGAAACCCTAACTCTAGATCTGAAAATCATGAAATACTGATGGGACACAGAGATCTAATCACAACTTCTGCTCACCAGTTTTCCTGGATCACTTTCCAGTCTAGCTCCCTGTTCCTACCAATCCCAGAAGCCTAAGACTAATAAAGCACTTGTAGTAGCCTTGGCAACTTTAATTTCAGAGGTGTATTATCTGCAAAGATAAAAATGTCAGTGAAAAAGTAAATATATATTAATAATTGAACATGACTTGAAACTACTTAATATGGAGCAGCTAAGTGACAGGCTGGACAGAGCACTAGCTCGGGGGGTCAGGAGGACCTCCAAGGATCCAGCCTCACATACCTCCTAGCTGTGTGACCCTGGGCAAGTCATTTAATCCCAATTGCCTTCCCCATTCCCCATCCCCCCCCCCCAAAAAAAGAAAGAAAAGAAACTGTTTAAAACTACACACCACTCTCAGGATCAAGTTTGGTCATCCCTGATTTATCTGTTCATGGCACTGGCTAAATACCATAAACACTCTGAGATAAGAACCTGATCTTTAAAGAAGTTACTGCTCATTAATAATAGATTTAACAACAGCAGTGTGACCTTTTATTCCTATACTAGTTTTAAGACCAGAAGACTTTGATTCATTTATCCTACTTATTGAAGATATTAGCTTCTAAATTATAGCCCAAGTGGAGGGAAGGCATAGATCAGAGGAAAGGAGAAAAGATAGAGGAGGGTTGGTAGTAGTAAAAAGAATCATTTGCAAGATTTTGGAACTTCTGATTAACCTTCCCACAAATCAGTCTAAATGTCTCCATAAAAAGTCTTCAATTGTCTAAAAAATTCAGCTCAAGAGAAAATATAATCCTTACTCTTTATTGGGGGGGGGAAGAAAGCCACACCAAGATACCTAGAGTCTCAATATAAATTAACTCAGAAACTCAAATTCATATTTAGGTCAGTGATGTGTGGTAGAAGAAATAGCCTAAGGCTATACACTTTAGACTAGTTTCTACTTAAGAGATAATGAAACCAGCCTCAAGACTGCTGACTCAGCAGAATTAAATTTGGTCATTTATACAACTTCCTGGTGGCCTAAGTACAAAAAGCTAGTATATGGATGGCTTAAGCAGCAGCTCTCCTTAGTCTGACAGAGAAGCATGGCCAATACAAAATATGTCTAAATGAATCAATATTTTATGAGTATCCTTTCCCTGCTATAACTAAATAACCGATTTTTGTTATTAACAGTCTACAAATGTCTCATTTTGAACCAGTCTTATAACTATCTACAACACTGTGACACTTGTAACACCTTCTTATACTAGTCTACCATGTAAAAAAAATTACCAAACATTTACCCTCAACTGAAACAGCTTAGTTTAAAAGTGGATGACAGCAGATACAGAGGAAACTAGAATTTTACTCATTGTCTTAAGCCTTTGAAGATTATTGTTTTCAGATGTTATGCAGGAAGTTTAAATTATCACACCCATTTATTCAACAAATACTTATATTATCACGATATGCCATAGCTTTCTTACTGTAAATAAAATTCTCTCTAAATTACCAAAATAAGGATAAAGCAGCAGTTTCTAAATTTAGTAAATAATAAATAACATGAATACAGGCAAGAGATATGCCATACCTAAATCTCTGTAAGAGAAGTCCCCTTTTGGAATATACAAAAGTCAACAGATTTTTTTTTTGAGGGGGGGGTGATGATACAAAGCAAGTATCAGATGAAAACTATTTACAAAGAAGAAACTGGAAGGGATTGTAAAATGAACCGTATATGGTGTCCAAAATCTGATTGTATTTCAAGGCTTTATGAGCCTGTTTAAGTTCTTTAATTGAGCTCTTTCTAAAGGGGGAAAGGAATTATAAAATGACAGTTTATGGTAGTTAAGTATCAACTTATAGTTGTTTTGTGGCTGACAAGTTAATTCAGACAGTTCACAAACCTTGATAAATCTAAGGTATTTACAAATCAACCAAAGGCTTTTAAATTTATCTTTAAGTAGGCGAATGGACCTGAGCTAGACCATTTTAGTTTGTTAACCCAAACACAAAACACCCCAAAATCAATCCTCACCAAAATTCTGCCGTCTGTGACAAGATTACCCAAAATTTCTTCAATATGTGAGAATTACATGAAATTATATTAAGAATATTTATCATCATAGCTATTCAAATATAGATGTCTTACCTGAAACAGATATTATACAGAAATACCTTAGTAAAAGTTCAAGTATATAGTAGTATAGCAATTTAAACGAGTATCTGCAAATCTGTTATAATGAAGTGGGCATCCTCAAATCACAACACCTTTAAGATGCTTTATATAAAACATTCTCAATAAACTGACCAAGAATAGTTATTGTTAGAAATTTGAAATACAGCTATCCTTTTTTTCATTTACCTATTACCTATTAATAGAAGACATGTGACCTATATCAGGGAACATCAGCAACTTGACCTCCAAAGGCCAAATTTTATCTTCAACAAGAGATAAGATGATATATGAATACTAACCTTTACACCTTCTTCAGCTTCATCAATATCAAATATCTTTTTTGTTTTTTTCTTCTTTTTCTTTTGATTGAAAAAGTTTAAGTCATCCAAGTCATCAGAAGCATCTGAAAAAGACAACCCAGAAATTACCAATCAGTGAACAGGCAACAGTGTTACTATTTTATCAAAGCACTGAGTAGGTAAATATTCCCTTAGTAAATCTGGGAACAGTTATGCCAAGTTGCAGTTAGAGTAACGATCAAAAGGTATCATAATTTGTTCAATCAAGGCAACCAAAAAAGGATGGGATAAGTAGCACCACTAGAATATTTCTGCTCTGTAGTGAATTTTCTCACTGAATGCCTTAGGAAAGAGAAATTTAAAGAACCCTTTCTTTTCCAAAACCAATGAAATAAAATCTTATATTAGCCCTTTCTCTAAATATTTTCAGATTTGTTGAGAAGCAAAAGTAATGATTTCCATTCTGTTTTTTCAGGGTTGATTGAATGTTGCTCCCACTTACAGATTATAGCTTCCATCCAAATTGGCCTATTTGTTGTTCATCTTTCTATTTCTTAGACTTAATCCTCACATTCTCTCTACCTCTAGATTTTCCTATCTTCAAGGATGAATTCCTATAGGAGGGACCTTTCTAATTTCCCCTGTTGTTAGTTCTTCCAGTACCCTCTTTGTCCAAATTTATCTAGTTTTTATTTTGCATCTATGTATCTGTGTACCTGGATTATAGGTTTTTTTCCCACCAATAAAAACTGGGAAAAATCTTTGTATTTTTGGTGTTTTGAACATTTAATAAATGTTCAGTGAAGTAAATTGAATTTTCCCAATTTTTTCTGCTCTCTATAGCCACTACTATAAAAAGAGAGGTAAGAGTTGCCAGATAATCTACAAACTGAAAAACCAGTCACCCAAGAAGTTAACTATATGTGATGTTTGACCAACTGTATGGCGCAACAATTTGTTGAAAGCAAATAAAAACAGACTCTTGGGGCAGCTAGGTGGTGTAGTGGATAAAGCACCGGCCTTGGAGTCAGGAGTACCTGGGTTCAAATCCAGTCTCAGACACTTAATAAAACCAGACTCTTAATGACTATTTTTGCAGGAACAGAACAATCAGGCTGGGAAATGCCATATGACATGACATCAACAAAATCCAAAAAATTAAAAAAGTATCAACTTTAAATTTACAATGATTTCTTTCATGGCCTTCTTTTACCTTTCTTTCTACCATCCTCTTCATCAGCTTCTACATCTTTGTCCTCTGTTGGCTCTGGTTCAGTTTCTTTTGTTTCTGAGGGTTGTGTTTCTTCTGTTTGTGCATCCCCTTCTTCATCCAGCATAAAAGGCTTCTTCTTCTTCTTCTTCTTTTTGCTCATAGTTGGATCGAAAATCATCTGTTTGCAAAAAGAAAAAAAAAAGATTATAACACTGAGTTCATTTTATGATTCAAATGAAAAGAAACCAAGCTTCAGTGATATCAACAGTTCTATAACATCTTAAAAGTATAAGAGAAATTGCAAGAATACATTTGAAATTGAGAGGCACTAAACACATGGTAAACAATATGGTGTCAGTCAAAGAATCTTTAATTTAAATTTTTTAAAAAAGTTCTGAGTTCTAGTCTTCACCCTCACTGTGTTATCATTTCCTCCTTTTTAACCCTACCTATTTCCTGGAGGTAAGTATTTTATTTTTTGAAGGCTATTTAATCAAAGTCCATTAGGGTAAAAAAAAATCAGGTACCAAAAAAATCCTATTCTGATGCCTTACTGTGGCATGAAAATGACCTATTCTCTTGACAGGTCCTACCAAACTGAAACTGCTTATGAGTTTGAGGCTGGTGTCAACTCACTATTCCAGATCAACCAGCTATGGTTAGCAAATAGATAAATCTAAAGCAACCTTCATCACCACAATGACCAGCAATTGGTGGTGGGGTGGGGAAGCATGCCAAGTAACTCAAACTCAAGAAATCAGTTAAGGTGCTTGAAGGGCTTAAATAATAAAGGAAATATACATATCTATGGAGTCAAGGATCATTTGAAATAATATTAAAAGCTAGTTAAAACAACAGTGATAGAATGATTTCCTTTAATGAAATCAACTCTAAAAATTAACCTGCTTCTACATTTGCATTCTTTATAAGTTAACAATGTTTTGATCTTTATAATTAAGGTCAGACTACTCTTTCTTCACTTTCTAAGTTTTACAACTACTTTTTAACAATGTCAGTGATATTATGAATTTACTATTTGCTGAAGGCAAGGAGATGTTTTAACAGCCCACTTCTTTTAAGAGTTCCCTTTAAATATTAGAAACTCTGAGGGTTATTCTTCCAAACCAGAAGAATAATTCCCTCTCATGGACACAAGAGACCCTTTATCTTTCTTTTTCAACTCAAAGGTTACAACTTCCTAGTCCATCTTCTGTTAATTTTTTTTAAAGCCCTGGATTTGCATTAATTCAGTGTGCCTCCACTCTCCCATGAAGTATTCTAAAATTCTAAAAAACCCTTTCAAAGTAAAGTTGACTTTAATTTCCTTTAATTTAAAAAAAACCCCACAAATCCAACATACATCACTTACTCCAAAAGGATTGTAAGCACAGTAAGAGAAGGATGCACAATGCATAGCTATACAAATCTGTTAGGAAATGTACTTCATTAATATGATAACTAGTATTTTCACATACATCAATTCATTTTAACTTAAATAGTATTGCATCAATGAAGCATAAAACCCTCTAGAATATTGCCTTTTCTTTGTTGCACAAGAGAGATTAAAAACAAGACAAGGAAAAAAATTATGTTAGGAATCCAAAACTAGTCAAATTCCCAATTTTCCACTGAAAAGAAATACTGTTTGCTTTACAGGAAGTGTTTAACAAAAAAGTTCTAAATTACTAAGAAATAATCTAATCATTTGCTTATCACTGCCTTGCAAGTTTCAGGGAGAAATCTTGAGCAATAATCAGTAAATTTAGTATATACTGACTGAACAATAGAATGTAAAAATAGCTCATATAAAGTTAAAATGATTAATTGCTTTTGTAAAATTCCAGCTCAAATTTATTGTTTTAAGCATTAAGAATAGTCACTGCATAAAAATGAAAAAATGAGGGCCACTACTTTTAAGACTATTAATTTTATTTTCATTTATCTGAAGTTTTCCTGAACAGGCAATTCAAAATTTAACTTGCCTATATAGTTCAAGTCTAATGTTACTATTAAAAAAAAAGACTGACTCAAATTTCTGTGTCTACCTTTAAAAAAAAAAGGCTTCTCTAAGTTTCACTTTATTACATTTATGTTTTGTCTTCTTGGAAATAATGTGAATTTAAAAACCTAACATTTATTGAATATTGATGTTACTTTCCATCTTGTTTAAAAAAAAACCTAAACAAAACAATTTGAACTTTACTAGGAAAGAAAGCAAAGGACAAATGAAATTCAAAGCTACAACATTCCATCCTCAAAAGAAAATGTACTTCTAAAAAAAAAAAATATCTACTCTGTGGTTAAACACCATAAGCAGTAAAGTTATGTTTTGGTTATTTAAGAACTAATACACATGGTAGTCATTTAAAGTCTCTTTTACAAAGTACTCCTGTCAGAGATCAACACACAACATTTGTTGTGACTGAAGACCTGAAACTATAGCATTATTGATGGGGCCCAGTTACAAAAAGTAATGGTTCTTCCTAATAAAAGTACACTGATGGCTAATCCTTGACATCTCTGGTTCTTCTGATACTTTTAGACCTCATATGAAATTCAAGTTAAGGCAAGAAAAGACCTTCTGAAGTTCCAATGAATGGATCCTCAATAGCTCTGTATATGTGGTATATTTTATATTCACTAACTTAAACCTGAGTCAAAAAATTTTTATTTGAAAAAGTTAGAATCTTTTCCTAAAAAAGATCCTTGTCAAATTTCAATCTCCTAAACCTAAGGTCTTCCATACACTTCTTATCTAATTTCATCTCTACTCTTTCCTCTGTGGATCTCCTTGATTTGGGGGAGGTAAAGGAACTGAACCTGTTAGCAATTTGGTATAGGGGAATAAATTTCCTCTATTAGTGCAAGCCAGCAGCACCTGCTCTCCAATCTACGGGGGGGGGGCGTGGGGACACTGAGATACTGAGATTAAGTGACTCGACCAGGGTCACAAACTCAGCACTTTTGAGAAAAGACTTAAGTCCAGATTTTCCCTTAGTCTGGTGTCTCAAGATGCCTCTAGGGACTCTAACCAAGCTTCAATCAATATAGAGAAACAATCACTTTGGGAACTCTTTTTGACCACTGAAATGTCCTTTCCATCCCTTTAAGAACCAGACCACAAGCAACTTCCCAAAGAGGCTGCCTTGGGATTTCTCCCCATCCAACTCCAAGTGAATTCTCCCTTCTCATAAGTCCCACAGCATTCTGCCAACAGTTTATAAAAAAGTCACTCTACCCCTTCTATGGCAATTACTTATGTGCATGTCTCATGTCTTCTACTAGATTACTGCTTTTTTTTCATTTTTAATATTCTTGAATTATCAATTACCTTTAGTCATTATAAAATAAAAAGAAGAGATGAGAAGAACCCAGAGCTAATCACTAGGGAACTGTAACACAATTAGCTTGCTGACCCACTCAAAAACATTGTCCTTCATTTTACAGGAAAACATGGTAGTAATGACAATAGTAGTAACCTGTAATAACTAATCTTAATACTTACATATCCCAAACATCACTGGGCTTTGCATAAAAAAAAGCATTCAATAAACTTTTGCAAATTCAGGTAGAAAACAATAATTTCATAAGAATTTGAACAGAATGCGTATCAGAATTAAATTTCAATTAGAACTTTTTAGTATCTTTCTAGTTCACAAACTGAGATTCTCCTTTACCTGGGAATGTGTCCCTAACACCATTTTTACTCTGACAGCAGTTTGACTTAAGGTAGGGACCTTTTAAAACTATGAAAACTCCAGGAAACCCAAACTCTTCATTTTTGCCCAACTTCTTCCTAAATCCTACCAGGTAATAAATTCCTTCGAGGACTGGGCCTGTCTTGTTTTTCATGTACTTCCCCAGCACCTAGTAGGAGCTTTAAAGTAATTCCAGCTCACAGCAGATACTTGGCCATGAGGCTGGGGACAATGGTTAATTCACCTGGAGGTCAGAGTACAAAGCCACATTCTTAGGGAAAGAGGAATCTTTAGGTCTGCGGGCCCACGTAATTTTGGAGGACTCCTCGTGGCAATTTTCTGGAAGTCTTCTCCTTAAACTGGAATGCCTTCCTCTGGCATCTCACGCCTGGCCTTCCCTCCCATCCCGGACTCTTCACCTCGCGCCGCCGCCGCGGCCCCCCAAACCCCTCCCGGCGGCAGCAGGGGCCAGGCAGGGCCCCCCAAATGGCCTCCCGATTGCCCCCGGGCCAGGCCGGGCCTGCCTTCCCGCCAGAGGCCTCGCTCGCACCACGGCCCTCGGCCCCGGGGCGTCCCCGAAGCTGTGAGCCCGGCCCCGGCTCCCCGGAGTGGGGGGCGGGAGGAGACTTACGGCTCTGGCCGGGGGGGAGGGAAGTCGGGCCTAGGCCCCGGCCGCCACCCGGCTGGCCCCGCGCTCGCTCTCACATGGCGGCCGCGGCTAGGCCGCAGGCCCAACCTCGCCCGCTGCCTTCAAGCCAAGGCGGCCGCCCCCGGGGCTCCGACGCCGGGGTCCGGCCCTCACCTCGTCCCCGGACATGGCTGCGGCTGGGGAGGATTCGGTGCTGAAGGAGAGTCGGTTGGCCCAGTCGCCGCTCCAGGCCCCGGTCCGGCAGCGCCGCTACGGTTGCTGCCGCTCCCAGAGCCGCACTCGCCTCTTGCATCAGCGAAAGGGGTGGGAGTTTCCCCTTCGACCTCCCGGTGCTCCAGTTGCGCCTGCGCCGAGCCCGCCCCCTACTACACGCGCGCGAGAAGCCAGGCTCTACCGCCGCTCTGCTTCCGTCTTCCTCCGGCGCGAGGCCGCGCTGGGCATGCCGGGAGTTGTAGTTTGCGCGCGGGGAGGGCGGTCTGCGTGGGCATGCGTTCTCCCAAGTGTCACTCCTAGGGAGGCAGGGACGGAAAGGGTGGGAAGGGGTTCGCGGACACGTGTTTGTGGGGCAGTTGGAGCCGCCCGTGGGCGCCGCCACGCGGGAACCCGGGGTTTGGGAGCTGCGAGTAGTTTTAGAGGTCGTGTAGGGGCCGCGTCCTCGTGGCGGCTCGGAGACGGGCGGCGCCGGAAGGGCGCGCTGCCAGCCCGAGGCCGAGGCGCGGCTGGCAGGAATCCAGGGGCAGCTCGCCCCCCGCCCCGGCTCCTGCAGCGTGGGCCCGGGGCCCTGGCGATGCCCCGGGGCTGCCCCCGTACCCGCAGGGTGGAACAAAGGAAGGCTCGGCGCGGGACCTGACAAGATGGAGGCTCCGGGAGGCGCTGGCCAGTGGCGAGGAACGGCGGGGAACCCGAGCTGCTCCGGCTTTTTTTCTTTTGTTCATCTTCGGTGCGGCCTCGGCCTGCCCAAGGTCACTCAGCTACAAAGGGTCAAGTGCCCGAGTCGGATTTGAACTCGCGCCCTCCCGACTCCAGGGCCACGGCTGCGCCTGGACACGTTTCATCATCCTCAGTTCACATTTTCTGCCCTACCCCCCGATTATGTGTAAAGATAATTTTCAACAGTCATTTTTTGGTAAAGTTTTCTCCCTCCCACCCTAGGATAGCAAAGTAATCCGATATAGATTATTCACGTACAATCGTACTAATACATACTTACACATTAGTCACACAGAAAGAAGAATCAGAAAAGGGGAAAAGGCACAAGCAAAAAAAAAAAACATTTAAAAAAGTGAAAATAGTTGATCAGCATTGAGATTCCACAGTTCTTTCTCTGGATGTGGATGGTATTTTCCATGGCAAGTCTTTTAGAATTGTCTTTGATCGCTGTGTTACTGAGAAGAGCTAAGTCTCTCAAAAATGATCAACCCACAATGTGAACAATGTTCTGGTTCTGTGCACTTCATTAAACATTAGTTCATGGAAGTCTTTCCAGGTTTTCCTGAAGTATGCCTGCTCATCTTTTCTTATTGAGCAATAATATTCCATTATATTCATATACCACAACCAATATTAGAAGGAAAATAATTTTTACAGCCAGTGTTTCTGATAAAGGCTTCATTTCTAAAATATAGAAAGAACTGGGTCAAATTTAAAAGAATACAAATCAATTGCTAATTGATAAATAATCAAAGGATGTGAACAGGCAGTTTTCAGATAAAGGAGTTAAAGCTGTCTATAGTCATATAAAAATTGCTTTAAGTAACCATTAATTTATGACAGCTCTTTTTGGGATGGCAAAGAGTTGAAAATGGAGATGTCCATCAATTTGGGAATGACAGAAAAAGTGGTGATACATGAATATAATGGAATATTATTGCTTGGTTCACATTTCTATAAGACATGAACTCTTATAAAGACAAAGCTCTTAACTCACAACTCAGAGAGTTGATATAATTACTGTCCTCATTTTGCAGTCCAGAAAACTAAGGCCTAGACAGAAAGTCAAATGAAATAGCCTGACAACCTGCCTAAGTTCCCAGGCTCTAGGAAATACTTTGAAGTAGCAATAATTTTGACCCTGCTTCAGGAGGGGGAGACCCAGCTGAGGTCCTGAGGTAACTGGAGTTTGTGATATGGATGGGACCTAGGTTGGGGCTCCTATGAGCTCCGGCATAGCTCATCAGCAAAGGTCAGTCTTAAGATTCCCTAAAGGGATTTCTCCATTACCCGAGGTCCTTGATTAACTACTCACTTGGAGGTGATGAGATACTAAACTTTCCACCAAAGTCGTCCTCTGGTACACAGCTATGGTCTGAATGTGACCCTAGTCTCTAGAAGGCAATGACATTTGAAAGCAAGCTTTGTCAGGTCCCACTGGAAAGGTCTTTGAGTACACCTTGGGTGTGGGTCTTCCAGGGATCATTTGACCTTTACCAAGACTCATCACCAGAAGGTTAGCATCAGGGTCAGTGCTCTTGTAGGGATTCTTGTCTTCCGGTGCTTGGAAGAGTCCGGGGAAGAGGTCAAGGAGTTACCCATTTGGAAGAGATTGGAGTTAGGCGTCCACTTTGGCAGGCTACATGTCAGACAGGTGGAGGAGCTTGGGGGGAAGAGGCTGAGATTGCTTTCTCTTAGTGAATTTACATTTCAGAAGAGGCGTTAGACTGGACAATAGGGAGAAAGTCAGAAGTACACAGAAAATGCCAGACAAGCATAGATAATAGTGCCATATTGCAAGAAAGGGTAACCAAGTATTTCCCTAATATTTCTCCTTCAACACACTGATTGTATTTTGACTTAAATCAAATTGGACCCTTACAGACTTCACCTTCTTCTTTGCATTTTGTTAATTCCCACTGTTAATTATTAATTCCTTATTAATTTATTCAATTCCTAAGCAAGGAAGGAAGGGAGAAAGGAAGAAATTATTCTTAAATTGTTCCAACCAGTCCTTTACTGAGATAGAGTTTCTGCTCAATCTTCTGGAAATACTGTTCTATCTAGGGGATCTTTTAGACAGAAAGGTCAATTACCCAGCTCTTGTGTCCACTGTCCTGTGAAGTCCTAATCCCAGCTTTGTCATTTATTATATCTTTGAGCAAGATATTTCACCTCTGTGAGCCTCAGTTTATTCATCTATAAATGGGACTAGAAGATCTCTTAACTCCCTTCCAGCTCTAGATACTTTGATATGATACTAGATATTTCTTCCTAGGATCTCTTGGCTATGGCAGTAAGAATGTCTCATTACTTAATCCCAGACTATACATAATAATTGGTCATAGTAATTCATTTTAGAGGAGATTCCCAGGTTTTTTCAAAACTCACAAATGGAGGACTGAGGTAGGCTAAACTTTCCCAGGTATCCCAGGAGATGGAAGCTCATTTAGACTAAACTAATAACAGCATCAACTTAAATAGTCACCTGTATTTTTATAACCTCTTTCATCTAGGAATCTCTCCACATCTCATAAACATTAATTAATGTTCTTCTCATACTGGTAGGGGAAGTCATTGTCATTTTCTTGTTTTATGGGCACAGAAGTTATCACAATGATGCAGCAAAGTACAATGTTCCAAAAGTCTTAATGCAATTCTCAACTTTAAGAACAAACATAAAAAAACCCATCATTTGAAAGTGTATTCACTTAAATTTCTTTTGCACTTAATTTAATTTTGTAAATTTTGAATGATAAATTTAAAATTTTAATTTTAATATGATTAAGACACCTTGTCATTATGAATTACCTTTGTGATACTTGCCAGATGATACTTTTTGAGATTAGCATCCTCTTGTTTGGTCACTTCAGTCGCCTGATTTATAGCCATTCAACTTTTTCTTGTGGATTCACATCAAATTCACTTGTATACATCAAAGTCTCCTTTTTAAAAAATGATCTTAAGGCTAGGATTACAAATGCAATCCTTTCAGTCATTGAATAATGCCTGCTGAAAGTTTTTACAAAGTTCAAAGAATAATAGCTCAAGGGAATGGTTATGTTAAATTTTTATGATCAACCTTTCAAATTTTTTTGTTTATTTGTAGCTTTTATGCTTCTAAAGTTATTAAAGCTGAAAATTACATTTAGACTTTTAAGACATGCTGTATAATGAGAATCCAGAAATGATCTCCTGAAACCTGATAACATGAGTTAAAGCTTGGAAAGGCAATAGATTGAAGACATGCGGTGAAGGGTCCAAGGAGTTTGGCTTTAATATTTGTGTCATGGGAAGCTATTGAGACTTTTGAGAGTAGTAATGTGCTCAGAAAGGTATGTTAGGAGAGTAATGGAACGTGAATAATGATATCACAGAGCCAGAAGGTCTCAGAGGTCATCCTCTAGACAGCATAGCCCTTAGGTAGTTACTAGTCTTAGCTAAACCAGCCCTTCCATACTCCCAAAATAGTTCACCCAAGTGTTAGAAATTTGATGGGGATGTTATTGTACTTTAAAGCTGGCTTCTTATCATTCTCTCTTTCCTTTGATTCTGGCTCTCCCTCTGTGGTCACCCAGAACAAGCCTAAACAAGTATCTAAAGGACTTTCTGTCCTGGGCTGGCTTTTCCTTCAGGTTCTCAGCACCCCTGCTTGGATGAGTTGGAAGTGAGGGAATGAGGAAGGGACTAGAGCCTCTAGAAGCTATCTGGTGCTTCTGTAGCAAATTCAAAATCATAGCACTTCTAAGGCTATCTATGGAAGATAATAGCTCTTCTAGGATTCCAGTCTCCTGGATCTTCTTTATACTTGATATACCCTCCATAAAGGGTATATCAAGGTATGACTGGCTCCATTTAGAGAGGAGGTCAGCGAGGCTGGGTGTGCTGACTCAGCCCTTCCAGACTGGGCTGTGAGGTGTCAATTAGCCTTTTAGTTTTGTTAAAAGTAAACTATCATAGAAGCCATTATGAGGGCTGCTAATGAACCAAGGGAATAATTATGGGATTTGCATTTCCTCTGGAGCTGACTAAATATAAGCAATAGGAGTTCCAGGTGAATAGAAGGAAGTATGTCCCAAACTGAGGCAGAATTCCATCCCTGTGAATTGTTTGGTGCTGTCATATTCTCTGAGGACCAAGAAGTACCCACTTCATGAATGTTTGTTATTCACTCATTCTTGTGACTCTATATGGGATTTTCTTGGCAAAGATGCTGGAGTGGTTTACTGTTTTAAACCAATTAAACAATTTAAATGACTTGGCCAGCATCACACAGCTAGCAAACGTCTGAGGCCAGATTTGAACTCAGGAAGATGAATCTTCTGACTCTAGATTCAGCCCTTTTATCCACTACACCACCTAACCAGAATTTAATAAGACTTTCTCCAGAGTATCCTTGGAAGAAGAGAAGTAGCCTCTACTGCAGCAATCCTCAAAAATAAATAAATAAATAAATAAATAAATAAATAAATAAAACCCAAATGATCATAGGCCCTACCAACCTCACCCCAATCAAGAGGAGGAAAGGTGCATAGATTATATTAAGAAATAGTCCTGGGGCAGCTAAGTGGCTCAGTGGATAGAGCACTGGCCCTGGAGTCAGGAGGACGTGAGTTCAAATCCGCCCTCAGACACCACAATTGCCTATAGCTGTGTGATCTTGGGCAAGTCACTTAACCCCATTGCCTTGAATAAATTTAAAAAAAAAATTAAATTGTAAAGAAATAGTCCTTTCCTGCCTTGCTAGAACAGGCCCCATAGCTTTCAGGGCATTGAGAACAAATGGGATTTTGTAGTTGGAAGATCTGGTTTTTCCCATTTCTGACTTTTATTATCAGTATGATCCTAGTCAGGTCACAAAGGTCAAAAAACTTTCAGTTTCTCTGTTCTCGTTTGATAATGGGGATAATAATACTTTTATTATGATTCTGAATATATCTTCTTGTTTTTACTTATGCGAAATGAAACCAGTATTGTAGGAATCATGAAGCCATAGCAAAAGAGTATCTGTGGACTCTGGTTTTATGACAAAGGGCCGTCAGTTAATTGCACATGATAACACCTCTCATATCCTCCTAGGTTTCCCAAAGATTAGTTAGAGGGGTAGCTAGGTGGTGAAGTGGATAGAGTACCTTCCCTGGAGTCAGGAGGACCTGAGTTCAAATCTAGTCTTAGACACTTGACACACACTAGCTGTGTGACCTTGGGCAAGTCACTTAACACCATTGCCTTTCAAAAAGGAAAAAAAAAAGAAATTACCTTGTATAAAATTGCATTTAATTTGTTCTTACTTGTCCACAGAGTGTCCCCAAAGTCCTGAGACAAATTTTCTTATACTTTTGTCTTAAGGTTGTCTTAGTTTTAAGACTTTTAGAACATTCTATATATACATTGTATCTTCTTTAGCAAACATAAACTTCTTGTGGCAGGAACTGTTTCTGTTCTGTCTGTGATCTCCACCAATATGCTTTGCACTTAATCAATTGCTCAATCAATGTTTGCTGAATGCCACCCTGCCATAATACTAATAGGATCAAAATCTTCAATACTAAAAGAATATACCCTCCCTATGCCAGCTAGTACTTGATTTTCAGTTGTTGAGATTTTATCCATAATTTAGACTCTGGATTATTTCCTTTTTCTTTCTTTCTTTTTTTTTTTAGGTTTTTTCAAGGCAAACGGGGTTTAAGTGGCTTGCCTAAGGCCACACAGCTAGGTAATTATTAAGTGTCTGAGACCGGATTTGAACCCAGGTACTCCTGACTCCAGGACCGGTGCTTTATCCACTACACCACCTAGCCAACCTTATTTCCTATTTCTTCTGGGCTGTTAATATTTTGTGAAATTTCAATATTTCATTTAACAGCAAACTCTCTGCTAAGTAGTCTTAATAAAATGTTATTGCCTAAATTTACTTTCAGGCATTCTAGCATTTCTAAAATAAAAAAAAAAGGCTAAAGATTTATTACTCTGTGGTTTCAGATATTCTCCCAGGAGTTTCCCTCTTTCAAGAAGTTGGCAGTTCACTATAAGAATATTGGTGTTAAAAAGATCAGTTATCATCTCCAGGAGACATCTGTCATTTACAGTGCTGCATAATTTCACAAGAATTAGTTGAGTGTCACCAAAAGGGCAGTGGAGAGACTTGATTAGGGCATTGCACATTACTAATCAAGACCTGTACAAGAGAAAAAAACATAAAGGAGATCTCATAAATCTAAAAGGGACCTCAGAGGCCATCCTCTGGGGCCAAAACCCCTTATTTTTCAAATGGGGAAACTAAGGCTTAGGAAATTTAAATGACTTGTCCAAGATCATACAGGAAGCAATATCAGAGATTCAAATCAAGGACTTCTGACCCCAGAATCGATTTCATTTCCATTTTACCACAACTAGATAACCTAAAAGAAGGTGAGCTAGTCATAAAGAGAAAGTGAGGGATAACTGTTAGACCATGTTGAATTGTATGATCAAAATCCCCTCAGCACCTTGGGTAGACCCCTCTTGGAGAATTTACGGGAGAACACCATTGAAGTACAGCTCCACTGATGTAGCAGTCATTCATTATAATGTTCCGCTAGAACATATTGATCATGCTCCTTGTAAATCATCCTCACTAGTGGTTGATCCTCAGTAATCTAATGTGAAGATAGCACAGAAAAGAGCACCAGCTGAGGGGTAGAAACCTCTCCCCAGTGGATTATAAACGCTTTGAAAGCAGGATCTATGCCGTTTTTTTTTTATCTTTGTTTCTCTGTCCTAACACATGGCCTTCATATTGCAGGCGTTTAATAAAAGTTTGGTGATTTGAATTGACACACTCCTGAATCCTTCTATTTGGAAGTGATCTTTCCTCATCTAATGTCATAGTATTTGGCACTACTTTTAGGTACTTAGCATATTTTTATATGTGATACTGATGTTTGTATACATGACTTATTTCCTTTAATAGACTGTAAGCTACTTGAGAAGAGGGGCTGTCTTATGTCTTCTTTATCTTCATATGGTTCCACATGCTTAATAAATATAAGCATTTATTAACAACAAATACAGATTATATGAATGAATAAATGGATGCTTATTGATACATGAACTTCTTTTAATTAGAATAAGGCCTTTTATTCCACAATAAGAAGTGAGATGTAAAATGCAAATAATCTTTGGAGAGGTAATAGCGTGGTTTATATGAATTATATATCCATCTTTTTCATAGCTGCCAAAATGATATTTCTTGGGGTACAGACCTAAGTATTTTATGTACAGCCACTGGGGGAATTTGCTTTGCTTTAATGAAGCATATTTCCTACACAAAATTTGCTGGTTTTTTCCTTTTAAAAATGGTGTAAGGGACTAGAGAAAAGAGATTTCTATTAATTTTTTTAATAGAGGAAGCACTACAGATGTTAAATTTTGCTTTCAGATGAGGTCATGTATTAATCTTAATTGTTTTACTTTGTGAGAAGAGACTTCTCACAAAGTATTCTAATGTTTGTAATATTAAAACTAAAAATTAAAAAATTAAAACAAAAAGCACTAGAAGGTGTTAATACAAGATGACTTATGAAAATGATCAGTGACTATGCAATAAATAGTATCCTCAACTGTTTTTGTAACCCTGATGTTCTTCCTGCTCTTTTGGCTCATGGTCACCTCTTTAAATCATGAGACTGACCTGCAATAAATACTAAGATTTGGCATCTCCCACCACATGTATTCAGAGAGAGAGGAGAGAGAAGGGGCAAAGCCTAGGGTTTCTGGTGTTTTCTAACATTCAATCACTTCTGTTACAAGGCTGTTGTCATTGATATATGGAGTTTTAGGGGGTTTTTTTTGAATTCCTGTTTTAATTTTTCTTTTTTTCTTTAGTGCTGCCATATTGGGCTTCTTAAATCCCAGAGGTCAAGGTTGACCAGTTGTAAACCTAAAGTTATTTAATTGGGAAAGACAATCTAGAAGCCCTCAAGAACCTTACAATTAAGGAGTGTGGTGTAGTGAGAGCAATATCCTAACCTCTGCCACCTTGTAAATTAGGCTGTTGTTCCTTTAATAGTATTGAAACTATCCTCAAGATTTGGCTCAGGAGACCAAAGGTGCAGGCTGTTAACAGCATGCTCCACTTTCTGAAAATTAGTTACTCTCCAACTCTCTTGGGAAATAAATTATAAAAGGTCCTTAGGGCATGGTTAAGTTTCCTTGGGCTAGAAAAGCAATTTTTGTGCAACTTTATTCTATTTCAGAAGACCTTTTTGTCTAAGATCTTTCTTTATTCATTGATACATACTCTCACCCAGCTGAGATATTTGGACTAAATAGAAATGGGGTGGTTCCAACATCATCCTTACATGTATTACTACTATTCCTCACAATCTTCCTTTTTATCTCCCATCTTAGGACCTGTGCATAGGATTGTCACCTCTGCCAAGAATGCACTCCTTCCTCATCTCTACCTCTCAGAATCCCTAGTTTCCTTCAAAACTTAGCTCAAATGTATGTATGAATAGGGTTTGTTTGGTTTTTTTAGGTTTTTGCAAGGCAATGGGGTTAAGTGGCTTGCCCAAGACCACACAGCTAGGTAATTATTAAGTGACTGAGGTCGGATTTGAACCCAGGTACTCTTGACTCCAGGGCTGGTGCTCTATCCACTGCACCGCCTAGCAGCCCCCCAAAACTTAGCTCAAATGTGACCACCTACCTGAGTTCTTTCCTGATTCCAAAGCTGATAATGCCTCCTCTGCATAGTTACAGGACTTAGAAAAAAAAAGGTTTGTAGATGTAGATGTTTGTAGATGTAACAATGGTTTGGACTTCCTCTTTCAGGTTGAAGAAGACAATATCTCCTCTTCAAGGGTTCTAGGAGTAGTACCCCCTTAGAAGCTGGTGGGGGGGCAGCTAGGTGGCACAGTGGATAGAGCACCAACCCTAGAGTCAAGGGCATTTGAGTTTAAATGGACCCGAGTTCAAATGTGACCTCAGACACTTAATAATTACTTAGCTGTATGACCTTGAGCAAGTCACTTAACCCCACATTGCCTTGCAAAAAAAAACAAAAAAAAGCTAGTGGGATGATTTTTTTTCCAATGCTATTAACTATAGCTCCCCATTGTGGTATGTTTCTCCCACTATTATTGTAATAATAATAACAAAATAATAAAACTGTTCCTACCCTTTGACACAGCAATTCTAATTCTAGGTCTATATCCAGAAGAAATTATATTTAAAAAAAAAGAGAAAAGTCCTACATGTTCCAAAATATTCATAACAGCTCTTTTTGTAGTTGCAAAGAATTGGAAATTGAGAGAATGCCCATCCTCTTGGGGAATAGCTAAACAAGTTATAGTAAATAAATACTATTGTCCAATAAGAAGCCATAAATGGCTGGACTCTAGAGAAGCATAGAATGATTTATGGGATCTGATGCCAAGCAAAGGGAGAAGAACCAAGAGAACAATGTACACATTAACAACAACGTTGTGAGATGAACAACCTTGATGGAAGTAGCTCCTCTCAGCATTTCAGAGAGCTAGGACAACTGTATTAGACTGACTATGGACTAGGTTATCCCCATCCAGAGGAAGAAAAAGAAAACAAAACACACACCAAAAAAACAAAAAACAAACCATCAGAATCTGATGAACACTTTATAAAAATCATCTTTTATGTATCTCTTTCCCTTAAACCTAATTCTGCATCCTAAAAAAGCCAATTTGTAAATATGTTTATCAAAATATATATATAGAATTTTAACCTGACTATTCACCGCTGAGGGGAGGGAGATGGGAAGGGAGGGTAAAGGAAATTTTGTAACTTAAAAAATATACATGTGCATATGGATGAAAATAAATTTTTTTAAAATTTAAAATAAGCTAGTGGGATGATTTTTTTCCAGTGCTATTGACTGTAAGCCCCCCACCACCATTGTGGTTTGTTTCTCCCACTGTTACAGTAATAATAATAATAATAATAATAATAACAACAACAACAAAACCTCCAGTCTTATTTAAACAATTAACATGGATTCAATTATACAAAAGAGAATTTACTTAGAAGATCCAGCAAAGACAAAAGTACAAACACTCTAGGGACACAATCTCTCCTATGCTTCTGGGATAAATGGACTTGGATGACTCAGTTTCTATGTAGCATTTGCTCCCTCAAGTTCGCTTCCAGATACATAATGACCAGTGGTTGGATGTTTGCTAGACTGGTCCAGGAAGACTGCTTAACATCTGGCTTCTAGTAGTAAATCATGACATGAATTCCACATCTTAGATCTCTGGTGATTTACTCTCTGGAGTCCACAATGTCAACTCTGATCATATGCAAGGGTCAGTATGCCCAGATTATCCATTTCAACAACATTATATGAAATGAAGGTACACAAACAGGATGGATACACTGGAATTTTACAGAGAACAGAAGGGTTTACATATCAAGAAACAATAGGAGGTGACAATAAGGATATCTATATTAGAAATTAAATTGTCAAGAATTAGACTATAATTTATGTTCTTATCTTGATTTTAATAATAATTAGGTTTTTTTTAAGGTTTTTTTTTTTTTGCAAGGCAAATGGGGTTAAGTGGCTTGCCCAAGGCCACACAGCTAGGTAATTACTAAGTGTCTGAGACCAGATTTGAACCCAGGTACTCCTGACTCCAGGGCTGGTGCTTTATTCACTGCGCCACCTAGCCACCTAGCCACCCTCCCCCCCCATCTTGATTTTAGAAGACTTCAACAGGAGATATGACATATTTCAAACAAACAGAGTCAGGAAGCAGATACTGATAGAGTTCAGGCAGACTTTTTTTTTTTTTTTAGGATTTTGCAAGGCAATAGGGTTAATTGGCTTGGCCAAGGCCACACAGCTAGGTAATTAAGTGTCTGAGGTCGAATTTGAACTCAGGTACTCCTGATTCCAGAGCCGGTGCTCTATCCACTGCCCCACCTAACCACCCACAGGCAGACTTTTGCTTAGAATATTGATGATACCAAGATCTCTGAGCCAGAAATTCTCTCACATTTATAATTAAACCCAAGTTGAATGGACTAGAGATTTGCAGTGTAATATGCAATCTTTTTTTCTGAATGTCTTTTTATAATAAAAATGCTTGTGTTCATTGTTTACTAAGTTAATAATAATAATAATAATAATGATGATGATGATGATGATAAAGAAATTTTGTTTATAAAGATAAGCCTTGCTTTGGAAACTCCAAGGCTAAGTAGTAGTTAGAATTCATAATTTCAAAAACAACAAAGACTTGCAAGCAAAGTCCTTTAACTCTAAAGGAGCACCAATTTAAATTCTCCAATGTTACACCATAGTCAAGGAATTTTGGTAAAAAGAATTCAACAATATACAGAATTTGCCCTACTAACAAAAGTATTTTTTCCTTTAAAACTCCTCATAAAAACACTTATTTAATTTAACATTAATCAATATTCAAACCATTTCTAGTTTGGAGAGATATGTCCAAAATGACATTGTTTCCCCGTGTTCTCTAAAAGGACTCTGCCCTCAAAACCATTTTAGGGTCTTTTTTGGGACTCCCAAACAAGAAAAATATCATCAAGTTAAAATAGTAATAGGTTAACATTCCAAAATAGTGAGGAGCAAATACCATCCCATTCCTTCTTGAACCAATTACCTCAAGAAATCAAAGGCACCCCTCCCAGATATAAATGTCTTGTTTGTTCTTCATCCTAGAAGACCCAGACATCAGGGAACACCATGACATACATGTGAATTTGTTGAGTGAGGTGATGCTGTGCAAAGTCATTATCCTCACTCTCTCCTCTGGAGTCTTCTGGGTCCAGTAGCCAAATATGAATCAGGATGACTAGAGATGACCATGGATGTGAGGTAATCAGAGTTAAATGACTTGCTTAGGGTCACACACCTAGTAAATGTTAAGTTTCTGAGACCAGATTTGGACTTGAGTCCTCCTGACTGCAGGGCTGGTGCTCTTCCCTCTGACCCACTTGGCTGCTCCAATAAATATCTTACTCCTTTATCAATATAGAAGGGTTCAATAGAGTAATAGGATAGAATAAGAAGCAATTGCCCTTAGATAGGTCAATTAACTAATCATTTCAGGAGTGGAGAAGGCAATGATCTAAAAGGCAAAAGTTATTTTTCATTCAATAATTACTGTCCCTAAAAAAACCTTTTACATCTTGACCTAACCAATTGTCAAATAGGGAAGTCTGGATAGGGTTTAGACAAGAGAAATTTTATTAATTAATATTTCCAGAGAAACTGAAAAAGGTTTTTGGTTTTGTTTCCATGCCATGTATGTTTCCATGCCGTGTAGCCATAAGCTGTTGAAATATATTTTTAAGGAGACTTGAAGGAAATCTCTGCAATCTTATTAATTCTTCTACAAGGAGACTGATTCTTGCCTACAGGGGAGAAGAAAAGGGGATATGAAACTTGCTACTCTTTTCTCCTCTGAGAGAGGATGTACCACACTAGGATTATATCTCTCTGTTCCTCTTTAGTTTCTGGCATTCAGCCTGCTTTCTTAGCCATTATCTTTTAAGAGGATGGGTAACTAACTCAAGCTTATACCCTCAGTCTTGATGCCTTCCTACCATGTGCTAGTTTCAAAAAAGACCATCACAAATCATGATTAGCAATAAATGAACTTAATAGCAAACAGAGTAGAATATACCAGAGCAAGACAGATTTCCTCACCCTATTAAGTGTGCATGTCATTTCCTCCCTGAGCCATTTCCGATGAGAAGGATGAGGGGGAATGGGGAGAGGGAAGGGGGGAATAGGTGATAGAAGAGAGGGAAGATGGTGGGAGGTTACTCAGATGCAACACACTTTTGGACAGGGCCAGGATGAAAGGGGGGAGAGAGAGAGAGAGAGAGAGAGAGAGAGAGAGAGAGAGAGAGAGAGAGAGAGAGAGAGAGAGAGAATAGAATAAATGAGACTGGGGAGAAATAGAGTGAGGTACAGCTAGTAATAGCAACTGAGGGAAAAATATTGAAGCAACTTCTCTGGTGGACTTATGAAAGGGAAAGCAACTCACCCCAGAAACAGCCATCGAAATCTGAACAAAGACTAAAGTACATTTTTTTTTTCTTTCTCTCTCTATTCTAAAGGTTTCCCATCTTCTTGGCGGGGGGGAGAGGGTTTATGTTTTTTTCTTTTGTTTACTCTTAGAACATTCAATTTACATCAATGTATGTCATGGAAACCATGTAGAGACTGTCAAACAGCCTTCTGGGGGGGGGGGGGATTGTAGAATTCAGAGCCTTGCAAAAAATGATGGTTACACATTGCTATTGTATATAATTGGAAAACAAATAAAATGTTAAAATAAAAAAAAGCTGAAAATATCTTCAATTTTCCAAATCAATAGTTCTATCACTTTTACAAAGGAGGGTATATAGAAGGGTATCTTTTCTTATTTGGTGACATGCTTATTCTTTGGAATTTTGCAATATTAATTATCAATTTTTTGTGATGGTTCTTTCCATTTATATTTCTGTAATCATTATTTTTATTATCTTTTTGGATCTATTTATTTCACTCAATATCAATTTATGTTTTTCTGTGCTTTTTTGCATTTCTCAGAATTGATTTTTACAGAAGAGTAATATATTGTTGTCTTAATTTTCCACAATTTAACTATTCTCCAAATAAATACTTTATTCTTTGATAACCCAAATAAAGTGCTGCTAATAAAACAACAACAACAACAACAACAACAACAACAAAGCAGATATCAGAGTAGATTAAAAACCAGAATCCTACAAAATGCTGCTTACAAGAAATGCATTTGAAGCAGAGAGCTGCATTTAGAATAAAGGTAAAAGGTTGAAGAAAAATATATTTTGCTTTAGCTGAAGTGAAAAAAACAGGGGTAGCAATCCTTATCTCAGACAAAGCAGCTACAAAAATAGATAGTGTTAAAGGAGATAAGGAAGGAAACTATATCATCCTAAAAGGCACCATAGACAATACAGTAATGTCTTTTTTCTTTTTTTTAATTTTTAAAAAATATTTATTTATTTATTCTTATTTTGTGCAAATAATGTTTTTTTTTAATTTTTTTTAGGTTTTTGCAGGGCAAATGGGGTTAAGTGGCTTGCCCAAGGCCACACAGCTAGGTAATTGTTAAGTGTCTGAGACCGGATTTGAACCCAGGTACTCCTGACTCCAGGGCCGGTGCTTTATTCACTGCGCCACCTAGCCACCCCTCAAATAATGTTTTTTATACATTACTAAAATATTCTTGTTTAAGAAGAAACATAATACCCCCCAAAAAAATATAGACCCACATAAGCGATAAAGTAAAGGAGAGAGAAAAAGAATATAATAATAATAATAATAATAATAATAATAATAACAACAACAACAACAACAACAATAATAATAGGTGTGGCCAGGTAGTGCAGTGGACAGAGCACCGGTCCTGGCGCCAGGAACACCCGAGCCCAAATCCGGCCCGAGACACCCAACAATCACCCAGCTGTGTGACCCTGGGCAAGCCACCCCAACCCCATTGCCCTGAAAAAGCCAAAAAAAAAAGACCCAAAATAAAATAAAATAGTAATAATAATAATAATAGTAGGAGTGGCCAGGTGGTGGACAGAACACTGGCCCTGGATCCAGGAGCACCCGGGTCCATATCTGGCCTCAGACACCCAACAATCACCCAGCTGTGGGGCCCCAGGAAAGCCACCCAGGCCCATTTGCCCTGCACCCCCCAATAATAATAATAATAATAATAATAATAATAATAATAATAATAATAATAAATATGCTTCAGTCTGTGTTCCAACACCTCCAGTGCTGTCACGGGTGGATCACATTCTTTTTATTTTCTTTTAATTTTTTATTTAGGGTTTTTTTTTTGGCAAGGCAATGGGGTTAAGTGGCTTGCCCAAGGCCACACAGCTAAGTAATTATTAAGTATCTAAGGCTGGATTTGAACTCAGGTACTCCTGACTCCAGGGCCGGTGCCCTACCCACCTAGCTGCCCCCTGGATCACATTCTTTATGATAAGTCCATCACAAAAGTTACTTCCATATTTTGCACCGGTGCCATTGCTGATCACAACTCCTTCCATTCATACTTCTCTACTACCATATTTTCTCTCTCCTTTCACTCTGTCCCTCTTCTTAAATGTGCTGTAGGGTAGCTGAGTGGTGCAGCAGACAGATCCCCGGCCCTGGGGCCACAAGGCCCCAAGCCCACATACCACCCCTTAGGCCCAGCATCCACCTGGCCCTATGGTCCCAGACAAGCCATCCAATCCCAGCCCCTTGCAAGAAGTAAAAAAGAAAATGTGTTATATCTGACCACTCCCCCCACCATGGTCCATCCTCTCCTCCATCACTCACATCCCCCCCTTCCCCCTGTCCCCCTTCTCTACTTCTTACTCCAGATGTCTATACCCCATTGAGTATATATAGATATATGTATATATATATATATATATATATACATATATATATATATATATATATATATATATATATATATATAATGCTGCTTCCTCTCCAAGCCACCTCTGATGAGAGTGAAGATTCCCTCATTCCCCCTTGCCTTCCCCCTTCCATGTCATTGCAATAGCTCATTGTAATTAAAAAAACCTTATATGAAATATCTTGGCATATTCCAACTCTCCTTTTTCTTTCTCCCATTATATTTCCATTTTAGCATTGACTCCATTTTTACACCACATTGTATCTTCAAATTCAGCTCTCTTCTGTGCTTCATCTATGAAAGCTCCTTCTACCTGCTCTTTTAGATAAGAAGGTTCATATGAGTATTATCAGTATTATTTTTCTATGCAGGAATACATGTAGTTCATCATCATTAAGTCCCTCATATTTTCCCCTTCTCCTCCACTGTCCATGCTTCACCTGAATCCTATATTTGAAGACAAATCTCCTTTTCAGCTCTGGCCATTCCAACAGGAACATTTGAAATTACCCTGGTTCATTGAAAGTCCATCTTTTTCCCTGGAAGAGGACATTCAGTTCAGTTTTGCTGGGCAGTTGATTTTTGGTTGCATTCCAAGTTCTTTTGCCTACTGCAATATTATATTCCAAGCCTTACAAGCTTTTAATGTAGTTGCTGCTAAGTCCTGTATGATTCTGACTGCAGCTCCACGATATTTGAATTGTGTCCTTCTGGCTGCTTGTAATATTTTCTCTTTGACTCGGGAGTTCTGGAACTTGGCTATAATATTCCTGGGGGTTGTTTTTTTGTTGTTGTTGTTTGGATCACTTTCTCAGGGAGATCAGTGGATTCTCTCCATTTCTATTTTGCCCTCTGCTTCTAGGATATCAGGGCAATTTTCCTGTAGTAATCCTTCTTGGGATCACAGGCAAAGTATTTCTCAGTGGTGTTCCTCTTTTTTTTCTCTGTTTACTCATTTCTCCAGCCTGTGCCTGGTTTTGGGATGCTTCCTGAGCTTTTGAGTATTATTGGGACACCCCCCCAACACTGTCTTCCCTCCTTGTCTGTGAATGACCACAAGCGCCCCCCTCTGCCATGGGGCTGAGGTGGTGGGGGCCTGCTGTTCTATTGGGGGGGGGGGCCTAGACTGCAATCAAGATCTGAATGTGGTCAAAGTCCCAGAGTCCTGTTCCAGGGACAGAGGGCAGAGCTTGGCAGTCTCTCTCCACTCCCCTCCCTAGGCTCAGCACTCAAGCCCTAGAGGCTCCTGCTTACTGGCTTCTGCTTCCAGTTCCTGGATCTGGGCTGCAGTGGTCATGCTGCTCGCTGAGTGCCCTGAGGGCTGGACTTCATGTGCTTTCTCTGGCAGGGGTCCCCCACTGATCCCCCGAGTTGTGCCCTATGCTCCCTGAGTGTAGGTCAGGAAACTGCCCCCCGCCATGAGTCATGGCTCCCAGCTCCCTGGGGCTGCCTCTGGGAGGCTGAAGTTCCTTCGCTCTGGCAGGCCGCCCATCCAACCCTGTGGAGCAGTCTTTCTGCTCTTTTCCAGGTTACCTTGGGTTGGAGAACTGCCTCACTGGATACCTCTGTGCATTCTGTCTCTCAAAAATTTAGTTTTAGAGTCCTTAGTTTATAAGTTTTGAGAGAGAGCACCTAAGAGATGATCCTCTCCTGTCGCCATCTTGGCTCTGCCCCCCAATAAAGTAATTTCAATATTAACTATGTATGCAACCAATGGGACAACATCCAAATTCTTAGAGGAGAAGTTGAAAGAGCTACAGGAAGACATATACAGCAAAACTCTACCAGTGGGAGATCTCAACCTCCTACTCTCAGATTTAGATAAATCGAATCATAAAATAAACAAAAAAGAACTTAAGGTGGTAAATAGATTGTTAGAAAACCTAGATATGATAGACTTATGGAGGAAATTGAATGGGGATAGAAA
Source organism: Macrotis lagotis (assembly GCF_037893015.1). Taxonomy (NCBI): domain Eukaryota; kingdom Metazoa; phylum Chordata; class Mammalia; order Peramelemorphia; family Peramelidae; genus Macrotis; species Macrotis lagotis. The sequence continues at coordinate 357,961,637 of NC_133658.1, read as the reverse complement.
GGGTTTTTCTCTGCAGTACATGGCACTTACACAAAAATTAACCATGGACTAGGTCATAAAAACTTAATGATCAATTGCAGAAAGACAGAAATAGTGAATACATCTTTCTCAGATCATAATGCAATTAAAACCAAATGCAGTACTGGGCCAGGGAGATATAGACCCAGAACTAATTGGAAACTAAATAGCCTCATTTTAAAGAATGAGTGGATCAAGCAACAAATTATAGAAAGAATTCATTATTTCATCCTAGATAATGACAATAATGAAACAATATACCAAAATCTATGGGTTACACTAAAGGTGGCTGTCAGGGGATATATTATATCTTTAAATGCTTATATGAATAAATTAGAGAAAGAAGAAATCAATGAACTAAATATGCAACTAAAAATTAGAGAAAAAACAAATTAAAAACACCCAATTAAATATCAAATTAGAAATTCTAAAAATTAAAGGAGAAATTAATAAAATTGAAAGCAAGAAAACTATTGAACTAATAAATAAAACCAAGAGCTGGTTTTATGAAAAAGAAAACAATAAAGTTGATAAACCTCTGGCCAATTTGATTAAAAAAAGAAAGAAGAAAACCAAATTGCTAGTATCAATCATAAATGAAAAAGGTGAACTCACCACCAAGGAGGAGGAAATTAAAGTAATAATTTGGATTTTGCACAACAATAAATTTGACAATCTAAGTGAAATTGATGAATATTTACAAAAATATAAGTTTCCAAGATTAAATGAAGAGGAAATTAAAAACCTAAATAACCCTATCTCAGAAAAAGAATTTCAACAAGCCACTATTAAACTCCCTAAGAAAAAATCTCCAGGGCCTGATGGATTCACAAGTGAATTCTATCAAACATTTAAGGAGTAATTGGTTCCAATTCTATATAAACTCTTTGGAAAAATAGGTGAAGATGGAATTCTGCCTAACTCTTTCTATGACACCAATATGGTGCTGATACCTAAACCAGGAAGAGTTAAAACAGAGAAAGAAAACTATAGACCTATATCCCTGATGAATATAGATGCAAAAATCTTAAATAAAATCTTAGCAAAACGATTACAGCAATTTATCACTAGGATAATATATTATGATCAAGTAGGACTTATCCCAGGAATGCAAGGTTGGTTCAATATTAGGAAAACTGTTAGTATAATTAATTATATCAATAACATATGTATCAGAAATCATGTGATCATATTGATAGATGCTGAAAAAGCTTTTGACAAAATACAGCACCCATTCTTAATAAAAATATTAGAGAATGTAGGAATAAATGGTTTGTTCCTTAGAATAATAAGTAGTATCTATCTGAAACCATCAACAAATATTATATGCAATGGACATAGGCTTGAGGCATTCCCAGTAAGACCAGGGTGAAACAAGAATGCCCATTATCACCACTACTATTCAATATCATATTAAAAATGTTTGCCTCAGCAATAAGAGAAGATAAAGAAATAGAATAGGGAAGGAAGAGACAAAACTCTCACTTTTTGCAGATGATATGATGATAAACCTAGAGAATCCCAAAAAGTCATCTAAAAAACTTTTAGAAATAATTTGCAGGGCAGCTAGATGGCACAGTGGATAGAGCACTTGCCCTGGAGTCAGGAGTATCTGAGTTCAAATCCAGCCTCTGACACTTAATAATTACATAGCTGTGTGACCTTGGGCAAGCCACTTAACCCCATTGCCTTGCAAGAAAAAAACTAAAAAAAGAAATAATTAGCAACTTTAGCAAAGTCACACAGGATATAAAATAAACTCTCATAAATCCTCAACATTTCTATATATGACTAGCAGAAAGAGCTAGAAAGAGAAATCCCATTCAAAGTAACCTCAGACAAAATAAAATACCTGGGAGTCTACCTGCCAAGGTAGACTACTGCCAAGAAACTTTTTGAAAACAATTACAAAACTCTTCTCACACAAATAAAATCAGATTTAAATACCTGGGCAAACACTAACTGTTCATGGACAGGTCGAGCTAATATAATAAAAATAACAATTCTACCAAAACTAAACTACTTGTTTAGTGCCCTACCAATCAAAATTCCAAAAAATTACTTTAATGGGTTGGAAAAAGTTGTAAATTTATATGGAGAAATAAAAAGTCAAGAATTTCTGGGGATTTAATGAAAAAAAGTGCAAAAGAAGGTGGCTTAGCCCTACCAGAACTAAAATTATATTATAAAGCATCAGTCATCAAAACTGTCTGATATTGGCTAAGAAATAGAGTCATGGATTAGTGGAATAGACTAGGTGAAATAGCAGGAAATGATTATAGTAATCTGCTGTTTGATAAACCCAAAGATTCCAGCTATTGGGATAAAAACTCTCTTCGATAAAAACTGCTGCGAAAATTGGAAGTTAATATGGAAGAAACTTGGATTAGACCAACACCTCACACCCTATACCAAGATAAGATCAAAACGAATACAGGATCTAGACATAAAAAACAATATTATAAGCAAACTAGAAGATCAAAGAGTCATTTACCTGTCAGACCTATGGAAAGGAAAACAGTTTATGACCAAGGAAGAGATAGAGAACATCATTAAAAACAGATAATTTTGATTACATTAAATTAAAAAGCTTTTGCACAGACAAAACCACTGTAACTAAGATCAAAAGAAATGTAGTAAATTGGGAAACAATTTTTGCAACTAGTATTTCTGACAAAGGACTCATTTCTAAAATATAGAGAACTGAGTCAAATTTTCAAAACAACAAGGCATTCCCCAATTGACAAATGGTCAAAGGATATGCAAAGGCAATTTACAACTGAAGAAATCAAAGCAATCCATAGTCCCAGGAAAAATTGCTCCAAATCATTACTTATTAGAGAAATGCAAATTAAAGCATCTCAGTGATACCACCTCACACCTCTCAGACTGGCCAATATGATCAGAAAGGACAATGATCTATGTTGGAAGGGATGTGGGAAATCTGGGACACTAATACATTGTTGGTGGAGCTGTGAACTCACCCAACCTTTCTGGAGAGCAATTTGGAATTACACCCAAAGGGCAGCAAAAATGTGCATACCCTTTGATCCAGCAATACCACTACTGGTTCTATACCCTGAAGAGATGATGAAAAAGGGTAAAAACATCACTTGTACAAAAATATTCATAGCAGTCCTGTTTGTGGTGGCAAAGAACTGGAAATTAAGTGAATGTCCTTCAATTGGGGAATGGCTTAACAAACTGTGGTATACGTATGTCATGGAACACTATTGTTCTATTAGAAACCAGGAGGGATGGGAATTCAGGTAAACCTAGAAGGATTTGCATGAACTGAGGCTGAGCAAGATGAGCAGATCCAGAAGAACGTTGTACCCCCTAACAGTAACATGGGGGTAATGATGAACCTTGATGGACTAGCTCATTCCATCAGTGCAACAACCAGGGACAATTTTGGGCTATCTGCAATGGAGAATACCATCTGTATTCAGAGAAAGAATTATGGCCTTTGAACAAAGACCAAATACTATTACCTTCAAATTAGAAAAAAATAACCTGTTATTTTATTATATAATTTTACTATCACATACTTTATTTTTCTTCCTTAAGGATATGATTTCTCTGTCTTCATATTCAACTTGAGATCAATGTATACCATGGAACCAATGTAAAGACTAACAGACTGCCTTTTGTAAGGGGTGGGGGGAGGGAAGCAAGAAGGGGGAAAAATTGTAAAACTCAAAATAAATAAAATCTTTCTTAAAAAAAGAAAAAGACAGATCTAAAATAATTGGACAAATATCAATTGCTCATGGCTAAGTCAATATATTAAGAATTACAATATTAGTTAAATTAACTTAATCAGTGATACTAATCAAATTACAAAAGAATTACTTTGAAATAATAAGTATGAAAAAAAATTGAAATTCATCTAGAGTTACAAAATGTCAAGAATCTTAAAGGAAAAAGAAGCTTTAATGGGAAGAAAATGGGCCTAGCAATGCCAAAAATTTTGTTAAAAAAATACCAAAATCACTGCTACAAAGTAATAATAGTCAAAACAATTTTTTTATTTATTTTTTGAAAGGGAATAGGGTTAAGTGACTTGCCCAAGACCGTCCAGCTCGGTAATTATTAAATATCTGAGGTCAGATTTGAACTCAGGTTCTCCTGACTCCAGGGCTGGTGCTCTATCCACTATACCACCTAGCAGCCCCCATCAAAACAGTTTGTTACAGGTTAAAAATTTAGGTGTAGTATACAAAATGCAGAAGCAAATAAACCAGTAGCCTATTTTTAGCTAATTCCAAAGACCTCTGCTCCTATAATAAGAGTATTCAGTAAAAACTGCTGATTAAAAATCATCTGATAGAAACTACCACTATTACTACTATTACTAGCTAACATTTAAATAGCACTTACTATGTTCCAGACCCTATGCTAAGTTATTTGCAATGATTCTATCATTTGATCTTCAAAACAACCATGGGTAGTAGATGCTATTAATTAATCCCATTATACAGATGAGGAAACTGAGGCAAACAGATAAATGACTTGCCTAGGGTCTTCCAATTAACTATCTGAGACCAAAATTGAATTCAGATCTTTCTGATCCCAATCCTAGTGTTCTATTTATCGTAACAATTCACATCACATGCTAGGACAAGATCTACTTGTATACATGACTTAATCATAAGGGGGTGGATAGCATAAACACATTAGAAGAGGGAAGAAATTACTGACTAGACCTATAAATAGTGGAATAATTTATGACCAAACAACTGATATATTCACAGAAGATAAAAATAGACAATTTGAATTACATAAAATCAAAAGATTCTTGTGCAAACAAATTCAACGTAACTAAGATTAGATGGTAAACAGTTAACTGGGTAAAAATCATTTTAGCAAATTTCTCTGATAAATATATCATTTCCAATATATATAAGGAATTGATTCAAATTTATATGAATGAGTCATTCCCCAGTTGATAAGTGATCAAATGATATGAACAGGGAATTTTCAAAGGAAAAACCACAAACCATCAATAGTTATATGTCCAAATTACTAATAATTAAATAAATACAAATTAAAGCAAAGTTTCTATCTCACACCCATCAGATCAGCAGTTAATTTTTTAAAAAAGGAAAATAACAAATGCTAGAGTTGCTGTAGAAAACCAAGACCTTGATATTGGAGGAAATGTGAATTGGGTAAGCCATTCTGGAAAGTGATTTGTAATTATGACTCAAAAAGTTATTAAAAAGATAGATAGATAATCAATCCTTTGGTCCAGAGATACTATTGCTACTATTATCTCTATTATGCAGAGATCAGAGAAAGAGGAAAAGGACCCATATGTTCTGAAACATAGCATCTCTTTTTTGTGATGGCAAAGCACTCAAAGCTCAGGGGGCATATCTGAATAAATTATGAAATAGGAAAGAAATAGAATACCATTGTGCTACAAAAAAATGAGGAAGAGAATAGTTTTAAAGAATCCTGTAATCATATGAATTAATGAAGAGTAAAAGGAACAGAACCAAGAGAATAATTTGTGCAATAACAACAACATTGTAAATATAAATAATTTTGAAAGACAAGATTCTGAGGACAACCAGACGGCACAGTGGATAGAGTGTTGGACCTGAAGTCAAGAAGACTATTTTTCTTCACAAGTTCAAATCTAGTCTCAGACACTACTAGTTATATGAATCTAGACAAATCACTTAACCCTATTTGCCTCAGTTTCCTCATCTGTAAAATGAAATGGAGAAGGAAATGGCAAATCACTTCAAAACCTCTGCCAAGAAAGTTCCAGATGGAGTCAGACATAACTGAATCAACAACTAAAGAATTCTGATCAACACATTGACACTCCATTGCCATATTTCCTATCTACCTCTCCTGACAGTGAGATGGTGGATTCAAAGGGAGACATATACAGGGTGTTCTAAAACTCTTAGTGCAATTTAAAGTTTCTTTCTTTTTTTTTTTAATTTAAAGTTTCAATAGCTCTAAACTACACTAACACTATATATTTGGATGTGTCCATGGACACGGGAATTTGTTTCCCTTGATTATACATATTTGTTACAAGAATTTTCTTTTTCATTTAGAGGTGAATTGGGAGAGAAGGAAAAAATTATCTTTTGTTAAATGAAGAAAAAATTTAAATGAACCAATCCTTGCCCTCATAGTGTATACATTCTACCAGTGGACCCAACATGTAAGTAAGTACAGAGATGTAATGTGCAGAATGAGAGAGATTATAATATCAGTGTTTTTTGCCTTTGTTAGTTCCCACCTAGTACATTGTGCTTGGAAACATATTTTAGAATGCACAATAGCAAACTGGAGCTTGTTTAGAGAGGGGCAACCAGAGGACAATATTAAAGACTGTCATATAAAGGTCAGTGAAAGAATTAAATTGAGTTTGAATAGAGAGAATGGGGGAGGTGGGGAGAACTAGTCAGGACATGGTAATTGTCTTGAAGTACTTGAAAGATTATTATTGAAGGAAAGATTTAGTTCCTAGGAAGAAAAACTGGGATCAATGGATGAAAATGATCAGATCAGACACAGGTAATTAAACCTGTCTGTAGAGGTCTTCAAGAATAGACTGATTGACTCTTGTCAGGGATATTTTGGAGATGATTCTCATTCAGCTCAAATTTGGATTATAGTCATCAGAAATCTTGTATAGTTCTGAAATTCTAAAATTCTGTGAATCTATGATCACTTTTTGAAAGGTCAAAAGATGGGGTCATAAAGTTCACCATTGGGGTAGCTAAGTGGCACAATGAATAGAGCACTGGCCCTGGAGTCAGGAGTACCTGAGTTGAAATCTGGCCTCAGACATTTAATAATTACCTATCTGTGTGGCCTTGGGCAAGCCACTTAACCCCATTACCTTGCAAAAACTAAAAAAAAAAAAAAAAAAAAAAAGGCCATGATTTAAGAGGATAGTAATGGAGGCAAGTGGAATATAAAGCTGTTTATTAAAGGAAGGAACGGCAGGCTGGGTCAGAACAGACTCCAGCAGTAGATAGTGGGGAACAGCATGTCTTTTTTAGAATATGAGATATAGAAAGCAGGGTGGTATGGTTCCTATAGGGACTGAGAATCACTTGGGGTCTCCATGGAGGGTGTGTTTTGTTTGGGATCATCAAGCTGAGCAGAGGTCATAGGCATTTTACTTTTGAAGAGAACCAAAGGTCTTCAACTTGTGGTCTTTTCTATGATATACTTAGTCCAGAGTCCAACCCATTGGGAGTTGATAATATGTATACAACAATAACAGAGAAGTATGGATAGCAAGATAATATTTCATAACTTTGATAGTTGAACCAAAGTATCTAGCATATATCATGTAGTAGTCACCCAATACAGGCAGCTTTGCTCTTATCAGTATGTTGGGTACGCTGTGTGGTATCCAGTTATTCTGGGTACCACATGCACTCTCATGTCTTTCATTGGTTACTTGCTCTGACTATGGAAATCTGCTAAAGAGAGAAAAAACTGAGACATGATTAAAACTAAATCAAATTCACTGGCCTTGGAGTCAGGAGTACCTGGGTTCAAATCCGGTCTCAGACACTTAATAATTACCTAGCTGTGTGGCCTTGGGCAAGCCACTTAACCCCATTTGCCTTGCAAAAAAAAAAAACCCTAAAAAAAAAAAAACTAAATCAAATTAGTCCTACAACAGAGTCAAATATCCTTAGCCCTCTTTGACTTTAGGTGTCACAATTAGCAGTCATGGTTCAGGAATAACCAGGTGGGAAATACTCCTTTTTTTTTCAATTTTATTTATTTAAAGCAAGTTTAAGTGACTTGCCCAAGGTCACATAGCCAGGCAATTATTAAGTGTCTGAGACCGAATTTGAACTTGGGTCTTCCTGACTCCAGGGCCAGTGCTCTATCCACTAAGCAACCTAGCTGCCCCCTGAAACTCCTTTTTAAGGAGCAAAATGGGGAAACTGAGCCAGAAAGGATGAATCTTGGACTGAAACCAAAAATTGTCCTTTCAGCCTGTTTCTGGACACCTTCACCAATGATAGTTTAGGTTTACATTACCTCTGAGTAGCTTGTGACTTTAGCCTGTAGTTCTTCCAAATGGTAGATTACTGACTTAATGATCTATCAGACAGTACCTAAAGTCAAACCTTAGAATAAATTTTATCATAATCCCAACGTCTTTTACCCCAAGTAGCAAACTCCATCAGTTGCTGCTTAAGACTAGATACAGTTGTTTTCTCTCATGGGTTGCTATAAGCAATACAACTTTACCAGTTCAAACATATATAAGAAACATCACTTAAAATTTATCACATGCTTTTTTTCTTCTTTTCAGTTTTAATTTGTCCTGGTGAAAAAAACAAAATCATTAAAAATCATTTCTATATTAGACAGGAACTTGAAGATCTTCAATAAGCCAGGCTCACTGCTTAGAAATTGCATGACTAAATTGGTTTATTTCCCAGGCTTAGTGGACCATGTCCATACTGAATCAATAGGGACCTAAGAGAAAGGAGTTGGGTTTGTTATTCCTGCCTGCCTATCCACCTATCCTGTGGTGGGCTATACTTTTTAACCTTTAGGTTTCAACATTATACTATGAGTCAAACAATTTACTTTTTCATAACTGATAACAAATAGTTGTAGATATAACTTCTTAACTTTATGCAAAGGTGGAAAAAATCCAGATGGTCACAAAACAAAGATTGATAAATAGCATTGCTGATTTAAAAACATTTCTTCACTGATTTTTTTCTTTCTTTTCTTTTAGTGTCTTTAAACAATAAAAATAACTAACAAATTTAGCAAATTCCAATTCTATTTGCTTTATCACTAGGAATAATGTCAATTAGATCTTCAAATTGAAAACTTTTGATGATCTATGATGAAGTTTCTAAAACTTCATTTCCTTTCAAGATTTTCTTTGTGACTCAGTTAACAATCATGACAAATCTTTAAGTTTATTAACATAGTTATTCCTCTTTTCAACATTGTAATTCTAATATCTCAATGATAATTTATGAAAAAAATTGTGCTTATTTGTAATCATAACTGTTAAAAATTTTACTTTTTCTAATTATATAGTATAGCTATATAGTGACTATGTTGTTAATGTATGACTTTGCTCAAGAGATTTCTGTTGGCATAATTTCCAGAATGGAATAGGTCTTAGATTATAGGAGTTGAGCTATAATTGTTAATTTTTCTTTGAGAAAAACCCTAAGAAGGAAAGAATAAAGATTGAGTATAGAAAAATTCCCAGAATGAGATCCAAACTAAAGCATGGAATGGAAGGATAGACCATCCCCTTTCAAGCTGACAATTTCCAGGTAAATATTACCTGTTGGTATCAAGTCACTTTGGTCAAGAATGAGTGATCCCCCCATCCCCTAGATATGGAGCAGTGGAAAGGAGGCAGCAAGAAGAAAGCTAAGAACAGGGGGGTTCTCAGAGGGAGGAGGTTTTTCAGAGGGAGAAAGTTTTGTCCAATTATAAAATGGCATTTTTGATTTATTGACCTGTTCAAGGTTCATTTCTCCTGACATTTTAGATTGCTGGGGCCAGGCAGTGTATAAAGAGTACCATATGTTTCTTCTTCAAATCCTGTCTGGCAAATTTTTCCCAGTTCTATAGGAGACAATCCCAAGAAGTTCAGAATTGTTGAGATTCAGCAAAGAGTGATGCAGAGAAGGTCAGGAGGCTGATTAACTGGCTTCTATTTGCATGGTGGCACTACCTGGAGTGAACAAGACATGGGGCTATCAGGAGATCCAAATGATCTCTGTACTAAATGTCTCAATGGGATGTTATTGGCAAGAGTTCCCAAAGATCTTTTCTCTCCACCCCTCTAAAAGTCAGGGTGAAGCATGGATGACCTTGGGCTCAAATGAAAATAAATTACGAGTAGAATCCCAGACCACAAAGAAAGAATTACCTCTCTTCCAGGACTTTGCATTGGCAATCTCAGGGTAACAGGACTATTTTTTTTTTTTTTATTGCGATGGGGGTTGTTTTTGACAGGAGAGGAAAATACAAAGCTTTATTTGAAGACAACAGAACACAAAATTCCCTAACTCCTCCCTCAAGCAAATTTACCCAAAGATCATTTTGCATTTGTACAGCTTCTATGTTCACATGTACATATGCTTAGATGTGAAATTTTTACTGTGTAAATAGAATTACTTGATTTTCTTAAATTTTGTGATCTTGAGTCTTTTTCATGGTGGTCATTCTTGGGGGACGGCCAGATTCTCAAGTTCTCAGATTGTTCCTGGGTGGGAACAACAAGCTAGGGAAAAAAGAGGTCCCAGGTATGTATCCCATCGCTAAAGAGAAAGCAATATGCCTACCTCACATTAGTGGGCAGAGTTGAACATGGACTTAAGGTGTCCTGGCACAAATATTCATTTGTTTATCTAAAAATTCACATGTTTCACTTTTCCATATCTCTGTACAGGTCTTAGGAAAGAAATGCATTTACAAAGAGATAGAATTTCTTATGAGTTGTTGCTGAATTGTACTCTGAAAAGTGGGCTGGCAAAAGATATTTTTCCCCATTCAGATCCTGCTTAATCCTGGAGGATCCCACTCACATTTGGCTTTGTTTAGTTCTCATCCACATTCCATTTTCTTGGAAAAGAACTTTATGGGGAGTCTATGGCTTCTTGAACATCAAATAACCCTTAAAAGTAACACTGTGATGAATCGAGTGTGAGTGAATCACACAAGGATTAAATTTCCCTTGAAACACATATGGCTTTAATAATTAGCAGAAAAAGGCCTTGGCAACACAAAGTCCTGGCTTTAGAGCAATGTCAGAGGCATTCTGAGAAAAGTGAAATGTTATGTATGGTTCAGTCTTTTCTTTGTGGATGGACTCCCAAGGAAAGTTTGTACCCCAGTCAAGCTTGAAGAGGGAATGGAGGGAGAAGATGGAGGTGGGAGGACCAAGAAGGAAAGGGGCAGGAGGTGGGAAGGGGGAGAAAGGGATATTCCAACAAAAGGAGAATCTAAAGACCTCCAAGGCTGAGGAGTAAGGAGGACCTGAGTTCAAATCCATCCTCAGACACTTAATAATTGCCTAGCTGTGTGACCTTGAGCAGGTCACTTAATCCCATTGTCTTGCAAAACCCCCAAAAAAAGAAAGAAAGGGGGCGGCTAGGTGGTACAGTGGATAGAGCACCAACCTTGGAGTCAGGAGTACCTGAGTTCAAATCCAGCCTCAGACACTTAATAATTACATAGCTGTGTAGTCTTGGGCAAGCCACTTAACCCATTGCCTTGCAAAAAACCTTAAAAATAAATAAAAACAATTTAAAAAGAAAGAAAGTTAGGAAAGAAAGAAGGAAGAAAGAAAGAGAAAGAGGGAGGGAAGGAAGGGGGAGAGAGAGAGAGAGAGAGAGAGAGAGAGAGAGAGAGAGAGAGAGAGAGAGAGAGAGAGAGAGAGAAAGAAAGAAGGAAAAAGACCTTCAAGGCAAAGGTATACCTGGAAAGCTTATAAATGGATTTAGTTGGTGAACCTTTGTTTTGTTTTACTATTAAGGGAGTAATCTCTGAACACCCTTTTCAAATGCTAAAATTGGTTTGATTACAAGGAGGAAAATAAATATATCAAATTCACTGTTCACACTATGTAGAACTGTATAGAAATGTTAATTAAACTCTTGGGATATGATAAGGTTATAGAGAGACAGAACTAGAGAAAAAGAGGAGAGAAAGAAAGTGAGTAAGTGTATGTGTGTGAGAGAGACAGAGGGAAAGAGACTAAGAGAGTAGGAGAAAGGGTGAAGAATGGGGAGAATAGAAAGAGAGACAGAGAGGTGAGGGGAGAGAAAAGAGAGGAGAGGAGAGATAAAAGGAGAGAAAGAAGCAGGAGGAGAAAAGAGAAAAAAAAGAAGAGAGTTAAGAACATATAAACTTTAATAATTTATGATTAAAATAAAATGGCTGAAAATATAAGTTAGAAATGACATTTATTTTCTAAGATTTACTCTTAAATTCTCTAAGATTTTATAGGTGGAGGTCATCTATCCAAGGTGACTACGAGAAATAGAGAGGAAAAAAGGTTATTTATCCATAAAAAAAGGATAAGAGAATCATTAAACCTTCTTGGAGGCCTGTCTATTAGGTTGCACAATTGATCCTCAAAGAACAAGGAGGGTGCATTGTTATCTTTTCCTGGATTAAATTATAGTGAAGGCAGGACAAATTTTCTGACTTTTCTAATCATTTGTCTTCCTGAATTTGTAATTAACTTATGGGGAAATTAACATTCCATTCCTTTACCACAGAAAGAAATCAGACTTTTTACCAGGAATATAGATTAGAAATACTTATTAAACTTTGGCAATTTCACCCATTTTGATAAAAAAAAAATGATGACACTATGTCAACTGTAGATCAACTAATGAAAAGTGTGTCAAAAATAAGGGGTATATTGGAGGGAGAAATAGCTATCTTTGAGACCTAGGGTTATTAGAAGAAGGGCAGTCAACATAAAGTCAGGGAGAATAAGGATGGACAACACATTTACAGAGTCAAAGGGGCAAATTATCAAGATCAAATAACCTTGATTAAATAACCTTTGATTAAATAACCTGTCCAAATAAGAAGTGCAAGAGGGAGAAAGTAAAAAACAACATAAAATTCAAGCCAATTTTTTTTTCTTCCAGTGACATCTGAGATAATCTATAGTTCCAGGTGTATTGTGGAACAGTTTCTTCCAAATACATTCAGGTTACTTGTAGATATCTTCCTTTCTGGGTAAAGAAATATCTCAATACAAATTTTATCAGGTCAAAACTTCTTAGACTATAGAAATTACAATTTGATTTGCCATTGTCACATAGAGAACTTAGTTACAAATGGAAAATTTGAGAACCAAACCAGTTTCAAAAACCTAGTATTATATCTGGCATTATTCATTTATTTCCTCCCTCCATTTAGAAGATGATTGTTCCATTAACAAAATAACTTCCATAAGACTAAAAACTCTACTTAAAATTTTTCCAAATTAACTTGAGTTTGCGACATATACATTTGATAATCATTCTAGAACAGTGTGTATCTAGTAAATGATCCATAATTAAAAGTTTTAATCTTTTGTAAATATTTAAAAAGAATAAAAAACTCTTAACTGAAAATGAATTTCTTTTAAAAAAAATTTAAATAGACCACAGGTCTTCTTTCTTATGGTACACTTAACTTACTAATATTCCTTTTCTTAAAACAGAAATTGAGATAATTATGATGAGAATCATATCATGATGTCACAAAATCTTTATTATATTTCCTTAAATGTCTCTTAGCATTTGGAAAGCAATAGGATCTTAATTCTCCCAGGAACATGTAGCTGATAACATGTAGATGCCAAGGCTATACACTAAGTGGTCATTAGAATTGTAAGCAAAAGATGGCATGAATTAATATTATTTTTATACTGATCACATGACATGATTACAAAAATTTACCATAAAGACCAAGAGATAAGTAAGGCAAAGTTCCTTTTATTTTTTTTAGATGTGTCAGTTTTCAGGTATGGTTATGCAAATGATCAAATAGCTTGAGCCAGACTTTAAAATCTGCCAGGTGAGACATTTCAAATGTCAAATAAGTTAGGAAAATTTAGCCTTAGAACTTGTTATATATCCATTTTCCCACTCTTTCCCAATGAGCCAATCACCTATAGTATCTATGTTTAAACCCCATAGAATTTCCTGGCATCATAAATCATTTCTTTGATGATTAATACCTAGACTCAAACTTAGAAAGTCAATAAAATATCTCATATGAACTTTCAAAAGCAATTTCCTATAGTGTGAACTCAGTTCTAAAGGATCAAAATATGCCATGTGGTGACTATAATCTTACAGTTGCAATAATCACAGGAAAATTATCATTTATTTTATTCAATGATGCACAAAACATTTTGCTTCTTAATAACAAAATTTATTATGTCTTAATAATCTCAAATTGCATTTAGAAACAAATTTTATAAAGAAAGAAACTTTTTTTTTTACCATGTTTTAATTGACAAACACAAATCATTACTTTTAGATTCCTTTTAAACAATTAGAACATCTCAGGTGACTTTAAAATAATTTCAGTAGGGGCAGCTAGGTGGCGTAGTGGATAAAGCACCAGCCCTGGAGTCAGGAGTACCTGAGTTCAAATCTGGTCTCAGACACTTAGTAATTACCTAGCTGCGTGGCCTTGGGCAAAAAGCCACTTAACCCCATCTGCCTTGCAAAAACCTAAAATAAATAAATAAATAAGTAAAATTATTTCAATAGATGTTTCTAATTACAAATGAAACTCTGCAGTCATAAGAAAAATCAGATTTCCAAGTAGGGTGACACATGAATTATTAATTTCACCAAAGATAATGCTTTCTTTCTGAAATCTTATTTCTTAGAACAAAAGAAAAAATGACATAGAGGTTTTCTTAACTTTAACTTATAAACATAATAGATTTTACATCGTTTGTTTTATAAGTTTACTTCTCAAATATACTCATATCATTTTCAAAAAGAAAATGAGATTCTTCAGGAATTGAATTTTATACATACGATAAATTCAACCCATTAATATAATTCTTACCATGGAATGGCGACAAATTCAAATGAAAAACAGCAAAATTTTTTCTATTGATAGTAATTTAGATATATTTATCTAAAGGCAAAAAATGTTTCAATATTACAAATAGTAAACTTCCATTTTTACTACCTAGAAAAATACAAAATTTTCTCTAAAAGCTAATAGCAGGGACATGG